>NC_080069.1:34414393-34714393 GCF_949987535.1 Balaenoptera acutorostrata
GGCAGACTTGCATGGCCTGCTGCACCTACTACAACCGTGTTCCTGAGGCTGTTGGTGAGCTGAGGCAATCGAGCTCCCCCGAGGGAGCGTGCATCATGCTGCCCTTCACTCGGCACAGACACGGGTACTCCGAAGGGTCTACGTGTCTGAATGTTGATCTTCAACTCAGGAGAGCCTGGGGGTACTCAGTGTGCTTGTACGGAAACGGGTGCAGACGCAAGGAAGCAGGCGTCCTGAGAAGATTAGTACCGTTAAACTAATGCAGAAGTGCGACTAAGGCCTCATGGAAGCTGCGCACTCCTACCCTGCTGCATGGCATATCAGGGCCCTCCTTCGAAGCTAGGCCTCACTTTGAGATTCCCTTTAGCTAGAGAACAGGACAGGATGAACTCTGACCGAGAAACTGGGATACCCGGTTTCTTCGTAAAACCATTTTTTCCCTCTCACAGCCATGCCTGCCGTGAGCATAAGTCTGACAACCACAGTGTTTTTAAGGGAGCTTCAAGGCGCATAAGAGGAGCTTTCAAGGTGGGGAAACAAGGCCAGTCCCATCAGGCACCATCTCCAGGGTGACACGCAGTGTAAAAGTCCGTGGATTCTTGCAGCTCAGCAGAGACCTAGCTACCTCCCTGGCTGTTCCCTGATTCAACTTATCTACACAGGGGGCTCTGCTTTAACGAACTGCCTAGACGAAAGAGTGCCCTAGGACTCCTAGGGTCCTGTGCCTCTCCCTAAAGCCTGAAGTATTACACACAAAACTGTGCTGTAGAGGAAGTTGCAATGCAAGCCTCCTTTCTCCTTGAGATACGGTGACTTCAGGTATGAGGTCCTAGAAGGACTTGGAAGCAGAGAGTTTTCCTCAGTACAGCTCAGACTAGGGCAACGAGGACGACTTCCATGGTATGCTGAACTTTCTACTACCGTGTTCATGAAACCTTTCGATAGCTGGGGATATCTAGCTCCCCCAAGGAAGAGTGCAGCGTGTTCCCCTTCACTAGGTCTAGCCAGTGGCCCCCTGACGGGCCGACGGGCCTGATGGTGGCCCAGCAAGCCCAGGGAAACCTTGGAGTACTCAGTGTCCTTATACGGAAAGGAGTGCTCCGCGAGGGGTCTAGGAGTCCTGAAAAGCTTCCTAGCGTTCAAGTAAAGCAGAAGAGTGACTAAGGCCTCCTGGAAGCTGTTGCACGCCTAGCCCGCTGCATGGCATATCAGGGTCCTCCTTCGAAGCGAGGGCTCACCTTGAGTTTCCCTTTCGCTATAAAACAGGACAGGATGAGCTCTGACTCAGAAACTGAAATACCCTGTCTCTTCGTGTAACCTCTTTTTCCCTCTCACAACCATGCCTGCAATGAGTATAAGCCTGACAACAGCAGTGTTTTAAAGGGAGCTTCAAGGCGTATAAGAGGAGCTTTCAAGGTGGGAAAACAAGGCCAGTCCCATCAGGCACCATCTCCAGGTTGACACGCAGCGTAAGTGTCTCAGGGTACTGGCAGGTCAAAAGAGACCTAGCTACCTCCCTGGCTCTTCCCTTATTCAACTTTTCCACATAAGGTGCTCTGCGTGTAGCGAACTGCTTAGATGAAAGACTGCCCTAGGACTCCTAGGGTCCTGTGCCTCTCCCAAAAGCCTGAAGTGTTACACACAAAACTGTGCTGTAGTGGAGGTTGCAATGCAAGCTGCCTTTCTCTTGCGATACGGTGACTCCGGGTATGAGGTCCTAGAAGGACTTGGAAGCAGAGAGTTTTTCTCAGTACAGCTCAGACTAGGGTAACGAGGACGACTTCCATGGTATGCTGGACTTTCTAGAACCGTGTTCATGAAACCCTTCTGTAGCTGGGGATATCTAGCTCCCCAAATGAAGCGTGCAGCGTGTTACCCTTCACTCGGCCTACCCAGGGGCCCCCAGACGCGCCTACGGGTCTGACTGTGGCCCAGCAAGCCCAGGGAAGCCTTGGAGTACTCAGGTTCTTTGCACGGAACGAGTGCTGCCGCGAGGGGTCTAGGAGTCCTGAAAACCTTACTGGCGTTCAACTAAACCAAGAGAACGACTAAGGCCTCATGGAAACTGTTGCACGCCCACCCCGCTACATGGCATATCAGGGCCCACCTTCGAAGTGGGGGCTCACTTTGAGTTTCCCTTTAGCTATAAAACAGGACAGGATGAGCTCTGACTCAGATACTGAAATACCCTGTCTCTTCGTGTAACCTCTTTTTCCCTCTCACAGCCATGCCTGCAATGAGTATAAGCCTGACAACAACAGTGTTTTTAAGGGAGCTTCAAGGCGCCCAAGAGGAGCTTTCAAGGTGGGAAAACAAGGCCAGTCCCATCAGGCACCATCTCCAGGGTGACACGCAGCGTGCCTCTGGGTACTGGCAGGTCAAAAGAGACCTAGCTACCTCCCTGGCTCTTCCCTTACTCCACTTTTCTACATAAGGTGCTCTGCGTGTAGCGAACTGCTTAGATGAAAGACTGCCCTAGGACTCCTAGAGTCCTGTGCCTCTCCCCAAAGCCTGAAGTGTTACACACAAAACTGTGCTGTGGCGGAAGTTGCAACGCAAGCTGCCTTTCTCCTAGAGATACGGTGACTCCAGGTATGAGGTCCTAGAAGGACTGGGAAGCAGAGAGTTTTTCTCAGTACCGCCTAGACTAGGGCAACGAGGACGATTTCCATGGTATGCTGGACTTGCTAGGACCGTGTTCATGAAGCCGTTGGTGAGCTGGGGATATCTAGCTCGCCCAAGGAAGAGTGCAGCGTGTGACTCTTCACTCGACCTCCGCAGGGCCACCCTGAATGGCCTACGGGTCTGAGTGTGGCCCAGCAAGCCCAGCAAGCCCAGGGGAGCCTGGGGGTACTCAGGGTCCCTGTACGGAAACGAGTGCTGCCGCGAGGGGTCTACGAGTCCTGAAAAGCTTACTAGCGTTCAACTAAAGCAGAAGAGTGACTAAGGCCTCCTGGAAGCTGCTGCACGCCTACTCCGCTGCATGGCATATCAGGGCCCTCCTTCGAAGCTAGGCCTCACTTTGAGTTTCCCTTTAGCTAGAGAACAGGACAGGATGAGCGCTGAATCAGAAACTGGACTACGTGTTTCTTCGTGAAACCTCTTTTCCCCTCTCCCAGCCATGCCTGTCGTGAGTATAAGCCCGACACCAACAGTGTTTTTCAGTTAGCTTCTAGGCGCATGAAAGGGGCTTTCATGACGGGACAACAAGGCTAGCCCCATCAGGTCCTGTTTCCAGATTGACACGCAGCAGAAGTATCTGTGGTTTCTAAGAGGTCAAAAGAGACCTAGCTCCTCACTGGGTCCTTGGAGAATCAACTTTTCTATGCAGGGTGCTCTGCGTGTAGCCAACTGCCTAAATGAAAGAATTCCCTAGGTGTCCTGGGCTCCTGGGCATCTTCCGAAAGCCTGCGGCGTTACACCCGAAAGTGTGCTCTAGTTGCACTTGGACCACAAGCCGACTTTCTCCTAGAGGTTGGTTGACTTCAGCTAGGAGCCGGTAGAAGGAATTGTAAGCAAAGAGTTTTTCTCAGTACAGCTCGGACTAGTGTAAGCAGGCAGACTTGCATGGCCTGCTGCACCTACTACAACCGTGTTCCTGAGGCTGTTGGTGAGCTGAGGCAATCGAGCTCCCCCGAGGGAGCGTGCATCATGCTGCCCTTCACTCGGCACAGACACGGGTACTCCGAAGGGTCTACGTGTCTGAATGTTGATCTTCAACTCAGGAGAGCCTGGGGGTACTCAGTGTGCTTGTACGGAAACGGGTGCAGACGCAAGGAAGCAGGCGTCCTGAGAAGATTAGTACCGTTAAACTAATGCAGAAGTGCGACTAAGGCCTCATGGAAGCTGCGCACTCCTACCCTGCTGCATGGCATATCAGGGCCCTCCTTCGAAGCTAGGCCTCACTTTGAGATTCCCTTTAGCTAGAGAACAGGACAGGATGAACTCTGACCGAGAAACTGGGATACCCGGTTTCTTCGTAAAACCATTTTTTCCCTCTCACAGCCATGCCTGCCGTGAGCATAAGTCTGACAACCACAGTGTTTTTAAGGGAGCTTCAAGGCGCATAAGAGGAGCTTTCAAGGTGGGGAAACAAGGCCAGTCCCATCAGGCACCATCTCCAGGGTGACACGCAGTGTAAAAGTCCGTGGATTCTTGCAGCTCAGCAGAGACCTAGCTACCTCCCTGGCTGTTCCCTGATTCAACTTATCTACACAGGGGGCTCTGCTTTAACGAACTGCCTAGACGAAAGAGTGCCCTAGGACTCCTAGGGTCCTGTGCCTCTCCCTAAAGCCTGAAGTATTACACACAAAACTGTGCTGTAGAGGAAGTTGCAATGCAAGCCTCCTTTCTCCTTGAGATACGGTGACTTCAGGTATGAGGTCCTAGAAGGACTTGGAAGCAGAGAGTTTTCCTCAGTACAGCTCAGACTAGGGCAACGAGGACGACTTCCATGGTATGCTGAACTTTCTACTACCGTGTTCATGAAACCTTTCGATAGCTGGGGATATCTAGCTCCCCCAAGGAAGAGTGCAGCGTGTTCCCCTTCACTAGGTCTAGCCAGTGGCCCCCTGACGGGCCGACGGGCCTGATGGTGGCCCAGCAAGCCCAGGGAAACCTTGGAGTACTCAGTGTCCTTATACGGAAAGGAGTGCTCCGCGAGGGGTCTAGGAGTCCTGAAAAGCTTCCTAGCGTTCAAGTAAAGCAGAAGAGTGACTAAGGCCTCCTGGAAGCTGTTGCACGCCTAGCCCGCTGCATGGCATATCAGGGTCCTCCTTCGAAGCGAGGGCTCACCTTGAGTTTCCCTTTCGCTATAAAACAGGACAGGATGAGCTCTGACTCAGAAACTGAAATACCCTGTCTCTTCGTGTAACCTCTTTTTCCCTCTCACAACCATGCCTGCAATGAGTATAAGCCTGACAACAGCAGTGTTTTAAAGGGAGCTTCAAGGCGTATAAGAGGAGCTTTCAAGGTGGGAAAACAAGGCCAGTCCCATCAGGCACCATCTCCAGGTTGACACGCAGCGTAAGTGTCTCAGGGTACTGGCAGGTCAAAAGAGACCTAGCTACCTCCCTGGCTCTTCCCTTATTCAACTTTTCCACATAAGGTGCTCTGCGTGTAGCGAACTGCTTAGATGAAAGACTGCCCTAGGACTCCTAGGGTCCTGTGCCTCTCCCAAAAGCCTGAAGTGTTACACACAAAACTGTGCTGTAGTGGAGGTTGCAATGCAAGCTGCCTTTCTCTTGCGATACGGTGACTCCGGGTATGAGGTCCTAGAAGGACTTGGAAGCAGAGAGTTTTTCTCAGTACAGCTCAGACTAGGGTAACGAGGACGACTTCCATGGTATGCTGGACTTTCTAGAACCGTGTTCATGAAACCCTTCTGTAGCTGGGGATATCTAGCTCCCCAAATGAAGCGTGCAGCGTGTTACCCTTCACTCGGCCTACCCAGGGGCCCCCAGACGCGCCTACGGGTCTGACTGTGGCCCAGCAAGCCCAGGGAAGCCTTGGAGTACTCAGGTTCTTTGCACGGAAACGAGTGCTGCCGCGAGGGGTCTAGGAGTCCTGAAAACCTTACTGGCGTTCAACTAAACCAAGAGAACGACTAAGGCCTCATGGAAACTGTTGCACGCCCACCCCGCTACATGGCATATCAGGGCCCACCTTCGAAGTGGGGGCTCACTTTGAGTTTCCCTTTAGCTATAAAACAGGACAGGATGAGCTCTGACTCAGATACTGAAATACCCTGTCTCTTCGTGTAACCTCTTTTTCCCTCTCACAGCCATGCCTGCAATGAGTATAAGCCTGACAACAACAGTGTTTTTAAGGGAGCTTCAAGGCGCCCAAGAGGAGCTTTCAAGGTGGGAAAACAAGGCCAGTCCCATCAGGCACCATCTCCAGGGTGACACGCAGCGTGCCTCTGGGTACTGGCAGGTCAAAAGAGACCTAGCTACCTCCCTGGCTCTTCCCTTACTCCACTTTTCTACATAAGGTGCTCTGCGTGTAGCGAACTGCTTAGATGAAAGACTGCCCTAGGACTCCTAGAGTCCTGTGCCTCTCCCCAAAGCCTGAAGTGTTACACACAAAACTGTGCTGTGGCGGAAGTTGCAACGCAAGCTGCCTTTCTCCTAGAGATACGGTGACTCCAGGTATGAGGTCCTAGAAGGACTGGGAAGCAGAGAGTTTTTCTCAGTACCGCCTAGACTAGGGCAACGAGGACGATTTCCATGGTATGCTGGACTTGCTAGGACCGTGTTCATGAAGCCGTTGGTGAGCTGGGGATATCTAGCTCGCCCAAGGAAGAGTGCAGCGTGTGACTCTTCACTCGACCTCCGCAGGGCCACCCTGAATGGCCTACGGGTCTGAGTGTGGCCCAGCAAGCCCAGCAAGCCCAGGGGAGCCTGGGGGTACTCAGGGTCCCTGTACGGAAACGAGTGCTGCCGCGAGGGGTCTACGAGTCCTGAAAAGCTTACTAGCGTTCAACTAAAGCAGAAGAGTGACTAAGGCCTCCTGGAAGCTGCTGCACGCCTACTCCGCTGCATGGCATATCAGGGCCCTCCTTCGAAGCTAGGCCTCACTTTGAGTTTCCCTTTAGCTAGAGAACAGGACAGGATGAGCGCTGAATCAGAAACTGGACTACGTGTTTCTTCGTGAAACCTCTTTTCCCCTCTCCCAGCCATGCCTGTCGTGAGTATAAGCCCGACACCAACAGTGTTTTTCAGTTAGCTTCTAGGCGCATGAAAGGGGCTTTCATGACGGGACAACAAGGCTAGCCCCATCAGGTCCTGTTTCCAGATTGACACGCAGCAGAAGTATCTGTGGTTTCTAAGAGGTCAAAAGAGACCTAGCTCCTCACTGGGTCCTTGGAGAATCAACTTTTCTATGCAGGGTGCTCTGCGTGTAGCCAACTGCCTAAATGAAAGAATTCCCTAGGTGTCCTGGGCTCCTGGGCATCTTCCGAAAGCCTGCGGCGTTACACCCGAAAGTGTGCTCTAGTTGCACTTGGACCACAAGCCGACTTTCTCCTAGAGGTTGGTTGACTTCAGCTAGGAGCCGGTAGAAGGAATTGTAAGCAAAGAGTTTTTCTCAGTACAGCTCGGACTAGTGTAAGCAGGCAGACTTGCATGGCCTGCTGCACCTACTACAACCGTGTTCCTGAGGCTGTTGGTGAGCTGAGGCAATCGAGCTCCCCCGAGGGAGCGTGCATCATGCTGCCCTTCACTCGGCACAGACACGGGTACTCCGAAGGGTCTACGTGTCTGAATGTTGATCTTCAACTCAGGAGAGCCTGGGGGTACTCAGTGTGCTTGTACGGAAACGGGTGCAGACGCAAGGAAGCAGGCGTCCTGAGAAGATTAGTACCGTTAAACTAATGCAGAAGTGCGACTAAGGCCTCATGGAAGCTGCGCACTCCTACCCTGCTGCATGGCATATCAGGGCCCTCCTTCGAAGCTAGGCCTCACTTTGAGATTCCCTTTAGCTAGAGAACAGGACAGGATGAACTCTGACCGAGAAACTGGGATACCCGGTTTCTTCGTAAAACCATTTTTTCCCTCTCACAGCCATGCCTGCCGTGAGCATAAGTCTGACAACCACAGTGTTTTTAAGGGAGCTTCAAGGCGCATAAGAGGAGCTTTCAAGGTGGGGAAACAAGGCCAGTCCCATCAGGCACCATCTCCAGGGTGACACGCAGTGTAAAAGTCCGTGGATTCTTGCAGCTCAGCAGAGACCTAGCTACCTCCCTGGCTGTTCCCTGATTCAACTTATCTACACAGGGGGCTCTGCTTTAACGAACTGCCTAGACGAAAGAGTGCCCTAGGACTCCTAGGGTCCTGTGCCTCTCCCTAAAGCCTGAAGTATTACACACAAAACTGTGCTGTAGAGGAAGTTGCAATGCAAGCCTCCTTTCTCCTTGAGATACGGTGACTTCAGGTATGAGGTCCTAGAAGGACTTGGAAGCAGAGAGTTTTCCTCAGTACAGCTCAGACTAGGGCAACGAGGACGACTTCCATGGTATGCTGAACTTTCTACTACCGTGTTCATGAAACCTTTCGATAGCTGGGGATATCTAGCTCCCCCAAGGAAGAGTGCAGCGTGTTCCCCTTCACTAGGTCTAGCCAGTGGCCCCCTGACGGGCCGACGGGCCTGATGGTGGCCCAGCAAGCCCAGGGAAACCTTGGAGTACTCAGTGTCCTTATACGGAAAGGAGTGCTCCGCGAGGGGTCTAGGAGTCCTGAAAAGCTTCCTAGCGTTCAAGTAAAGCAGAAGAGTGACTAAGGCCTCCTGGAAGCTGTTGCACGCCTAGCCCGCTGCATGGCATATCAGGGTCCTCCTTCGAAGCGAGGGCTCACCTTGAGTTTCCCTTTCGCTATAAAACAGGACAGGATGAGCTCTGACTCAGAAACTGAAATACCCTGTCTCTTCGTGTAACCTCTTTTTCCCTCTCACAACCATGCCTGCAATGAGTATAAGCCTGACAACAGCAGTGTTTTAAAGGGAGCTTCAAGGCGTATAAGAGGAGCTTTCAAGGTGGGAAAACAAGGCCAGTCCCATCAGGCACCATCTCCAGGTTGACACGCAGCGTAAGTGTCTCAGGGTACTGGCAGGTCAAAAGAGACCTAGCTACCTCCCTGGCTCTTCCCTTATTCAACTTTTCCACATAAGGTGCTCTGCGTGTAGCGAACTGCTTAGATGAAAGACTGCCCTAGGACTCCTAGGGTCCTGTGCCTCTCCCAAAAGCCTGAAGTGTTACACACAAAACTGTGCTGTAGTGGAGGTTGCAATGCAAGCTGCCTTTCTCTTGCGATACGGTGACTCCGGGTATGAGGTCCTAGAAGGACTTGGAAGCAGAGAGTTTTTCTCAGTACAGCTCAGACTAGGGTAACGAGGACGACTTCCATGGTATGCTGGACTTTCTAGAACCGTGTTCATGAAACCCTTCTGTAGCTGGGGATATCTAGCTCCCCAAATGAAGCGTGCAGCGTGTTACCCTTCACTCGGCCTACCCAGGGGCCCCCAGACGCGCCTACGGGTCTGACTGTGGCCCAGCAAGCCCAGGGAAGCCTTGGAGTACTCAGGTTCTTTGCACGGAAACGAGTGCTGCCGCGAGGGGTCTAGGAGTCCTGAAAACCTTACTGGCGTTCAACTAAACCAAGAGAACGACTAAGGCCTCATGGAAACTGTTGCACGCCCACCCCGCTACATGGCATATCAGGGCCCACCTTCGAAGTGGGGGCTCACTTTGAGTTTCCCTTTAGCTATAAAACAGGACAGGATGAGCTCTGACTCAGATACTGAAATACCCTGTCTCTTCGTGTAACCTCTTTTTCCCTCTCACAGCCATGCCTGCAATGAGTATAAGCCTGACAACAACAGTGTTTTTAAGGGAGCTTCAAGGCGCCCAAGAGGAGCTTTCAAGGTGGGAAAACAAGGCCAGTCCCATCAGGCACCATCTCCAGGGTGACACGCAGCGTGCCTCTGGGTACTGGCAGGTCAAAAGAGACCTAGCTACCTCCCTGGCTCTTCCCTTACTCCACTTTTCTACATAAGGTGCTCTGCGTGTAGCGAACTGCTTAGATGAAAGACTGCCCTAGGACTCCTAGAGTCCTGTGCCTCTCCCCAAAGCCTGAAGTGTTACACACAAAACTGTGCTGTGGCGGAAGTTGCAACGCAAGCTGCCTTTCTCCTAGAGATACGGTGACTCCAGGTATGAGGTCCTAGAAGGACTGGGAAGCAGAGAGTTTTTCTCAGTACCGCCTAGACTAGGGCAACGAGGACGATTTCCATGGTATGCTGGACTTGCTAGGACCGTGTTCATGAAGCCGTTGGTGAGCTGGGGATATCTAGCTCGCCCAAGGAAGAGTGCAGCGTGTGACTCTTCACTCGACCTCCGCAGGGCCACCCTGAATGGCCTACGGGTCTGAGTGTGGCCCAGCAAGCCCAGCAAGCCCAGGGGAGCCTGGGGGTACTCAGGGTCCCTGTACGGAAACGAGTGCTGCCGCGAGGGGTCTACGAGTCCTGAAAAGCTTACTAGCGTTCAACTAAAGCAGAAGAGTGACTAAGGCCTCCTGGAAGCTGCTGCACGCCTACTCCGCTGCATGGCATATCAGGGCCCTCCTTCGAAGCTAGGCCTCACTTTGAGTTTCCCTTTAGCTAGAGAACAGGACAGGATGAGCGCTGAATCAGAAACTGGACTACGTGTTTCTTCGTGAAACCTCTTTTCCCCTCTCCCAGCCATGCCTGTCGTGAGTATAAGCCCGACACCAACAGTGTTTTTCAGTTAGCTTCTAGGCGCATGAAAGGGGCTTTCATGACGGGACAACAAGGCTAGCCCCATCAGGTCCTGTTTCCAGATTGACACGCAGCAGAAGTATCTGTGGTTTCTAAGAGGTCAAAAGAGACCTAGCTCCTCACTGGGTCCTTGGAGAATCAACTTTTCTATGCAGGGTGCTCTGCGTGTAGCCAACTGCCTAAATGAAAGAATTCCCTAGGTGTCCTGGGCTCCTGGGCATCTTCCGAAAGCCTGCGGCGTTACACCCGAAAGTGTGCTCTAGTTGCACTTGGACCACAAGCCGACTTTCTCCTAGAGGTTGGTTGACTTCAGCTAGGAGCCGGTAGAAGGAATTGTAAGCAAAGAGTTTTTCTCAGTACAGCTCGGACTAGTGTAAGCAGGCAGACTTGCATGGCCTGCTGCACCTACTACAACCGTGTTCCTGAGGCTGTTGGTGAGCTGAGGCAATCGAGCTCCCCCGAGGGAGCGTGCATCATGCTGCCCTTCACTCGGCACAGACACGGGTACTCCGAAGGGTCTACGTGTCTGAATGTTGATCTTCAACTCAGGAGAGCCTGGGGGTACTCAGTGTGCTTGTACGGAAACGGGTGCAGACGCAAGGAAGCAGGCGTCCTGAGAAGATTAGTACCGTTAAACTAATGCAGAAGTGCGACTAAGGCCTCATGGAAGCTGCGCACTCCTACCCTGCTGCATGGCATATCAGGGCCCTCCTTCGAAGCTAGGCCTCACTTTGAGATTCCCTTTAGCTAGAGAACAGGACAGGATGAACTCTGACCGAGAAACTGGGATACCCGGTTTCTTCGTAAAACCATTTTTTCCCTCTCACAGCCATGCCTGCCGTGAGCATAAGTCTGACAACCACAGTGTTTTTAAGGGAGCTTCAAGGCGCATAAGAGGAGCTTTCAAGGTGGGGAAACAAGGCCAGTCCCATCAGGCACCATCTCCAGGGTGACACGCAGTGTAAAAGTCCGTGGATTCTTGCAGCTCAGCAGAGACCTAGCTACCTCCCTGGCTGTTCCCTGATTCAACTTATCTACACAGGGGGCTCTGCTTTAACGAACTGCCTAGACGAAAGAGTGCCCTAGGACTCCTAGGGTCCTGTGCCTCTCCCTAAAGCCTGAAGTATTACACACAAAACTGTGCTGTAGAGGAAGTTGCAATGCAAGCCTCCTTTCTCCTTGAGATACGGTGACTTCAGGTATGAGGTCCTAGAAGGACTTGGAAGCAGAGAGTTTTCCTCAGTACAGCTCAGACTAGGGCAACGAGGACGACTTCCATGGTATGCTGAACTTTCTACTACCGTGTTCATGAAACCTTTCGATAGCTGGGGATATCTAGCTCCCCCAAGGAAGAGTGCAGCGTGTTCCCCTTCACTAGGTCTAGCCAGTGGCCCCCTGACGGGCCGACGGGCCTGATGGTGGCCCAGCAAGCCCAGGGAAACCTTGGAGTACTCAGTGTCCTTATACGGAAAGGAGTGCTCCGCGAGGGGTCTAGGAGTCCTGAAAAGCTTCCTAGCGTTCAAGTAAAGCAGAAGAGTGACTAAGGCCTCCTGGAAGCTGTTGCACGCCTAGCCCGCTGCATGGCATATCAGGGTCCTCCTTCGAAGCGAGGGCTCACCTTGAGTTTCCCTTTCGCTATAAAACAGGACAGGATGAGCTCTGACTCAGAAACTGAAATACCCTGTCTCTTCGTGTAACCTCTTTTTCCCTCTCACAACCATGCCTGCAATGAGTATAAGCCTGACAACAGCAGTGTTTTAAAGGGAGCTTCAAGGCGTATAAGAGGAGCTTTCAAGGTGGGAAAACAAGGCCAGTCCCATCAGGCACCATCTCCAGGGTGACACGCAGCGTAAGTGTCTCAGGGTACTGGCAGGTCAAAAGAGACCTAGCTACCTCCCTGGCTCTTCCCTTACTCCACTTTTCTACATAAGGTGCTCTGCGTGTAGCGAACTGCTTAGATGAAAGACTGCCCTAGGACTCCTAGAGTCCTGTGCCTCTCCCCAAAGCCTGAAGTGTTACACACAAAACTGTGCTGTGGCGGAAGTTGCAACGCAAGCTGCCTTTCTCCTAGAGATACGGTGACTCCAGGTATGAGGTCCTAGAAGGACTGGGAAGCAGAGAGTTTTTCTCAGTACCGCCTAGACTAGGGCAACGAGGACGATTTCCATGGTATGCTGGACTTGCTAGGACCGTGTTCATGAAGCCGTTGGTGAGCTGGGGATATCTAGCTCGCCCAAGGAAGAGTGCAGCGTGTGACTCTTCACTCGACCTCCACAGGGCCACCCTGAATGGCCTACGGGTCTGAGTGTGGCCCAGCAAGCCCAGCAAGCCCAGGGGAGCCTGGGGGTACTCAGGGTCCCTGTACGGAAACGAGTGCTGCCGCGAGGGGTCTACGAGTCCTGAAAAGCTTACTAGCGTTCAACTAAAGCAGAAGAGTGACTAAGGCCTCCTGGAAGCTGCTGCACGCCTACTCCGCTGCATGGCATATCAGGGCCCTCCTTCGAAGCTAGGCCTCACTTTGAGTTTCCCTTTAGCTAGAGAACAGGACAGGATGAGCGCTGAATCAGAAACTGGACTACGTGTTTCTTCGTGAAACCTCTTTTCCCCTCTCCCAGCCATGCCTGTCGTGAGTATAAGCCCGACACCAACAGTGTTTTTCAGTTAGCTTCTAGGCGCATGAAAGGGGCTTTCATGACGGGACAACAAGGCTAGCCCCATCAGGTCCTGTTTCCAGATTGACACGCAGCAGAAGTATCTGTGGTTTCTAAGAGGTCAAAAGAGACCTAGCTCCTCACTGGGTCCTTGGAGAATCAACTTTTCTATGCAGGGTGCTCTGCGTGTAGCCAACTGCCTAAATGAAAGAATTCCCTAGGTGTCCTGGGCTCCTGGGCATCTTCCGAAAGCCTGCGGCGTTACACCCGAAAGTGTGCTCTAGTTGCACTTGGACCACAAGCCGACTTTCTCCTAGAGGTTGGTTGACTTCAGCTAGGAGCCGGTAGAAGGAATTGTAAGCAAAGAGTTTTTCTCAGTACAGCTCGGACTAGTGTAAGCAGGCAGACTTGCATGGCCTGCTGCACCTACTACAACCGTGTTCCTGAGGCTGTTGGTGAGCTGAGGCAATCGAGCTCCCCCGAGGGAGCGTGCATCATGCTGCCCTTCACTCGGCACAGACACGGGTACTCCGAAGGGTCTACGTGTCTGAATGTTGATCTTCAACTCAGGAGAGCCTGGGGGTACTCAGTGTGCTTGTACGGAAACGGGTGCAGACTCAAGGAAGCAGGCGTCCTGAGAAGATTAGTACCGTTAAACTAATGCAGAAGTGCGACTAAGGCCTCATGGAAGCTGCGCACTCCTACCCTGCTGCATGGCATATCAGGGCCCTCCTTCGAAGCTAGGCCTCACTTTGAGATTCCCTTTAGCTAGAGAACAGGACAGGATGAACTCTGACCGAGAAACTGGGATACCCGGTTTCTTCGTAAAACCATTTTTTCCCTCTCACAGCCATGCCTGCCGTGAGCATAAGTCTGACAACCACAGTGTTTTTAAGGGAGCTTCAAGGCGCATAAGAGGAGCTTTCAAGGTGGGGAAACAAGGCCAGTCCCATCAGGCACCATCTCCAGGGTGACACGCAGTGTAAAAGTCCGTGGATTCTTGCAGCTCAGCAGAGACCTAGCTACCTCCCTGGCTGTTCCCTGATTCAACTTATCTACACAGGGGGCTCTGCTTTAACGAACTGCCTAGACGAAAGAGTGCCCTAGGACTCCTAGGGTCCTGTGCCTCTCCCTAAAGCCTGAAGTATTACACACAAAACTGTGCTGTAGAGGAAGTTGCAATGCAAGCCTCCTTTCTCCTTGAGATACGGTGACTTCAGGTATGAGGTCCTAGAAGGACTTGGAAGCAGAGAGTTTTCCTCAGTACAGCTCAGACTAGGGCAACGAGGACGACTTCCATGGTATGCTGAACTTTCTACTACCGTGTTCATGAAACCTTTCGATAGCTGGGGATATCTAGCTCCCCCAAGGAAGAGTGCAGCGTGTTCCCCTTCACTAGGTCTAGCCAGTGGCCCCCTGACGGGCCGACGGGCCTGATGGTGGCCCAGCAAGCCCAGGGAAACCTTGGAGTACTCAGTGTCCTTATACGGAAAGGAGTGCTCCGCGAGGGGTCTAGGAGTCCTGAAAAGCTTCCTAGCGTTCAAGTAAAGCAGAAGAGTGACTAAGGCCTCCTGGAAGCTGTTGCACGCCTAGCCCCCTGCATGGCATATCAGGGTCCTCCTTCGAAGCGAGGGCTCACCTTGAGTTTCCCTTTCGCTATAAAACAGGACAGGATGAGCTCTGACTCAGAAACTGAAATACCCTGTCTCTTCGTGTAACCTCTTTTTCCCTCTCACAACCATGCCTGCAATGAGTATAAGCCTGACAACAGCAGTGTTTTAAAGGGAGCTTCAAGGCGTATAAGAGGAGCTTTCAAGGTGGGAAAACAAGGCCAGTCCCATCAGGCACCATCTCCAGGTTGACACGCAGCGTAAGTGTCTCAGGGTACTGGCAGGTCAAAAGAGACCTAGCTACCTCCCTGGCTCTTCCCTTATTCAACTTTTCCACATAAGGTGCTCTGCGTGTAGCGAACTGCTTAGATGAAAGACTGCCCTAGGACTCCTAGGGTCCTGTGCCTCTCCCAAAAGCCTGAAGTGTTACACACAAAACTGTGCTGTAGTGGAGGTTGCAATGCAAGCTGCCTTTCTCTTGCGATACGGTGACTCCGGGTATGAGGTCCTAGAAGGACTTGGAAGCAGAGAGTTTTTCTCAGTACAGCTCAGACTAGGGTAACGAGGACGACTTCCATGGTATGCTGGACTTTCTAGAACCGTGTTCATGAAACCCTTCTGTAGCTGGGGATATCTAGCTCCCCAAATGAAGCGTGCAGCGTGTTACCCTTCACTCGGCCTACCCAGGGGCCCCCAGACGCGCCTACGGGTCTGACTGTGGCCCAGCAAGCCCAGGGAAGCCTTGGAGTACTCAGGTTCTTTGCACGGAAACGAGTGCTGCCGCGAGGGGTCTAGGAGTCCTGAAAACCTTACTGGCGTTCAACTAAACCAAGAGAACGACTAAGGCCTCATGGAAACTGTTGCACGCCCACCCCGCTACATGGCATATCAGGGCCCACCTTCGAAGTGGGGGCTCACTTTGAGTTTCCCTTTAGCTATAAAACAGGACAGGATGAGCTCTGACTCAGATACTGAAATACCCTGTCTCTTCGTGTAACCTCTTTTTCCCTCTCACAGCCATGCCTGCAATGAGTATAAGCCTGACAACAACAGTGTTTTTAAGGGAGCTTCAAGGCGCCCAAGAGGAGCTTTCAAGGTGGGAAAACAAGGCCAGTCCCATCAGGCACCATCTCCAGGGTGACACGCAGCGTGCCTCTGGGTACTGGCAGGTCAAAAGAGACCTAGCTACCTCCCTGGCTCTTCCCTTACTCCACTTTTCTACATAAGGTGCTCTGCGTGTAGCGAACTGCTTAGATGAAAGACTGCCCTAGGACTCCTAGAGTCCTGTGCCTCTCCCCAAAGCCTGAAGTGTTACACACAAAACTGTGCTGTGGCGGAAGTTGCAACGCAAGCTGCCTTTCTCCTAGAGATACGGTGACTCCAGGTATGAGGTCCTAGAAGGACTGGGAAGCAGAGAGTTTTTCTCAGTACCGCCTAGACTAGGGCAACGAGGACGATTTCCATGGTATGCTGGACTTGCTAGGACCGTGTTCATGAAGCCGTTGGTGAGCTGGGGATATCTAGCTCGCCCAAGGAAGAGTGCAGCGTGTGACTCTTCACTCGACCTCCGCAGGGCCACCCTGAATGGCCTACGGGTCTGAGTGTGGCCCAGCAAGCCCAGCAAGCCCAGGGGAGCCTGGGGGTACTCAGGGTCCCTGTACGGAAACGAGTGCTGCCGCGAGGGGTCTACGAGTCCTGAAAAGCTTACTAGCGTTCAACTAAAGCAGAAGAGTGACTAAGGCCTCCTGGAAGCTGCTGCACGCCTACTCCGCTGCATGGCATATCAGGGCCCTCCTTCGAAGCTAGGCCTCACTTTGAGTTTCCCTTTAGCTAGAGAACAGGACAGGATGAGCGCTGAATCAGAAACTGGACTACGTGTTTCTTCGTGAAACCTCTTTTCCCCTCTCCCAGCCATGCCTGTCGTGAGTATAAGCCCGACACCAACAGTGTTTTTCAGTTAGCTTCTAGGCGCATGAAAGGGGCTTTCATGACGGGACAACAAGGCTAGCCCCATCAGGTCCTGTTTCCAGATTGACACGCAGCAGAAGTATCTGTGGTTTCTAAGAGGTCAAAAGAGACCTAGCTCCTCACTGGGTCCTTGGAGAATCAACTTTTCTATGCAGGGTGCTCTGCGTGTAGCCAACTGCCTAAATGAAAGAATTCCCTAGGTGTCCTGGGCTCCTGGGCATCTTCCGAAAGCCTGCGGCGTTACACCCGAAAGTGTGCTCTAGTTGCACTTGGACCACAAGCCGACTTTCTCCTAGAGGTTGGTTGACTTCAGCTAGGAGCCGGTAGAAGGAATTGTAAGCAAAGAGTTTTTCTCAGTACAGCTCGGACTAGTGTAAGCAGGCAGACTTGCATGGCCTGCTGCACCTACTACAACCGTGTTCCTGAGGCTGTTGGTGAGCTGAGGCAATCGAGCTCCCCCGAGGGAGCGTGCATCATGCTGCCCTTCACTCGGCACAGACACGGGTACTCCGAAGGGTCTACGTGTCTGAATGTTGATCTTCAACTCAGGAGAGCCTGGGGGTACTCAGTGTGCTTGTACGGAAACGGGTGCAGACGCAAGGAAGCAGGCGTCCTGAGAAGATTAGTACCGTTAAACTAATGCAGAAGTGCGACTAAGGCCTCATGGAAGCTGCGCACTCCTACCCTGCTGCATGGCATATCAGGGCCCTCCTTCGAAGCTAGGCCTCACTTTGAGATTCCCTTTAGCTAGAGAACAGGACAGGATGAACTCTGACCGAGAAACTGGGATACCCGGTTTCTTCGTAAAACCATTTTTTCCCTCTCACAGCCATGCCTGCCGTGAGCATAAGTCTGACAACCACAGTGTTTTTAAGGGAGCTTCAAGGCGCATAAGAGGAGCTTTCAAGGTGGGGAAACAAGGCCAGTCCCATCAGGCACCATCTCCAGGGTGACACGCAGTGTAAAAGTCCGTGGATTCTTGCAGCTCAGCAGAGACCTAGCTACCTCCCTGGCTGTTCCCTGATTCAACTTATCTACACAGGGGGCTCTGCTTTAACGAACTGCCTAGACGAAAGAGTGCCCTAGGACTCCTAGGGTCCTGTGCCTCTCCCTAAAGCCTGAAGTATTACACACAAAACTGTGCTGTAGAGGAAGTTGCAATGCAAGCCTCCTTTCTCCTTGAGATACGGTGACTTCAGGTATGAGGTCCTAGAAGGACTTGGAAGCAGAGAGTTTTCCTCAGTACAGCTCAGACTAGGGCAACGAGGACGACTTCCATGGTATGCTGAACTTTCTACTACCGTGTTCATGAAACCTTTCGATAGCTGGGGATATCTAGCTCCCCCAAGGAAGAGTGCAGCGTGTTCCCCTTCACTAGGTCTAGCCAGTGGCCCCCTGACGGGCCGACGGGCCTGATGGTGGCCCAGCAAGCCCAGGGAAACCTTGGAGTACTCAGTGTCCTTATACGGAAAGGAGTGCTCCGCGAGGGGTCTAGGAGTCCTGAAAAGCTTCCTAGCGTTCAAGTAAAGCAGAAGAGTGACTAAGGCCTCCTGGAAGCTGTTGCACGCCTAGCCCGCTGCATGGCATATCAGGGTCCTCCTTCGAAGCGAGGGCTCACCTTGAGTTTCCCTTTCGCTATAAAACAGGACAGGATGAGCTCTGACTCAGAAACTGAAATACCCTGTCTCTTCGTGTAACCTCTTTTTCCCTCTCACAACCATGCCTGCAATGAGTATAAGCCTGACAACAGCAGTGTTTTAAAGGGAGCTTCAAGGCGTATAAGAGGAGCTTTCAAGGTGGGAAAACAAGGCCAGTCCCATCAGGCACCATCTCCAGGTTGACACGCAGCGTAAGTGTCTCAGGGTACTGGCAGGTCAAAAGAGACCTAGCTACCTCCCTGGCTCTTCCCTTATTCAACTTTTCCACATAAGGTGCTCTGCGTGTAGCGAACTGCTTAGATGAAAGACTGCCCTAGGACTCCTAGGGTCCTGTGCCTCTCCCAAAAGCCTGAAGTGTTACACACAAAACTGTGCTGTAGTGGAGGTTGCAATGCAAGCTGCCTTTCTCTTGCGATACGGTGACTCCGGGTATGAGGTCCTAGAAGGACTTGGAAGCAGAGAGTTTTTCTCAGTACAGCTCAGACTAGGGTAACGAGGACGACTTCCATGGTATGCTGGACTTTCTAGAACCGTGTTCATGAAACCCTTCTGTAGCTGGGGATATCTAGCTCCCCAAATGAAGCGTGCAGCGTGTTACCCTTCACTCGGCCTACCCAGGGGCCCCCAGACGCGCCTACGGGTCTGACTGTGGCCCAGCAAGCCCAGGGAAGCCTTGGAGTACTCAGGTTCTTTGCACGGAAACGAGTGCTGCCGCGAGGGGTCTAGGAGTCCTGAAAACCTTACTGGCGTTCAACTAAACCAAGAGAACGACTAAGGCCTCATGGAAACTGTTGCACGCCCACCCCGCTACATGGCATATCAGGGCCCACCTTCGAAGTGGGGGCTCACTTTGAGTTTCCCTTTAGCTATAAAACAGGACAGGATGAGCTCTGACTCAGATACTGAAATACCCTGTCTCTTCGTGTAACCTCTTTTTCCCTCTCACAGCCATGCCTGCAATGAGTATAAGCCTGACAACAACAGTGTTTTTAAGGGAGCTTCAAGGCGCCCAAGAGGAGCTTTCAAGGTGGGAAAACAAGGCCAGTCCCATCAGGCACCATCTCCAGGGTGACACGCAGCGTGCCTCTGGGTACTGGCAGGTCAAAAGAGACCTAGCTACCTCCCTGGCTCTTCCCTTACTCCACTTTTCTACATAAGGTGCTCTGCGTGTAGCGAACTGCTTAGATGAAAGACTGCCCTAGGACTCCTAGAGTCCTGTGCCTCTCCCCAAAGCCTGAAGTGTTACACACAAAACTGTGCTGTGGCGGAAGTTGCAACGCAAGCTGCCTTTCTCCTAGAGATACGGTGACTCCAGGTATGAGGTCCTAGAAGGACTGGGAAGCAGAGAGTTTTTCTCAGTACCGCCTAGACTAGGGCAACGAGGACGATTTCCATGGTATGCTGGACTTGCTAGGACCGTGTTCATGAAGCCGTTGGTGAGCTGGGGATATCTAGCTCGCCCAAGGAAGAGTGCAGCGTGTGACTCTTCACTCGACCTCCGCAGGGCCACCCTGAATGGCCTACGGGTCTGAGTGTGGCCCAGCAAGCCCAGCAAGCCCAGGGGAGCCTGGGGGTACTCAGGGTCCCTGTACGGAAACGAGTGCTGCCGCGAGGGGTCTACGAGTCCTGAAAAGCTTACTAGCGTTCAACTAAAGCAGAAGAGTGACTAAGGCCTCCTGGAAGCTGCTGCACGCCTACTCCGCTGCATGGCATATCAGGGCCCTCCTTCGAAGCTAGGCCTCACTTTGAGTTTCCCTTTAGCTAGAGAACAGGACAGGATGAGCGCTGAATCAGAAACTGGACTACGTGTTTCTTCGTGAAACCTCTTTTCCCCTCTCCCAGCCATGCCTGTCGTGAGTATAAGCCCGACACCAACAGTGTTTTTCAGTTAGCTTCTAGGCGCATGAAAGGGGCTTTCATGACGGGACAACAAGGCTAGCCCCATCAGGTCCTGTTTCCAGATTGACACGCAGCAGAAGTATCTGTGGTTTCTAAGAGGTCAAAAGAGACCTAGCTCCTCACTGGGTCCTTGGAGAATCAACTTTTCTATGCAGGGTGCTCTGCGTGTAGCCAACTGCCTAAATGAAAGAATTCCCTAGGTGTCCTGGGCTCCTGGGCATCTTCCGAAAGCCTGCGGCGTTACACCCGAAAGTGTGCTCTAGTTGCACTTGGACCACAAGCCGACTTTCTCCTAGAGGTTGGTTGACTTCAGCTAGGAGCCGGTAGAAGGAATTGTAAGCAAAGAGTTTTTCTCAGTACAGCTCGGACTAGTGTAAGCAGGCAGACTTGCATGGCCTGCTGCACCTACTACAACCGTGTTCCTGAGGCTGTTGGTGAGCTGAGGCAATCGAGCTCCCCCGAGGGAGCGTGCATCATGCTGCCCTTCACTCGGCACAGACACGGGTACTCCGAAGGGTCTACGTGTCTGAATGTTGATCTTCAACTCAGGAGAGCCTGGGGGTACTCAGTGTGCTTGTACGGAAACGGGTGCAGACGCAAGGAAGCAGGCGTCCTGAGAAGATTAGTACCGTTAAACTAATGCAGAAGTGCGACTAAGGCCTCATGGAAGCTGCGCACTCCTACCCTGCTGCATGGCATATCAGGGCCCTCCTTCGAAGCTAGGCCTCACTTTGAGATTCCCTTTAGCTAGAGAACAGGACAGGATGAACTCTGACCGAGAAACTGGGATACCCGGTTTCTTCGTAAAACCATTTTTTCCCTCTCACAGCCATGCCTGCCGTGAGCATAAGTCTGACAACCACAGTGTTTTTAAGGGAGCTTCAAGGCGCATAAGAGGAGCTTTCAAGGTGGGGAAACAAGGCCAGTCCCATCAGGCACCATCTCCAGGGTGACACGCAGTGTAAAAGTCCGTGGATTCTTGCAGCTCAGCAGAGACCTAGCTACCTCCCTGGCTGTTCCCTGATTCAACTTATCTACACAGGGGGCTCTGCTTTAACGAACTGCCTAGACGAAAGAGTGCCCTAGGACTCCTAGGGTCCTGTGCCTCTCCCTAAAGCCTGAAGTATTACACACAAAACTGTGCTGTAGAGGAAGTTGCAATGCAAGCCTCCTTTCTCCTTGAGATACGGTGACTTCAGGTATGAGGTCCTAGAAGGACTTGGAAGCAGAGAGTTTTCCTCAGTACAGCTCAGACTAGGGCAACGAGGACGACTTCCATGGTATGCTGAACTTTCTACTACCGTGTTCATGAAACCTTTCGATAGCTGGGGATATCTAGCTCCCCCAAGGAAGAGTGCAGCGTGTTCCCCTTCACTAGGTCTAGCCAGTGGCCCCCTGACGGGCCGACGGGCCTGATGGTGGCCCAGCAAGCCCAGGGAAACCTTGGAGTACTCAGTGTCCTTATACGGAAAGGAGTGCTCCGCGAGGGGTCTAGGAGTCCTGAAAAGCTTCCTAGCGTTCAAGTAAAGCAGAAGAGTGACTAAGGCCTCCTGGAAGCTGTTGCACGCCTAGCCCGCTGCATGGCATATCAGGGTCCTCCTTCGAAGCGAGGGCTCACCTTGAGTTTCCCTTTCGCTATAAAACAGGACAGGATGAGCTCTGACTCAGAAACTGAAATACCCTGTCTCTTCGTGTAACCTCTTTTTCCCTCTCACAACCATGCCTGCAATGAGTATAAGCCTGACAACAGCAGTGTTTTAAAGGGAGCTTCAAGGCGTATAAGAGGAGCTTTCAAGGTGGGAAAACAAGGCCAGTCCCATCAGGCACCATCTCCAGGTTGACACGCAGCGTAAGTGTCTCAGGGTACTGGCAGGTCAAAAGAGACCTAGCTACCTCCCTGGCTCTTCCCTTATTCAACTTTTCCACATAAGGTGCTCTGCGTGTAGCGAACTGCTTAGATGAAAGACTGCCCTAGGACTCCTAGGGTCCTGTGCCTCTCCCAAAAGCCTGAAGTGTTACACACAAAACTGTGCTGTAGTGGAGGTTGCAATGCAAGCTGCCTTTCTCTTGCGATACGGTGACTCCGGGTATGAGGTCCTAGAAGGACTTGGAAGCAGAGAGTTTTTCTCAGTACAGCTCAGACTAGGGTAACGAGGACGACTTCCATGGTATGCTGGACTTTCTAGAACCGTGTTCATGAAACCCTTCTGTAGCTGGGGATATCTAGCTCCCCAAATGAAGCGTGCAGCGTGTTACCCTTCACTCGGCCTACCCAGGGGCCCCCAGACGCGCCTACGGGTCTGACTGTGGCCCAGCAAGCCCAGGGAAGCCTTGGAGTACTCAGGTTCTTTGCACGGAAACGAGTGCTGCCGCGAGGGGTCTAGGAGTCCTGAAAACCTTACTGGCGTTCAACTAAACCAAGAGAACGACTAAGGCCTCATGGAAACTGTTGCACGCCCACCCCGCTACATGGCATATCAGGGCCCACCTTCGAAGTGGGGGCTCACTTTGAGTTTCCCTTTAGCTATAAAACAGGACAGGATGAGCTCTGACTCAGATACTGAAATACCCTGTCTCTTCGTGTAACCTCTTTTTCCCTCTCACAGCCATGCCTGCAATGAGTATAAGCCTGACAACAACAGTGTTTTTAAGGGAGCTTCAAGGCGCCCAAGAGGAGCTTTCAAGGTGGGAAAACAAGGCCAGTCCCATCAGGCACCATCTCCAGGGTGACACGCAGCGTGCCTCTGGGTACTGGCAGGTCAAAAGAGACCTAGCTACCTCCCTGGCTCTTCCCTTACTCCACTTTTCTACATAAGGTGCTCTGCGTGTAGCGAACTGCTTAGATGAAAGACTGCCCTAGGACTCCTAGAGTCCTGTGCCTCTCCCCAAAGCCTGAAGTGTTACACACAAAACTGTGCTGTGGCGGAAGTTGCAACGCAAGCTGCCTTTCTCCTAGAGATACGGTGACTCCAGGTATGAGGTCCTAGAAGGACTGGGAAGCAGAGAGTTTTTCTCAGTACCGCCTAGACTAGGGCAACGAGGACGATTTCCATGGTATGCTGGACTTGCTAGGACCGTGTTCATGAAGCCGTTGGTGAGCTGGGGATATCTAGCTCGCCCAAGGAAGAGTGCAGCGTGTGACTCTTCACTCGACCTCCGCAGGGCCACCCTGAATGGCCTACGGGTCTGAGTGTGGCCCAGCAAGCCCAGCAAGCCCAGGGGAGCCTGGGGGTACTCAGGGTCCCTGTACGGAAACGAGTGCTGCCGCGAGGGGTCTACGAGTCCTGAAAAGCTTACTAGCGTTCAACTAAAGCAGAAGAGTGACTAAGGCCTCCTGGAAGCTGCTGCACGCCTACTCCGCTGCATGGCATATCAGGGCCCTCCTTCGAAGCTAGGCCTCACTTTGAGTTTCCCTTTAGCTAGAGAACAGGACAGGATGAGCGCTGAATCAGAAACTGGACTACGTGTTTCTTCGTGAAACCTCTTTTCCCCTCTCCCAGCCATGCCTGTCGTGAGTATAAGCCCGACACCAACAGTGTTTTTCAGTTAGCTTCTAGGCGCATGAAAGGGGCTTTCATGACGGGACAACAAGGCTAGCCCCATCAGGTCCTGTTTCCAGATTGACACGCAGCAGAAGTATCTGTGGTTTCTAAGAGGTCAAAAGAGACCTAGCTCCTCACTGGGTCCTTGGAGAATCAACTTTTCTATGCAGGGTGCTCTGCGTGTAGCCAACTGCCTAAATGAAAGAATTCCCTAGGTGTCCTGGGCTCCTGGGCATCTTCCGAAAGCCTGCGGCGTTACACCCGAAAGTGTGCTCTAGTTGCACTTGGACCACAAGCCGACTTTCTCCTAGAGGTTGGTTGACTTCAGCTAGGAGCCGGTAGAAGGAATTGTAAGCAAAGAGTTTTTCTCAGTACAGCTCGGACTAGTGTAAGCAGGCAGACTTGCATGGCCTGCTGCACCTACTACAACCGTGTTCCTGAGGCTGTTGGTGAGCTGAGGCAATCGAGCTCCCCCGAGGGAGCGTGCATCATGCTGCCCTTCACTCGGCACAGACACGGGTACTCCGAAGGGTCTACGTGTCTGAATGTTGATCTTCAACTCAGGAGAGCCTGGGGGTACTCAGTGTGCTTGTACGGAAACGGGTGCAGACGCAAGGAAGCAGGCGTCCTGAGAAGATTAGTACCGTTAAACTAATGCAGAAGTGCGACTAAGGCCTCATGGAAGCTGCGCACTCCTACCCTGCTGCATGGCATATCAGGGCCCTCCTTCGAAGCTAGGCCTCACTTTGAGATTCCCTTTAGCTAGAGAACAGGACAGGATGAACTCTGACCGAGAAACTGGGATACCCGGTTTCTTCGTAAAACCATTTTTTCCCTCTCACAGCCATGCCTGCCGTGAGCATAAGTCTGACAACCACAGTGTTTTTAAGGGAGCTTCAAGGCGCATAAGAGGAGCTTTCAAGGTGGGGAAACAAGGCCAGTCCCATCAGGCACCATCTCCAGGGTGACACGCAGTGTAAAAGTCCGTGGATTCTTGCAGCTCAGCAGAGACCTAGCTACCTCCCTGGCTGTTCCCTGATTCAACTTATCTACACAGGGGGCTCTGCTTTAACGAACTGCCTAGACGAAAGAGTGCCCTAGGACTCCTAGGGTCCTGTGCCTCTCCCTAAAGCCTGAAGTATTACACACAAAACTGTGCTGTAGAGGAAGTTGCAATGCAAGCCTCCTTTCTCCTTGAGATACGGTGACTTCAGGTATGAGGTCCTAGAAGGACTTGGAAGCAGAGAGTTTTCCTCAGTACAGCTCAGACTAGGGCAACGAGGACGACTTCCATGGTATGCTGAACTTTCTACTACCGTGTTCATGAAACCTTTCGATAGCTGGGGATATCTAGCTCCCCCAAGGAAGAGTGCAGCGTGTTCCCCTTCACTAGGTCTAGCCAGTGGCCCCCTGACGGGCCGACGGGCCTGATGGTGGCCCAGCAAGCCCAGGGAAACCTTGGAGTACTCAGTGTCCTTATACGGAAAGGAGTGCTCCGCGAGGGGTCTAGGAGTCCTGAAAAGCTTCCTAGCGTTCAAGTAAAGCAGAAGAGTGACTAAGGCCTCCTGGAAGCTGTTGCACGCCTAGCCCGCTGCATGGCATATCAGGGTCCTCCTTCGAAGCGAGGGCTCACCTTGAGTTTCCCTTTCGCTATAAAACAGGACAGGATGAGCTCTGACTCAGAAACTGAAATACCCTGTCTCTTCGTGTAACCTCTTTTTCCCTCTCACAACCATGCCTGCAATGAGTATAAGCCTGACAACAGCAGTGTTTTAAAGGGAGCTTCAAGGCGTATAAGAGGAGCTTTCAAGGTGGGAAAACAAGGCCAGTCCCATCAGGCACCATCTCCAGGTTGACACGCAGCGTAAGTGTCTCAGGGTACTGGCAGGTCAAAAGAGACCTAGCTACCTCCCTGGCTCTTCCCTTATTCAACTTTTCCACATAAGGTGCTCTGCGTGTAGCGAACTGCTTAGATGAAAGACTGCCCTAGGACTCCTAGGGTCCTGTGCCTCTCCCAAAAGCCTGAAGTGTTACACACAAAACTGTGCTGTAGTGGAGGTTGCAATGCAAGCTGCCTTTCTCTTGCGATACGGTGACTCCGGGTATGAGGTCCTAGAAGGACTTGGAAGCAGAGAGTTTTTCTCAGTACAGCTCAGACTAGGGTAACGAGGACGACTTCCATGGTATGCTGGACTTTCTAGAACCGTGTTCATGAAACCCTTCTGTAGCTGGGGATATCTAGCTCCCCAAATGAAGCGTGCAGCGTGTTACCCTTCACTCGGCCTACCCAGGGGCCCCCAGACGCGCCTACGGGTCTGACTGTGGCCCAGCAAGCCCAGGGAAGCCTTGGAGTACTCAGGTTCTTTGCACGGAAACGAGTGCTGCCGCGAGGGGTCTAGGAGTCCTGAAAACCTTACTGGCGTTCAACTAAACCAAGAGAACGACTAAGGCCTCATGGAAACTGTTGCACGCCCACCCCGCTACATGGCATATCAGGGCCCACCTTCGAAGTGGGGGCTCACTTTGAGTTTCCCTTTAGCTATAAAACAGGACAGGATGAGCTCTGACTCAGATACTGAAATACCCTGTCTCTTCGTGTAACCTCTTTTTCCCTCTCACAGCCATGCCTGCAATGAATATAAGCCTGACAACAACAGTGTTTTTAAGGGAGCTTCAAGGCGCCCAAGAGGAGCTTTCAAGGTGGGAAAACAAGGCCAGTCCCATCAGGCACCATCTCCAGGGTGACACGCAGCGTGCCTCTGGGTACTGGCAGGTCAAAAGAGACCTAGCTACCTCCCTGGCTCTTCCCTTACTCCACTTTTCTACATAAGGTGCTCTGCGTGTAGCGAACTGCTTAGATGAAAGACTGCCCTAGGACTCCTAGAGTCCTGTGCCTCTCCCCAAAGCCTGAAGTGTTACACACAAAACTGTGCTGTGGCGGAAGTTGCAACGCAAGCTGCCTTTCTCCTAGAGATACGGTGACTCCAGGTATGAGGTCCTAGAAGGACTGGGAAGCAGAGAGTTTTTCTCAGTACCGCCTAGACTAGGGCAACGAGGACGATTTCCATGGTATGCTGGACTTGCTAGGACCGTGTTCATGAAGCCGTTGGTGAGCTGGGGATATCTAGCTCGCCCAAGGAAGAGTGCAGCGTGTGACTCTTCACTCGACCTCCGCAGGGCCACCCTGAATGGCCTACGGGTCTGAGTGTGGCCCAGCAAGCCCAGCAAGCCCAGGGGAGCCTGGGGGTACTCAGGGTCCCTGTACGGAAACGAGTGCTGCCGCGAGGGGTCTACGAGTCCTGAAAAGCTTACTAGCGTTCAACTAAAGCAGAAGAGTGACTAAGGCCTCCTGGAAGCTGCTGCACGCCTACTCCGCTGCATGGCATATCAGGGCCCTCCTTCGAAGCTAGGCCTCACTTTGAGTTTCCCTTTAGCTAGAGAACAGGACAGGATGAGCGCTGAATCAGAAACTGGACTACGTGTTTCTTCGTGAAACCTCTTTTCCCCTCTCCCAGCCATGCCTGTCGTGAGTATAAGCCCGACACCAACAGTGTTTTTCAGTTAGCTTCTAGGCGCATGAAAGGGGCTTTCATGACGGGACAACAAGGCTAGCCCCATCAGGTCCTGTTTCCAGATTGACACGCAGCAGAAGTATCTGTGGTTTCTAAGAGGTCAAAAGAGACCTAGCTCCTCACTGGGTCCTTGGAGAATCAACTTTTCTATGCAGGGTGCTCTGCGTGTAGCCAACTGCCTAAATGAAAGAATTCCCTAGGTGTCCTGGGCTCCTGGGCATCTTCCGAAAGCCTGCGGCGTTACACCCGAAAGTGTGCTCTAGTTGCACTTGGACCACAAGCCGACTTTCTCCTAGAGGTTGGTTGACTTCAGCTAGGAGCCGGTAGAAGGAATTGTAAGCAAAGAGTTTTTCTCAGTACAGCTCGGACTAGTGTAAGCAGGCAGACTTGCATGGCCTGCTGCACCTACTACAACCGTGTTCCTGAGGCTGTTGGTGAGCTGAGGCAATCGAGCTCCCCCGAGGGAGCGTGCATCATGCTGCCCTTCACTCGGCACAGACACGGGTACTCCGAAGGGTCTACGTGTCTGAATGTTGATCTTCAACTCAGGAGAGCCTGGGGGTACTCAGTGTGCTTGTACGGAAACGGGTGCAGACGCAAGGAAGCAGGCGTCCTGAGAAGATTAGTACCGTTAAACTAATGCAGAAGTGCGACTAAGGCCTCATGGAAGCTGCGCACTCCTACCCTGCTGCATGGCATATCAGGGCCCTCCTTCGAAGCTAGGCCTCACTTTGAGATTCCCTTTAGCTAGAGAACAGGACAGGATGAACTCTGACCGAGAAACTGGGATACCCGGTTTCTTCGTAAAACCATTTTTTCCCTCTCACAGCCATGCCTGCCGTGAGCATAAGTCTGACAACCACAGTGTTTTTAAGGGAGCTTCAAGGCGCATAAGAGGAGCTTTCAAGGTGGGGAAACAAGGCCAGTCCCATCAGGCACCATCTCCAGGGTGACACGCAGTGTAAAAGTCCGTGGATTCTTGCAGCTCAGCAGAGACCTAGCTACCTCCCTGGCTGTTCCCTGATTCAACTTATCTACACAGGGGGCTCTGCTTTAACGAACTGCCTAGACGAAAGAGTGCCCTAGGACTCCTAGGGTCCTGTGCCTCTCCCTAAAGCCTGAAGTATTACACACAAAACTGTGCTGTAGAGGAAGTTGCAATGCAAGCCTCCTTTCTCCTTGAGATACGGTGACTTCAGGTATGAGGTCCTAGAAGGACTTGGAAGCAGAGAGTTTTCCTCAGTACAGCTCAGACTAGGGCAACGAGGACGACTTCCATGGTATGCTGAACTTTCTACTACCGTGTTCATGAAACCTTTCGATAGCTGGGGATATCTAGCTCCCCCAAGGAAGAGTGCAGCGTGTTCCCCTTCACTAGGTCTAGCCAGTGGCCCCCTGACGGGCCGACGGGCCTGATGGTGGCCCAGCAAGCCCAGGGAAACCTTGGAGTACTCAGTGTCCTTATACGGAAAGGAGTGCTCCGCGAGGGGTCTAGGAGTCCTGAAAAGCTTCCTAGCGTTCAAGTAAAGCAGAAGAGTGACTAAGGCCTCCTGGAAGCTGTTGCACGCCTAGCCCGCTGCATGGCATATCAGGGTCCTCCGTCGAAGCGAGGGCTCACATTGAGTTTCCCTTTCGCTATAAAACAGGACAGGATGAGCTCTGACTCAGAAACTGAAATACCCTGTCTCTTCGTGTAACCTCTTTTTCCCTCTCACAACCATGCCTGCAATGAGTATAAGCCTGACAACAGCAGTGTTTTAAAGGGAGCTTCAAGGCGTATAAGAGGAGCTTTCAAGGTGGGAAAACAAGGCCAGTCCCATCAGGCACCATCTCCAGGTTGACACGCAGCGTAAGTGTCTCAGGGTACTGGCAGGTCAAAAGAGACCTAGCTACCTCCCTGGCTCTTCCCTTATTCAACTTTTCCACATAAGGTGCTCTGCGTGTAGCGAACTGCTTAGATGAAAGACTGCCCTAGGACTCCTAGGGTCCTGTGCCTCTCCCAAAAGCCTGAAGTGTTACACACAAAACTGTGCTGTAGTGGAGGTTGCAATGCAAGCTGCCTTTCTCTTGCGATACGGTGACTCCGGGTATGAGGTCCTAGAAGGACTTGGAAGCAGAGAGTTTTTCTCAGTACAGCTCAGACTAGGGTAACGAGGACGACTTCCATGGTATGCTGGACTTTCTAGAACCGTGTTCATGAAACCCTTCTGTAGCTGGGGATATCTAGCTCCCCAAATGAAGCGTGCAGCGTGTTACCCTTCACTCGGCCTACCCAGGGGCCCCCAGACGCGCCTACGGGTCTGACTGTGGCCCAGCAAGCCCAGGGAAGCCTTGGAGTACTCAGGTTCTTTGCACGGAAACGAGTGCTGCCGCGAGGGGTCTAGGAGTCCTGAAAACCTTACTGGCGTTCAACTAAACCAAGAGAACGACTAAGGCCTCATGGAAACTGTTGCACGCCCACCCCGCTACATGGCATATCAGGGCCCACCTTCGAAGTGGGGGCTCACTTTGAGTTTCCCTTTAGCTATAAAACAGGACAGGATGAGCTCTGACTCAGATACTGAAATACCCTGTCTCTTCGTGTAACCTCTTTTTCCCTCTCACAGCCATGCCTGCAATGAGTATAAGCCTGACAACAACAGTGTTTTTAAGGGAGCTTCAAGGCGCCCAAGAGGAGCTTTCAAGGTGGGAAAACAAGGCCAGTCCCATCAGGCACCATCTCCAGGGTGACACGCAGCGTGCCTCTGGGTACTGGCAGGTCAAAAGAGACCTAGCTACCTCCCTGGCTCTTCCCTTACTCCACTTTTCTACATAAGGTGCTCTGCGTGTAGCGAACTGCTTAGATGAAAGACTGCCCTAGGACTCCTAGAGTCCTGTGCCTCTCCCCAAAGCCTGAAGTGTTACACACAAAACTGTGCTGTGGCGGAAGTTGCAACGCAAGCTGCCTTTCTCCTAGAGATACGGTGACTCCAGGTATGAGGTCCTAGAAGGACTGGGAAGCAGAGAGTTTTTCTCAGTACCGCCTAGACTAGGGCAACGAGGACGATTTCCATGGTATGCTGGACTTGCTAGGACCGTGTTCATGAAGCCGTTGGTGAGCTGGGGATATCTAGCTCGCCCAAGGAAGAGTGCAGCGTGTGACTCTTCACTCGACCTCCGCAGGGCCACCCTGAATGGCCTACGGGTCTGAGTGTGGCCCAGCAAGCCCAGCAAGCCCAGGGGAGCCTGGGGGTACTCAGGGTCCCTGTACGGAAACGAGTGCTGCCGCGAGGGGTCTACGAGTCCTGAAAAGCTTACTAGCGTTCAACTAAAGCAGAAGAGTGACTAAGGCCTCCTGGAAGCTGCTGCACGCCTACTCCGCTGCATGGCATATCAGGGCCCTCCTTCGAAGCTAGGCCTCACTTTGAGTTTCCCTTTAGCTAGAGAACAGGACAGGATGAGCGCTGAATCAGAAACTGGACTACGTGTTTCTTCGTGAAACCTCTTTTCCCCTCTCCCAGCCATGCCTGTCGTGAGTATAAGCCCGACACCAACAGTGTTTTTCAGTTAGCTTCTAGGCGCATGAAAGGGGCTTTCATGACGGGACAACAAGGCTAGCCCCATCAGGTCCTGTTTCCAGATTGACACGCAGCAGAAGTATCTGTGGTTTCTAAGAGGTCAAAAGAGACCTAGCTCCTCACTGGGTCCTTGGAGAATCAACTTTTCTATGCAGGGTGCTCTGCGTGTAGCCAACTGCCTAAATGAAAGAATTCCCTAGGTGTCCTGGGCTCCTGGGCATCTTCCGAAAGCCTGCGGCGTTACACCCGAAAGTGTGCTCTAGTTGCACTTGGACCACAAGCCGACTTTCTCCTAGAGGTTGGTTGACTTCAGCTAGGAGCCGGTAGAAGGAATTGTAAGCAAAGAGTTTTTCTCAGTACAGCTCGGACTAGTGTAAGCAGGCAGACTTGCATGGCCTGCTGCACCTACTACAACCGTGTTCCTGAGGCTGTTGGTGAGCTGAGGCAATCGAGCTCCCCCGAGGGAGCGTGCATCATGCTGCCCTTCACTCGGCACAGACACGGGTACTCCGAAGGGTCTACGTGTCTGAATGTTGATCTTCAACTCAGGAGAGCCTGGGGGTACTCAGTGTGCTTGTACGGAAACGGGTGCAGACGCAAGGAAGCAGGCGTCCTGAGAAGATTAGTACCGTTAAACTAATGCAGAAGTGCGACTAAGGCCTCATGGAAGCTGCGCACTCCTACCCTGCTGCATGGCATATCAGGGCCCTCCTTCGAAGCTAGGCCTCACTTTGAGATTCCCTTTAGCTAGAGAACAGGACAGGATGAACTCTGACCGAGAAACTGGGATACCCGGTTTCTTCGTAAAACCATTTTTTCCCTCTCACAGCCATGCCTGCCGTGAGCATAAGTCTGACAACCACAGTGTTTTTAAGGGAGCTTCAAGGCGCATAAGAGGAGCTTTCAAGGTGGGGAAACAAGGCCAGTCCCATCAGGCACCATCTCCAGGGTGACACGCAGTGTAAAAGTCCGTGGATTCTTGCAGCTCAGCAGAGACCTAGCTACCTCCCTGGCTGTTCCCTGATTCAACTTATCTACACAGGGGGCTCTGCTTTAACGAACTGCCTAGACGAAAGAGTGCCCTAGGACTCCTAGGGTCCTGTGCCTCTCCCTAAAGCCTGAAGTATTACACACAAAACTGTGCTGTAGAGGAAGTTGCAATGCAAGCCTCCTTTCTCCTTGAGATACGGTGACTTCAGGTATGAGGTCCTAGAAGGACTTGGAAGCAGAGAGTTTTCCTCAGTACAGCTCAGACTAGGGCAACGAGGACGACTTCCATGGTATGCTGAACTTTCTACTACCGTGTTCATGAAACCTTTCGATAGCTGGGGATATCTAGCTCCCCCAAGGAAGAGTGCAGCGTGTTCCCCTTCACTAGGTCTAGCCAGTGGCCCCCTGACGGGCCGACGGGCCTGATGGTGGCCCAGCAAGCCCAGGGAAACCTTGGAGTACTCAGTGTCCTTATACGGAAAGGAGTGCTCCGCGAGGGGTCTAGGAGTCCTGAAAAGCTTCCTAGCGTTCAAGTAAAGCAGAAGAGTGACTAAGGCCTCCTGGAAGCTGTTGCACGCCTAGCCCGCTGCATGGCATATCAGGGTCCTCCTTCGAAGCGAGGGCTCACCTTGAGTTTCCCTTTCGCTATAAAACAGGACAGGATGAGCTCTGACTCAGAAACTGAAATACCCTGTCTCTTCGTGTAACCTCTTTTTCCCTCTCACAACCATGCCTGCAATGAGTATAAGCCTGACAACAGCAGTGTTTTAAAGGGAGCTTCAAGGCGTATAAGAGGAGCTTTCAAGGTGGGAAAACAAGGCCAGTCCCATCAGGCACCATCTCCAGGGTGACACGCAGCGTAAGTGTCTCAGGGTACTGGCAGGTCAAAAGAGACCTAGCTACCTCCCTGGCTCTTCCCTTACTCCACTTTTCTACATAAGGTGCTCTGCGTGTAGCGAACTGCTTAGATGAAAGACTGCCCTAGGACTCCTAGAGTCCTGTGCCTCTCCCCAAAGCCTGAAGTGTTACACACAAAACTGTGCTGTGGCGGAAGTTGCAACGCAAGCTGCCTTTCTCCTAGAGATACGGTGACTCCAGGTATGAGGTCCTAGAAGGACTGGGAAGCAGAGAGTTTTTCTCAGTACCGCCTAGACTAGGGCAACGAGGACGATTTCCATGGTATGCTGGACTTGCTAGGACCGTGTTCATGAAGCCGTTGGTGAGCTGGGGATATCTAGCTCGCCCAAGGAAGAGTGCAGCGTGTGACTCTTCACTCGACCTCCACAGGGCCACCCTGAATGGCCTACGGGTCTGAGTGTGGCCCAGCAAGCCCAGCAAGCCCAGGGGAGCCTGGGGGTACTCAGGGTCCCTGTACGGAAACGAGTGCTGCCGCGAGGGGTCTACGAGTCCTGAAAAGCTTACTAGCGTTCAACTAAAGCAGAAGAGTGACTAAGGCCTCCTGGAAGCTGCTGCACGCCTACTCCGCTGCATGGCATATCAGGGCCCTCCTTCGAAGCTAGGCCTCACTTTGAGTTTCCCTTTAGCTAGAGAACAGGACAGGATGAGCGCTGAATCAGAAACTGGACTACGTGTTTCTTCGTGAAACCTCTTTTCCCCTCTCCCAGCCATGCCTGTCGTGAGTATAAGCCCGACACCAACAGTGTTTTTCAGTTAGCTTCTAGGCGCATGAAAGGGGCTTTCATGACGGGACAACAAGGCTAGCCCCATCAGGTCCTGTTTCCAGATTGACACGCAGCAGAAGTATCTGTGGTTTCTAAGAGGTCAAAAGAGACCTAGCTCCTCACTGGGTCCTTGGAGAATCAACTTTTCTATGCAGGGTGCTCTGCGTGTAGCCAACTGCCTAAATGAAAGAATTCCCTAGGTGTCCTGGGCTCCTGGGCATCTTCCGAAAGCCTGCGGCGTTACACCCGAAAGTGTGCTCTAGTTGCACTTGGACCACAAGCCGACTTTCTCCTAGAGGTTGGTTGACTTCAGCTAGGAGCCGGTAGAAGGAATTGTAAGCAAAGAGTTTTTCTCAGTACAGCTCGGACTAGTGTAAGCAGGCAGACTTGCATGGCCTGCTGCACCTACTACAACCGTGTTCCTGAGGCTGTTGGTGAGCTGAGGCAATCGAGCTCCCCCGAGGGAGCGTGCATCATGCTGCCCTTCACTCGGCACAGACACGGGTACTCCGAAGGGTCTACGTGTCTGAATGTTGATCTTCAACTCAGGAGAGCCTGGGGGTACTCAGTGTGCTTGTACGGAAACGGGTGCAGACGCAAGGAAGCAGGCGTCCTGAGAAGATTAGTACCGTTAAACTAATGCAGAAGTGCGACTAAGGCCTCATGGAAGCTGCGCACTCCTACCCTGCTGCATGGCATATCAGGGCCCTCCTTCGAAGCTAGGCCTCACTTTGAGATTCCCTTTAGCTAGAGAACAGGACAGGATGAACTCTGACCGAGAAACTGGGATACCCGGTTTCTTCGTAAAACCATTTTTTCCCTCTCACAGCCATGCCTGCCGTGAGCATAAGTCTGACAACCACAGTGTTTTTAAGGGAGCTTCAAGGCGCATAAGAGGAGCTTTCAAGGTGGGGAAACAAGGCCAGTCCCATCAGGCACCATCTCCAGGGTGACACGCAGTGTAAAAGTCCGTGGATTCTTGCAGCTCAGCAGAGACCTAGCTACCTCCCTGGCTGTTCCCTGATTCAACTTATCTACACAGGGGGCTCTGCTTTAACGAACTGCCTAGACGAAAGAGTGCCCTAGGACTCCTAGGGTCCTGTGCCTCTCCCTAAAGCCTGAAGTATTACACACAAAACTGTGCTGTAGAGGAAGTTGCAATGCAAGCCTCCTTTCTCCTTGAGATACGGTGACTTCAGGTATGAGGTCCTAGAAGGACTTGGAAGCAGAGAGTTTTCCTCAGTACAGCTCAGACTAGGGCAACGAGGACGACTTCCATGGTATGCTGAACTTTCTACTACCGTGTTCATGAAACCTTTCGATAGCTGGGGATATCTAGCTCCCCCAAGGAAGAGTGCAGCGTGTTCCCCTTCACTAGGTCTAGCCAGTGGCCCCCTGACGGGCCGACGGGCCTGATGGTGGCCCAGCAAGCCCAGGGAAACCTTGGAGTACTCAGTGTCCTTATACGGAAAGGAGTGCTCCGCGAGGGGTCTAGGAGTCCTGAAAAGCTTCCTAGCGTTCAAGTAAAGCAGAAGAGTGACTAAGGCCTCCTGGAAGCTGTTGCACGCCTAGCCCCCTGCATGGCATATCAGGGTCCTCCTTCGAAGCGAGGGCTCACCTTGAGTTTCCCTTTCGCTATAAAACAGGACAGGATGAGCTCTGACTCAGAAACTGAAATACCCTGTCTCTTCGTGTAACCTCTTTTTCCCTCTCACAACCATGCCTGCAATGAGTATAAGCCTGACAACAGCAGTGTTTTAAAGGGAGCTTCAAGGCGTATAAGAGGAGCTTTCAAGGTGGGAAAACAAGGCCAGTCCCATCAGGCACCATCTCCAGGTTGACACGCAGCGTAAGTGTCTCAGGGTACTGGCAGGTCAAAAGAGACCTAGCTACCTCCCTGGCTCTTCCCTTATTCAACTTTTCCACATAAGGTGCTCTGCGTGTAGCGAACTGCTTAGATGAAAGACTGCCCTAGGACTCCTAGGGTCCTGTGCCTCTCCCAAAAGCCTGAAGTGTTACACACAAAACTGTGCTGTAGTGGAGGTTGCAATGCAAGCTGCCTTTCTCTTGCGATACGGTGACTCCGGGTATGAGGTCCTAGAAGGACTTGGAAGCAGAGAGTTTTTCTCAGTACAGCTCAGACTAGGGTAACGAGGACGACTTCCATGGTATGCTGGACTTTCTAGAACCGTGTTCATGAAACCCTTCTGTAGCTGGGGATATCTAGCTCCCCAAATGAAGCGTGCAGCGTGTTACCCTTCACTCGGCCTACCCAGGGGCCCCCAGACGCGCCTACGGGTCTGACTGTGGCCCAGCAAGCCCAGGGAAGCCTTGGAGTACTCAGGTTCTTTGCACGGAAACGAGTGCTGCCGCGAGGGGTCTAGGAGTCCTGAAAACCTTACTGGCGTTCAACTAAACCAAGAGAACGACTAAGGCCTCATGGAAACTGTTGCACGCCCACCCCGCTACATGGCATATCAGGGCCCACCTTCGAAGTGGGGGCTCACTTTGAGTTTCCCTTTAGCTATAAAACAGGACAGGATGAGCTCTGACTCAGATACTGAAATACCCTGTCTCTTCGTGTAACCTCTTTTTCCCTCTCACAGCCATGCCTGCAATGAGTATAAGCCTGACAACAACAGTGTTTTTAAGGAAGCTTCAAGGCGCCCAAGAGGAGCTTTCAAGGTGGGAAAACAAGGCCAGTCCCATCAGGCACCATCTCCAGGGTGACACGCAGCGTGCCTCTGGGTACTGGCAGGTCAAAAGAGACCTAGCTACCTCCCTGGCTCTTCCCTTACTCCACTTTTCTACATAAGGTGCTCTGCGTGTAGCGAACTGCTTAGATGAAAGACTGCCCTAGGACTCCTAGAGTCCTGTGCCTCTCCCCAAAGCCTGAAGTGTTACACACAAAACTGTGCTGTGGCGGAAGTTGCAACGCAAGCTGCCTTTCTCCTAGAGATACGGTGACTCCAGGTATGAGGTCCTAGAAGGACTGGGAAGCAGAGAGTTTTTCTCAGTACCGCCTAGACTAGGGCAACGAGGACGATTTCCATGGTATGCTGGACTTGCTAGGACCGTGTTCATGAAGCCGTTGGTGAGCTGGGGATATCTAGCTCGCCCAAGGAAGAGTGCAGCGTGTGACTCTTCACTCGACCTCCGCAGGGCCACCCTGAATGGCCTACGGGTCTGAGTGTGGCCCAGCAAGCCCAGCAAGCCCAGGGGAGCCTGGGGGTACTCAGGGTCCCTGTACGGAAACGAGTGCTGCCGCGAGGGGTCTACGAGTCCTGAAAAGCTTACTAGCGTTCAACTAAAGCAGAAGAGTGACTAAGGCCTCCTGGAAGCTGCTGCACGCCTACTCCGCTGCATGGCATATCAGGGCCCTCCTTCGAAGCTAGGCCTCACTTTGAGTTTCCCTTTAGCTAGAGAACAGGACAGGATGAGCGCTGAATCAGAAACTGGACTACGTGTTTCTTCGTGAAACCTCTTTTCCCCTCTCCCAGCCATGCCTGTCGTGAGTATAAGCCCGACACCAACAGTGTTTTTCAGTTAGCTTCTAGGCGCATGAAAGGGGCTTTCATGACGGGACAACAAGGCTAGCCCCATCAGGTCCTGTTTCCAGATTGACACGCAGCAGAAGTATCTGTGGTTTCTAAGAGGTCAAAAGAGACCTAGCTCCTCACTGGGTCCTTGGAGAATCAACTTTTCTATGCAGGGTGCTCTGCGTGTAGCCAACTGCCTAAATGAAAGAATTCCCTAGGTGTCCTGGGCTCCTGGGCATCTTCCGAAAGCCTGCGGCGTTACACCCGAAAGTGTGCTCTAGTTGCACTTGGACCACAAGCCGACTTTCTCCTAGAGGTTGGTTGACTTCAGCTAGGAGCCGGTAGAAGGAATTGTAAGCAAAGAGTTTTTCTCAGTACAGCTCGGACTAGTGTAAGCAGGCAGACTTGCATGGCCTGCTGCACCTACTACAACCGTGTTCCTGAGGCTGTTGGTGAGCTGAGGCAATCGAGCTCCCCCGAGGGAGCGTGCATCATGCTGCCCTTCACTCGGCACAGACACGGGTACTCCGAAGGGTCTACGTGTCTGAATGTTGATCTTCAACTCAGGAGAGCCTGGGGGTACTCAGTGTGCTTGTACGGAAACGGGTGCAGACGCAAGGAAGCAGGCGTCCTGAGAAGATTAGTACCGTTAAACTAATGCAGAAGTGCGACTAAGGCCTCATGGAAGCTGCGCACTCCTACCCTGCTGCATGGCATATCAGGGCCCTCCTTCGAAGCTAGGCCTCACTTTGAGATTCCCTTTAGCTAGAGAACAGGACAGGATGAACTCTGACCGAGAAACTGGGATACCCGGTTTCTTCGTAAAACCATTTTTTCCCTCTCACAGCCATGCCTGCCGTGAGCATAAGTCTGACAACCACAGTGTTTTTAAGGGAGCTTCAAGGCGCATAAGAGGAGCTTTCAAGGTGGGGAAACAAGGCCAGTCCCATCAGGCACCATCTCCAGGGTGACACGCAGTGTAAAAGTCCGTGGATTCTTGCAGCTCAGCAGAGACCTAGCTACCTCCCTGGCTGTTCCCTGATTCAACTTATCTACACAGGGGGCTCTGCTTTAACGAACTGCCTAGACGAAAGAGTGCCCTAGGACTCCTAGGGTCCTGTGCCTCTCCCTAAAGCCTGAAGTATTACACACAAAACTGTGCTGTAGAGGAAGTTGCAATGCAAGCCTCCTTTCTCCTTGAGATACGGTGACTTCAGGTATGAGGTCCTAGAAGGACTTGGAAGCAGAGAGTTTTCCTCAGTACAGCTCAGACTAGGGCAACGAGGACGACTTCCATGGTATGCTGAACTTTCTACTACCGTGTTCATGAAACCTTTCGATAGCTGGGGATATCTAGCTCCCCCAAGGAAGAGTGCAGCGTGTTCCCCTTCACTAGGTCTAGCCAGTGGCCCCCTGACGGGCCGACGGGCCTGATGGTGGCCCAGCAAGCCCAGGGAAACCTTGGAGTACTCAGTGTCCTTATACGGAAAGGAGTGCTCCGCGAGGGGTCTAGGAGTCCTGAAAAGCTTCCTAGCGTTCAAGTAAAGCAGAAGAGTGACTAAGGCCTCCTGGAAGCTGTTGCACGCCTAGCCCGCTGCATGGCATATCAGGGTCCTCCTTCGAAGCGAGGGCTCACCTTGAGTTTCCCTTTCGCTATAAAACAGGACAGGATGAGCTCTGACTCAGAAACTGAAATACCCTGTCTCTTCGTGTAACCTCTTTTTCCCTCTCACAACCATGCCTGCAATGAGTATAAGCCTGACAACAGCAGTGTTTTAAAGGGAGCTTCAAGGCGTATAAGAGGAGCTTTCAAGGTGGGAAAACAAGGCCAGTCCCATCAGGCACCATCTCCAGGGTGACACGCAGCGTAAGTGTCTCAGGGTACTGGCAGGTCAAAAGAGACCTAGCTACCTCCCTGGCTCTTCCCTTATTCAACTTTTCCACATAAGGTGCTCTGCGTGTAGCGAACTGCTTAGATGAAAGACTGCCCTAGGACTCCTAGGGTCCTGTGCCTCTCCCAAAAGCCTGAAGTGTTACACACAAAACTGTGCTGTAGTGGAGGTTGCAATGCAAGCTGCCTTTCTCTTGCGATACGGTGACTCCGGGTATGAGGTCCTAGAAGGACTTGGAAGCAGAGAGTTTTTCTCAGTACAGCTCAGACTAGGGTAACGAGGACGACTTCCATGGTATGCTGGACTTTCTAGAACCGTGTTCATGAAACCCTTCTGTAGCTGGGGATATCTAGCTCCCCAAATGAAGCGTGCAGCGTGTTACCCTTCACTCGGCCTACCCAGGGGCCCCCAGACGCGCCTACGGGTCTGACTGTGGCCCAGCAAGCCCAGGGAAGCCTTGGAGTACTCAGGTTCTTTGCACGGAAACGAGTGCTGCCGCGAGGGGTCTAGGAGTCCTGAAAACCTTACTGGCGTTCAACTAAACCAAGAGAACGACTAAGGCCTCATGGAAACTGTTGCACGCCCACCCCGCTACATGGCATATCAGGGCCCACCTTCGAAGTGGGGGCTCACTTTGAGTTTCCCTTTAGCTATAAAACAGGACAGGATGAGCTCTGACTCAGATACTGAAATACCCTGTCTCTTCGTGTAACCTCTTTTTCCCTCTCACAGCCATGCCTGCAATGAGTATAAGCCTGACAACAACAGTGTTTTTAAGGGAGCTTCAAGGCGCCCAAGAGGAGCTTTCAAGGTGGGAAAACAAGGCCAGTCCCATCAGGCACCATCTCCAGGGTGACACGCAGCGTGCCTCTGGGTACTGGCAGGTCAAAAGAGACCTAGCTACCTCCCTGGCTCTTCCCTTACTCCACTTTTCTACATAAGGTGCTCTGCGTGTAGCGAACTGCTTAGATGAAAGACTGCCCTAGGACTCCTAGAGTCCTGTGCCTCTCCCCGAAGCCTGAAGTGTTACACACAAAACTGTGCTGTGGCGGAAGTTGCAACGCAAGCTGCCTTTCTCCTAGAGATACGGTGACTCCAGGTATGAGGTCCTAGAAGGACTGGGAAGCAGAGAGTTTTTCTCAGTACCGCCTAGACTAGGGCAACGAGGACGATTTCCATGGTATGCTGGACTTGCTAGGACCGTGTTCATGAAGCCGTTGGTGAGCTGGGGATATCTAGCTCGCCCAAGGAAGAGTGCAGCGTGTGACTCTTCACTCGACCTCCGCAGGGCCACCCTGAATGGCCTACGGGTCTGAGTGTGGCCCAGCAAGCCCAGCAAGCCCAGGGGAGCCTGGGGGTACTCAGGGTCCCTGTACGGAAACGAGTGCTGCCGCGAGGGGTCTACGAGTCCTGAAAAGCTTACTAGCGTTCAACTAAAGCAGAAGAGTGACTAAGGCCTCCTGGAAGCTGCTGCACGCCTACTCCGCTGCATGGCATATCAGGGCCCTCCTTCGAAGCTAGGCCTCACTTTGAGTTTCCCTTTAGCTAGAGAACAGGACAGGATGAGCGCTGAATCAGAAACTGGACTACGTGTTTCTTCGTGAAACCTCTTTTCCCCTCTCCCAGCCATGCCTGTCGTGAGTATAAGCCCGACACCAACAGTGTTTTTCAGTTAGCTTCTAGGCGCATGAAAGGGGCTTTCATGACGGGACAACAAGGCTAGCCCCATCAGGTCCTGTTTCCAGATTGACACGCAGCAGAAGTATCTGTGGTTTCTAAGAGGTCAAAAGAGACCTAGCTCCTCACTGGGTCCTTGGAGAATCAACTTTTCTATGCAGGGTGCTCTGCGTGTAGCCAACTGCCTAAATGAAAGAATTCCCTAGGTGTCCTGGGCTCCTGGGCATCTTCCGAAAGCCTGCGGCGTTACACCCGAAAGTGTGCTCTAGTTGCACTTGGACCACAAGCCGACTTTCTCCTAGAGGTTGGTTGACTTCAGCTAGGAGCCGGTAGAAGGAATTGTAAGCAAAGAGTTTTTCTCAGTACAGCTCGGACTAGTGTAAGCAGGCAGACTTGCATGGCCTGCTGCACCTACTACAACCGTGTTCCTGAGGCTGTTGGTGAGCTGAGGCAATCGAGCTCCCCCGAGGGAGCGTGCATCATGCTGCCCTTCACTCGGCACAGACACGGGTACTCCGAAGGGTCTACGTGTCTGAATGTTGATCTTCAACTCAGGAGAGCCTGGGGGTACTCAGTGTGCTTGTACGGAAACGGGTGCAGACGCAAGGAAGCAGGCGTCCTGAGAAGATTAGTACCGTTAAACTAATGCAGAAGTGCGACTAAGGCCTCATGGAAGCTGCGCACTCCTACCCTGCTGCATGGCATATCAGGGCCCTCCTTCGAAGCTAGGCCTCACTTTGAGATTCCCTTTAGCTAGAGAACAGGACAGGATGAACTCTGACCGAGAAACTGGGATACCCGGTTTCTTCGTAAAACCATTTTTTCCCTCTCACAGCCATGCCTGCCGTGAGCATAAGTCTGACAACCACAGTGTTTTTAAGGGAGCTTCAAGGCGCATAAGAGGAGCTTTCAAGGTGGGGAAACAAGGCCAGTCCCATCAGGCACCATCTCCAGGGTGACACGCAGTGTAAAAGTCCGTGGATTCTTGCAGCTCAGCAGAGACCTAGCTACCTCCCTGGCTGTTCCCTGATTCAACTTATCTACACAGGGGGCTCTGCTTTAACGAACTGCCTAGACGAAAGAGTGCCCTAGGACTCCTAGGGTCCTGTGCCTCTCCCTAAAGCCTGAAGTATTACACACAAAACTGTGCTGTAGAGGAAGTTGCAATGCAAGCCTCCTTTCTCCTTGAGATACGGTGACTTCAGGTATGAGGTCCTAGAAGGACTTGGAAGCAGAGAGTTTTCCTCAGTACAGCTCAGACTAGGGCAACGAGGACGACTTCCATGGTATGCTGAACTTTCTACTACCGTGTTCATGAAACCTTTCGATAGCTGGGGATATCTAGCTCCCCCAAGGAAGAGTGCAGCGTGTTCCCCTTCACTAGGTCTAGCCAGTGGCCCCCTGACGGGCCGACGGGCCTGATGGTGGCCCAGCAAGCCCAGGGAAACCTTGGAGTACTCAGTGTCCTTATACGGAAAGGAGTGCTCCGCGAGGGGTCTAGGAGTCCTGAAAAGCTTCCTAGCGTTCAAGTAAAGCAGAAGAGTGACTAAGGCCTCCTGGAAGCTGTTGCACGCCTAGCCCGCTGCATGGCATATCAGGGTCCTCCTTCGAAGCGAGGGCTCACCTTGAGTTTCCCTTTCGCTATAAAACAGGACAGGATGAGCTCTGACTCAGAAACTGAAATACCCTGTCTCTTCGTGTAACCTCTTTTTCCCTCTCACAACCATGCCTGCAATGAGTATAAGCCTGACAACAGCAGTGTTTTAAAGGGAGCTTCAAGGCGTATAAGAGGAGCTTTCAAGGTGGGAAAACAAGGCCAGTCCCATCAGGCACCATCTCCAGGTTGACACGCAGCGTAAGTGTCTCAGGGTACTGGCAGGTCAAAAGAGACCTAGCTACCTCCCTGGCTCTTCCCTTATTCAACTTTTCCACATAAGGTGCTCTGCGTGTAGCGAACTGCTTAGATGAAAGACTGCCCTAGGACTCCTAGGGTCCTGTGCCTCTCCCAAAAGCCTGAAGTGTTACACACAAAACTGTGCTGTAGTGGAGGTTGCAATGCAAGCTGCCTTTCTCTTGCGATACGGTGACTCCGGGTATGAGGTCCTAGAAGGACTTGGAAGCAGAGAGTTTTTCTCAGTACAGCTCAGACTAGGGTAACGAGGACGACTTCCATGGTATGCTGGACTTTCTAGAACCGTGTTCATGAAACCCTTCTGTAGCTGGGGATATCTAGCTCCCCAAATGAAGCGTGCAGCGTGTTACCCTTCACTCGGCCTACCCAGGGGCCCCCAGACGCGCCTACGGGTCTGACTGTGGCCCAGCAAGCCCAGGGAAGCCTTGGAGTACTCAGGTTCTTTGCACGGAAACGAGTGCTGCCGCGAGGGGTCTAGGAGTCCTGAAAACCTTACTGGCGTTCAACTAAACCAAGAGAACGACTAAGGCCTCATGGAAACTGTTGCACGCCCACCCCGCTACATGGCATATCAGGGCCCACCTTCGAAGTGGGGGCTCACTTTGAGTTTCCCTTTAGCTATAAAACAGGACAGGATGAGCTCTGACTCAGATACTGAAATACCCTGTCTCTTCGTGTAACCTCTTTTTCCCTCTCACAGCCATGCCTGCAATGAATATAAGCCTGACAACAACAGTGTTTTTAAGGGAGCTTCAAGGCGCCCAAGAGGAGCTTTCAAGGTGGGAAAACAAGGCCAGTCCCATCAGGCACCATCTCCAGGGTGACACGCAGCGTGCCTCTGGGTACTGGCAGGTCAAAAGAGACCTAGCTACCTCCCTGGCTCTTCCCTTACTCCACTTTTCTACATAAGGTGCTCTGCGTGTAGCGAACTGCTTAGATGAAAGACTGCCCTAGGACTCCTAGAGTCCTGTGCCTCTCCCCAAAGCCTGAAGTGTTACACACAAAACTGTGCTGTGGCGGAAGTTGCAACGCAAGCTGCCTTTCTCCTAGAGATACGGTGACTCCAGGTATGAGGTCCTAGAAGGACTGGGAAGCAGAGAGTTTTTCTCAGTACCGCCTAGACTAGGGCAACGAGGACGATTTCCATGGTATGCTGGACTTGCTAGGACCGTGTTCATGAAGCCGTTGGTGAGCTGGGGATATCTAGCTCGCCCAAGGAAGAGTGCAGCGTGTGACTCTTCACTCGACCTCCGCAGGGCCACCCTGAATGGCCTACGGGTCTGAGTGTGGCCCAGCAAGCCCAGCAAGCCCAGGGGAGCCTGGGGGTACTCAGGGTCCCTGTACGGAAACGAGTGCTGCCGCGAGGGGTCTACGAGTCCTGAAAAGCTTCCTAGCGTTCAAGTAAAGCAGAAGAGTGACTAAGGCCTCCTGGAAGCTGCTGCACGCCTACTCCGCTGCATGGCATATCAGGGCCCTCCTTCGAAGCTAGGCCTCACTTTGAGTTTCCCTTTAGCTAGAGAACAGGACAGGATGAGCGCTGAATCAGAAACTGGACTACGTGTTTCTTCGTGAAACCTCTTTTCCCCTCTCCCAGCCATGCCTGTCGTGAGTATAAGCCCGACACCAACAGTGTTTTTCAGTTAGCTTCTAGGCGCATGAAAGGGGCTTTCATGACGGGACAACAAGGCTAGCCCCATCAGGTCCTGTTTCCAGATTGACACGCAGCAGAAGTATCTGTGGTTTCTAAGAGGTCAAAAGAGACCTAGCTCCTCACTGGGTCCTTGGAGAATCAACTTTTCTATGCAGGGTGCTCTGCGTGTAGCCAACTGCCTAAATGAAAGAATTCCCTAGGTGTCCTGGGCTCCTGGGCATCTTCCGAAAGCCTGCGGCGTTACACCCGAAAGTGTGCTCTAGTTGCACTTGGACCACAAGCCGACTTTCTCCTAGAGGTTGGTTGACTTCAGCTAGGAGCCGGTAGAAGGAATTGTAAGCAAAGAGTTTTTCTCAGTACAGCTCGGACTAGTGTAAGCAGGCAGACTTGCATGGCCTGCTGCACCTACTACAACCGTGTTCCTGAGGCTGTTGGTGAGCTGAGGCAATCGAGCTCCCCCGAGGGAGCGTGCATCATGCTGCCCTTCACTCGGCACAGACACGGGTACTCCGAAGGGTCTACGTGTCTGAATGTTGATCTTCAACTCAGGAGAGCCTGGGGGTACTCAGTGTGCTTGTACGGAAACGGGTGCAGACGCAAGGAAGCAGGCGTCCTGAGAAGATTAGTACCGTTAAACTAATGCAGAAGTGCGACTAAGGCCTCATGGAAGCTGCGCACTCCTACCCTGCTGCATGGCATATCAGGGCCCTCCTTCGAAGCTAGGCCTCACTTTGAGATTCCCTTTAGCTAGAGAACAGGACAGGATGAACTCTGACCGAGAAACTGGGATACCCGGTTTCTTCGTAAAACCATTTTTTCCCTCTCACAGCCATGCCTGCCGTGAGCATAAGTCTGACAACCACAGTGTTTTTAAGGGAGCTTCAAGGCGCATAAGAGGAGCTTTCAAGGTGGGGAAACAAGGCCAGTCCCATCAGGCACCATCTCCAGGGTGACACGCAGTGTAAAAGTCCGTGGATTCTTGCAGCTCAGCAGAGACCTAGCTACCTCCCTGGCTGTTCCCTGATTCAACTTATCTACACAGGGGGCTCTGCTTTAACGAACTGCCTAGACGAAAGAGTGCCCTAGGACTCCTAGGGTCCTGTGCCTCTCCCTAAAGCCTGAAGTATTACACACAAAACTGTGCTGTAGAGGAAGTTGCAATGCAAGCCTCCTTTCTCCTTGAGATACGGTGACTTCAGGTATGAGGTCCTAGAAGGACTTGGAAGCAGAGAGTTTTCCTCAGTACAGCTCAGACTAGGGCAACGAGGACGACTTCCATGGTATGCTGAACTTTCTACTACCGTGTTCATGAAACCTTTCGATAGCTGGGGATATCTAGCTCCCCCAAGGAAGAGTGCAGCGTGTTCCCCTTCACTAGGTCTAGCCAGTGGCCCCCTGACGGGCCGACGGGCCTGATGGTGGCCCAGCAAGCCCAGGGAAACCTTGGAGTACTCAGTGTCCTTATACGGAAAGGAGTGCTCCGCGAGGGGTCTAGGAGTCCTGAAAAGCTTCCTAGCGTTCAAGTAAAGCAGAAGAGTGACTAAGGCCTCCTGGAAGCTGTTGCACGCCTAGCCCGCTGCATGGCATATCAGGGTCCTCCTTCGAAGCGAGGGCTCACCTTGAGTTTCCCTTTCGCTATAAAACAGGACAGGATGAGCTCTGACTCAGAAACTGAAATACCCTGTCTCTTCGTGTAACCTCTTTTTCCCTCTCACAACCATGCCTGCAATGAGTATAAGCCTGACAACAGCAGTGTTTTAAAGGGAGCTTCAAGGCGTATAAGAGGAGCTTTCAAGGTGGGAAAACAAGGCCAGTCCCATCAGGCACCATCTCCAGGGTGACACGCAGCGTAAGTGTCTCAGGGTACTGGCAGGTCAAAAGAGACCTAGCTACCTCCCTGGCTCTTCCCTTACTCCACTTTTCTACATAAGGTGCTCTGCGTGTAGCGAACTGCTTAGATGAAAGACTGCCCTAGGACTCCTAGAGTCCTGTGCCTCTCCCCAAAGCCTGAAGTGTTACACACAAAACTGTGCTGTGGCGGAAGTTGCAACGCAAGCTGCCTTTCTCCTAGAGATACGGTGACTCCAGGTATGAGGTCCTAGAAGGACTGGGAAGCAGAGAGTTTTTCTCAGTACCGCCTAGACTAGGGCAACGAGGACGATTTCCATGGTATGCTGGACTTGCTAGGACCGTGTTCATGAAGCCGTTGGTGAGCTGGGGATATCTAGCTCGCCCAAGGAAGAGTGCAGCGTGTGACTCTTCACTCGACCTCCACAGGGCCACCCTGAATGGCCTACGGGTCTGAGTGTGGCCCAGCAAGCCCAGCAAGCCCAGGGGAGCCTGGGGGTACTCAGGGTCCCTGTACGGAAACGAGTGCTGCCGCGAGGGGTCTACGAGTCCTGAAAAGCTTACTAGCGTTCAACTAAAGCAGAAGAGTGACTAAGGCCTCCTGGAAGCTGCTGCACGCCTACTCCGCTGCATGGCATATCAGGGCCCTCCTTCGAAGCTAGGCCTCACTTTGAGTTTCCCTTTAGCTAGAGAACAGGACAGGATGAGCGCTGAATCAGAAACTGGACTACGTGTTTCTTCGTGAAACCTCTTTTCCCCTCTCCCAGCCATGCCTGTCGTGAGTATAAGCCCGACACCAACAGTGTTTTTCAGTTAGCTTCTAGGCGCATGAAAGGGGCTTTCATGACGGGACAACAAGGCTAGCCCCATCAGGTCCTGTTTCCAGATTGACACGCAGCAGAAGTATCTGTGGTTTCTAAGAGGTCAAAAGAGACCTAGCTCCTCACTGGGTCCTTGGAGAATCAACTTTTCTATGCAGGGTGCTCTGCGTGTAGCCAACTGCCTAAATGAAAGAATTCCCTAGGTGTCCTGGGCTCCTGGGCATCTTCCGAAAGCCTGCGGCGTTACACCCGAAAGTGTGCTCTAGTTGCACTTGGACCACAAGCCGACTTTCTCCTAGAGGTTGGTTGACTTCAGCTAGGAGCCGGTAGAAGGAATTGTAAGCAAAGAGTTTTTCTCAGTACAGCTCGGACTAGTGTAAGCAGGCAGACTTGCATGGCCTGCTGCACCTACTACAACCGTGTTCCTGAGGCTGTTGGTGAGCTGAGGCAATCGAGCTCCCCCGAGGGAGCGTGCATCATGCTGCCCTTCACTCGGCACAGACACGGGTACTCCGAAGGGTCTACGTGTCTGAATGTTGATCTTCAACTCAGGAGAGCCTGGGGGTACTCAGTGTGCTTGTACGGAAACGGGTGCAGACGCAAGGAAGCAGGCGTCCTGAGAAGATTAGTACCGTTAAACTAATGCAGAAGTGCGACTAAGGCCTCATGGAAGCTGCGCACTCCTACCCTGCTGCATGGCATATCAGGGCCCTCCTTCGAAGCTAGGCCTCACTTTGAGATTCCCTTTAGCTAGAGAACAGGACAGGATGAACTCTGACCGAGAAACTGGGATACCCGGTTTCTTCGTAAAACCATTTTTTCCCTCTCACAGCCATGCCTGCCGTGAGCATAAGTCTGACAACCACAGTGTTTTTAAGGGAGCTTCAAGGCGCATAAGAGGAGCTTTCAAGGTGGGGAAACAAGGCCAGTCCCATCAGGCACCATCTCCAGGGTGACACGCAGTGTAAAAGTCCGTGGATTCTTGCAGCTCAGCAGAGACCTAGCTACCTCCCTGGCTGTTCCCTGATTCAACTTATCTACACAGGGGGCTCTGCTTTAACGAACTGCCTAGACGAAAGAGTGCCCTAGGACTCCTAGGGTCCTGTGCCTCTCCCTAAAGCCTGAAGTATTACACACAAAACTGTGCTGTAGAGGAAGTTGCAATGCAAGCCTCCTTTCTCCTTGAGATACGGTGACTTCAGGTATGAGGTCCTAGAAGGACTTGGAAGCAGAGAGTTTTCCTCAGTACAGCTCAGACTAGGGCAACGAGGACGACTTCCATGGTATGCTGAACTTTCTACTACCGTGTTCATGAAACCTTTCGATAGCTGGGGATATCTAGCTCCCCCAAGGAAGAGTGCAGCGTGTTCCCCTTCACTAGGTCTAGCCAGTGGCCCCCTGACGGGCCGACGGGCCTGATGGTGGCCCAGCAAGCCCAGGGAAACCTTGGAGTACTCAGTGTCCTTATACGGAAAGGAGTGCTCCGCGAGGGGTCTAGGAGTCCTGAAAAGCTTCCTAGCGTTCAAGTAAAGCAGAAGAGTGACTAAGGCCTCCTGGAAGCTGTTGCACGCCTAGCCCCCTGCATGGCATATCAGGGTCCTCCTTCGAAGCGAGGGCTCACATTGAGTTTCCCTTTCGCTATAAAACAGGACAGGATGAGCTCTGACTCAGAAACTGAAATACCCTGTCTCTTCGTGTAACCTCTTTTTCCCTCTCACAACCATGCCTGCAATGAGTATAAGCCTGACAACAGCAGTGTTTTAAAGGGAGCTTCAAGGCGTATAAGAGGAGCTTTCAAGGTGGGAAAACAAGGCCAGTCCCATCAGGCACCATCTCCAGGTTGACACGCAGCGTAAGTGTCTCAGGGTACTGGCAGGTCAAAAGAGACCTAGCTACCTCCCTGGCTCTTCCCTTATTCAACTTTTCCACATAAGGTGCTCTGCGTGTAGCGAACTGCTTAGATGAAAGACTGCCCTAGGACTCCTAGGGTCCTGTGCCTCTCCCAAAAGCCTGAAGTGTTACACACAAAACTGTGCTGTAGTGGAGGTTGCAATGCAAGCTGCCTTTCTCTTGCGATACGGTGACTCCGGGTATGAGGTCCTAGAAGGACTTGGAAGCAGAGAGTTTTTCTCAGTACAGCTCAGACTAGGGTAACGAGGACGACTTCCATGGTATGCTGGACTTTCTAGAACCGTGTTCATGAAACCCTTCTGTAGCTGGGGATATCTAGCTCCCCAAATGAAGCGTGCAGCGTGTTACCCTTCACTCGGCCTACCCAGGGGCCCCCAGACGCGCCTACGGGTCTGACTGTGGCCCAGCAAGCCCAGGGAAGCCTTGGAGTACTCAGGTTCTTTGCACGGAAACGAGTGCTGCCGCGAGGGGTCTAGGAGTCCTGAAAACCTTACTGGCGTTCAACTAAACCAAGAGAACGACTAAGGCCTCATGGAAACTGTTGCACGCCCACCCCGCTACATGGCATATCAGGGCCCACCTTCGAAGTGGGGGCTCACTTTGAGTTTCCCTTTAGCTATAAAACAGGACAGGATGAGCTCTGACTCAGATACTGAAATACCCTGTCTCTTCGTGTAACCTCTTTTTCCCTCTCACAGCCATGCCTGCAATGAGTATAAGCCTGACAACAACAGTGTTTTTAAGGGAGCTTCAAGGCGCCCAAGAGGAGCTTTCAAGGTGGGAAAACAAGGCCAGTCCCATCAGGCACCATCTCCAGGGTGACACGCAGCGTGCCTCTGGGTACTGGCAGGTCAAAAGAGACCTAGCTACCTCCCTGGCTCTTCCCTTACTCCACTTTTCTACATAAGGTGCTCTGCGTGTAGCGAACTGCTTAGATGAAAGACTGCCCTAGGACTCCTAGAGTCCTGTGCCTCTCCCCAAAGCCTGAAGTGTTACACACAAAACTGTGCTGTGGCGGAAGTTGCAACGCAAGCTGCCTTTCTCCTAGAGATACGGTGACTCCAGGTATGAGGTCCTAGAAGGACTGGGAAGCAGAGAGTTTTTCTCAGTACCGCCTAGACTAGGGCAACGAGGACGATTTCCATGGTATGCTGGACTTGCTAGGACCGTGTTCATGAAGCCGTTGGTGAGCTGGGGATATCTAGCTCGCCCAAGGAAGAGTGCAGCGTGTGACTCTTCACTCGACCTCCGCAGGGCCACCCTGAATGGCCTACGGGTCTGAGTGTGGCCCAGCAAGCCCAGCAAGCCCAGGGGAGCCTGGGGGTACTCAGGGTCCCTGTACGGAAACGAGTGCTGCCGCGAGGGGTCTACGAGTCCTGAAAAGCTTACTAGCGTTCAACTAAAGCAGAAGAGTGACTAAGGCCTCCTGGAAGCTGCTGCACGCCTACTCCGCTGCATGGCATATCAGGGCCCTCCTTCGAAGCTAGGCCTCACTTTGAGTTTCCCTTTAGCTAGAGAACAGGACAGGATGAGCGCTGAATCAGAAACTGGACTACGTGTTTCTTCGTGAAACCTCTTTTCCCCTCTCCCAGCCATGCCTGTCGTGAGTATAAGCCCGACACCAACAGTGTTTTTCAGTTAGCTTCTAGGCGCATGAAAGGGGCTTTCATGACGGGACAACAAGGCTAGCCCCATCAGGTCCTGTTTCCAGATTGACACGCAGCAGAAGTATCTGTGGTTTCTAAGAGGTCAAAAGAGACCTAGCTCCTCACTGGGTCCTTGGAGAATCAACTTTTCTATGCAGGGTGCTCTGCGTGTAGCCAACTGCCTAAATGAAAGAATTCCCTAGGTGTCCTGGGCTCCTGGGCATCTTCCGAAAGCCTGCGGCGTTACACCCGAAAGTGTGCTCTAGTTGCACTTGGACCACAAGCCGACTTTCTCCTAGAGGTTGGTTGACTTCAGCTAGGAGCCGGTAGAAGGAATTGTAAGCAAAGAGTTTTTCTCAGTACAGCTCGGACTAGTGTAAGCAGGCAGACTTGCATGGCCTGCTGCACCTACTACAACCGTGTTCCTGAGGCTGTTGGTGAGCTGAGGCAATCGAGCTCCCCCGAGGGAGCGTGCATCATGCTGCCCTTCACTCGGCACAGACACGGGTACTCCGAAGGGTCTACGTGTCTGAATGTTGATCTTCAACTCAGGAGAGCCTGGGGGTACTCAGTGTGCTTGTACGGAAACGGGTGCAGACGCAAGGAAGCAGGCGTCCTGAGAAGATTAGTACCGTTAAACTAATGCAGAAGTGCGACTAAGGCCTCATGGAAGCTGCGCACTCCTACCCTGCTGCATGGCATATCAGGGCCCTCCTTCGAAGCTAGGCCTCACTTTGAGATTCCCTTTAGCTAGAGAACAGGACAGGATGAACTCTGACCGAGAAACTGGGATACCCGGTTTCTTCGTAAAACCATTTTTTCCCTCTCACAGCCATGCCTGCCGTGAGCATAAGTCTGACAACCACAGTGTTTTTAAGGGAGCTTCAAGGCGCATAAGAGGAGCTTTCAAGGTGGGGAAACAAGGCCAGTCCCATCAGGCACCATCTCCAGGGTGACACGCAGTGTAAAAGTCCGTGGATTCTTGCAGCTCAGCAGAGACCTAGCTACCTCCCTGGCTGTTCCCTGATTCAACTTATCTACACAGGGGGCTCTGCTTTAACGAACTGCCTAGACGAAAGAGTGCCCTAGGACTCCTAGGGTCCTGTGCCTCTCCCTAAAGCCTGAAGTATTACACACAAAACTGTGCTGTAGAGGAAGTTGCAATGCAAGCCTCCTTTCTCCTTGAGATACGGTGACTTCAGGTATGAGGTCCTAGAAGGACTTGGAAGCAGAGAGTTTTCCTCAGTACAGCTCAGACTAGGGCAACGAGGACGACTTCCATGGTATGCTGAACTTTCTACTACCGTGTTCATGAAACCTTTCGATAGCTGGGGATATCTAGCTCCCCCAAGGAAGAGTGCAGCGTGTTCCCCTTCACTAGGTCTAGCCAGTGGCCCCCTGACGGGCCGACGGGCCTGATGGTGGCCCAGCAAGCCCAGGGAAACCTTGGAGTACTCAGTGTCCTTATACGGAAAGGAGTGCTCCGCGAGGGGTCTAGGAGTCCTGAAAAGCTTCCTAGCGTTCAAGTAAAGCAGAAGAGTGACTAAGGCCTCCTGGAAGCTGTTGCACGCCTAGCCCGCTGCATGGCATATCAGGGTCCTCCTTCGAAGCGAGGGCTCACCTTGAGTTTCCCTTTCGCTATAAAACAGGACAGGATGAGCTCTGACTCAGAAACTGAAATACCCTGTCTCTTCGTGTAACCTCTTTTTCCCTCTCACAACCATGCCTGCAATGAGTATAAGCCTGACAACAGCAGTGTTTTAAAGGGAGCTTCAAGGCGTATAAGAGGAGCTTTCAAGGTGGGAAAACAAGGCCAGTCCCATCAGGCACCATCTCCAGGTTGACACGCAGCGTAAGTGTCTCAGGGTACTGGCAGGTCAAAAGAGACCTAGCTACCTCCCTGGCTCTTCCCTTATTCAACTTTTCCACATAAGGTGCTCTGCGTGTAGCGAACTGCTTAGATGAAAGACTGCCCTAGGACTCCTAGGGTCCTGTGCCTCTCCCAAAAGCCTGAAGTGTTACACACAAAACTGTGCTGTAGTGGAGGTTGCAATGCAAGCTGCCTTTCTCTTGCGATACGGTGACTCCGGGTATGAGGTCCTAGAAGGACTTGGAAGCAGAGAGTTTTTCTCAGTACAGCTCAGACTAGGGTAACGAGGACGACTTCCATGGTATGCTGGACTTTCTAGAACCGTGTTCATGAAACCCTTCTGTAGCTGGGGATATCTAGCTCCCCAAATGAAGCGTGCAGCGTGTTACCCTTCACTCGGCCTACCCAGGGGCCCCCAGACGCGCCTACGGGTCTGACTGTGGCCCAGCAAGCCCAGGGAAGCCTTGGAGTACTCAGGTTCTTTGCACGGAAACGAGTGCTGCCGCGAGGGGTCTAGGAGTCCTGAAAACCTTACTGGCGTTCAACTAAACCAAGAGAACGACTAAGGCCTCATGGAAACTGTTGCACGCCCACCCCGCTACATGGCATATCAGGGCCCACCTTCGAAGTGGGGGCTCACTTTGAGTTTCCCTTTAGCTATAAAACAGGACAGGATGAGCTCTGACTCAGATACTGAAATACCCTGTCTCTTCGTGTAACCTCTTTTTCCCTCTCACAGCCATGCCTGCAATGAGTATAAGCCTGACAACAACAGTGTTTTTAAGGGAGCTTCAAGGCGCCCAAGAGGAGCTTTCAAGGTGGGAAAACAAGGCCAGTCCCATCAGGCACCATCTCCAGGGTGACACGCAGCGTGCCTCTGGGTACTGGCAGGTCAAAAGAGACCTAGCTACCTCCCTGGCTCTTCCCTTACTCCACTTTTCTACATAAGGTGCTCTGCGTGTAGCGAACTGCTTAGATGAAAGACTGCCCTAGGACTCCTAGAGTCCTGTGCCTCTCCCCAAAGCCTGAAGTGTTACACACAAAACTGTGCTGTGGCGGAAGTTGCAACGCAAGCTGCCTTTCTCCTAGAGATACGGTGACTCCAGGTATGAGGTCCTAGAAGGACTGGGAAGCAGAGAGTTTTTCTCAGTACCGCCTAGACTAGGGCAACGAGGACGATTTCCATGGTATGCTGGACTTGCTAGGACCGTGTTCATGAAGCCGTTGGTGAGCTGGGGATATCTAGCTCGCCCAAGGAAGAGTGCAGCGTGTGACTCTTCACTCGACCTCCGCAGGGCCACCCTGAATGGCCTACGGGTCTGAGTGTGGCCCAGCAAGCCCAGCAAGCCCAGGGGAGCCTGGGGGTACTCAGGGTCCCTGTACGGAAACGAGTGCTGCCGCGAGGGGTCTACGAGTCCTGAAAAGCTTCCTAGCGTTCAAGTAAAGCAGAAGAGTGACTAAGGCCTCCTGGAAGCTGCTGCACGCCTACTCCGCTGCATGGCATATCAGGGCCCTCCTTCGAAGCTAGGCCTCACTTTGAGTTTCCCTTTAGCTAGAGAACAGGACAGGATGAGCGCTGAATCAGAAACTGGACTACGTGTTTCTTCGTGAAACCTCTTTTCCCCTCTCCCAGCCATGCCTGTCGTGAGTATAAGCCCGACACCAACAGTGTTTTTCAGTTAGCTTCTAGGCGCATGAAAGGGGCTTTCATGACGGGACAACAAGGCTAGCCCCATCAGGTCCTGTTTCCAGATTGACACGCAGCAGAAGTATCTGTGGTTTCTAAGAGGTCAAAAGAGACCTAGCTCCTCACTGGGTCCTTGGAGAATCAACTTTTCTATGCAGGGTGCTCTGCGTGTAGCCAACTGCCTAAATGAAAGAATTCCCTAGGTGTCCTGGGCTCCTGGGCATCTTCCGAAAGCCTGCGGCGTTACACCCGAAAGTGTGCTCTAGTTGCACTTGGACCACAAGCCGACTTTCTCCTAGAGGTTGGTTGACTTCAGCTAGGAGCCGGTAGAAGGAATTGTAAGCAAAGAGTTTTTCTCAGTACAGCTCGGACTAGTGTAAGCAGGCAGACTTGCATGGCCTGCTGCACCTACTACAACCGTGTTCCTGAGGCTGTTGGTGAGCTGAGGCAATCGAGCTCCCCCGAGGGAGCGTGCATCATGCTGCCCTTCACTCGGCACAGACACGGGTACTCCGAAGGGTCTACGTGTCTGAATGTTGATCTTCAACTCAGGAGAGCCTGGGGGTACTCAGTGTGCTTGTACGGAAACGGGTGCAGACGCAAGGAAGCAGGCGTCCTGAGAAGATTAGTACCGTTAAACTAATGCAGAAGTGCGACTAAGGCCTCATGGAAGCTGCGCACTCCTACCCTGCTGCATGGCATATCAGGGCCCTCCTTCGAAGCTAGGCCTCACTTTGAGATTCCCTTTAGCTAGAGAACAGGACAGGATGAACTCTGACCGAGAAACTGGGATACCCGGTTTCTTCGTAAAACCATTTTTTCCCTCTCACAGCCATGCCTGCCGTGAGCATAAGTCTGACAACCACAGTGTTTTTAAGGGAGCTTCAAGGCGCATAAGAGGAGCTTTCAAGGTGGGGAAACAAGGCCAGTCCCATCAGGCACCATCTCCAGGGTGACACGCAGTGTAAAAGTCCGTGGATTCTTGCAGCTCAGCAGAGACCTAGCTACCTCCCTGGCTGTTCCCTGATTCAACTTATCTACACAGGGGGCTCTGCTTTAACGAACTGCCTAGACGAAAGAGTGCCCTAGGACTCCTAGGGTCCTGTGCCTCTCCCTAAAGCCTGAAGTATTACACACAAAACTGTGCTGTAGAGGAAGTTGCAATGCAAGCCTCCTTTCTCCTTGAGATACGGTGACTTCAGGTATGAGGTCCTAGAAGGACTTGGAAGCAGAGAGTTTTCCTCAGTACAGCTCAGACTAGGGCAACGAGGACGACTTCCATGGTATGCTGAACTTTCTACTACCGTGTTCATGAAACCTTTCGATAGCTGGGGATATCTAGCTCCCCCAAGGAAGAGTGCAGCGTGTTCCCCTTCACTAGGTCTAGCCAGTGGCCCCCTGACGGGCCGACGGGCCTGATGGTGGCCCAGCAAGCCCAGGGAAACCTTGGAGTACTCAGTGTCCTTATACGGAAAGGAGTGCTCCGCGAGGGGTCTAGGAGTCCTGAAAAGCTTCCTAGCGTTCAAGTAAAGCAGAAGAGTGACTAAGGCCTCCTGGAAGCTGTTGCACGCCTAGCCCGCTGCATGGCATATCAGGGTCCTCCTTCGAAGCGAGGGCTCACCTTGAGTTTCCCTTTCGCTATAAAACAGGACAGGATGAGCTCTGACTCAGAAACTGAAATACCCTGTCTCTTCGTGTAACCTCTTTTTCCCTCTCACAACCATGCCTGCAATGAGTATAAGCCTGACAACAGCAGTGTTTTAAAGGGAGCTTCAAGGCGTATAAGAGGAGCTTTCAAGGTGGGAAAACAAGGCCAGTCCCATCAGGCACCATCTCCAGGTTGACACGCAGCGTAAGTGTCTCAGGGTACTGGCAGGTCAAAAGAGACCTAGCTACCTCCCTGGCTCTTCCCTTATTCAACTTTTCCACATAAGGTGCTCTGCGTGTAGCGAACTGCTTAGATGAAAGACTGCCCTAGGACTCCTAGGGTCCTGTGCCTCTCCCAAAAGCCTGAAGTGTTACACACAAAACTGTGCTGTGGCGGAAGTTGCAACGCAAGCTGCCTTTCTCCTAGAGATACGGTGACTCCAGGTATGAGGTCCTAGAAGGACTTGGAAGCAGAGAGTTTTTCTCAGTACCGCCTAGACTAGGGCAACGAGGACGATTTCCATGGTATGCTGGACTTGCTAGGACCGTGTTCATGAAGCCGTTGGTGAGCTGGGGATATCTAGCTCGCCCAAGGAAGAGTGCAGCGTGTGACTCTTCACTCGACCTCCGCAGGGCCACCCTGAATGGCCTACGGGTCTGAGGGTGGCCCAGCAAGCCCAGCAAGCCCAGGGGAGCCTGGGGGTACTCAGGGTCCCTGTACGGAAACGAGTGCTGCCGCGAGGGGTCTACGAGTCCTGAAAAGCTTACTAGCGTTCAAGTAAAGCAGAAGAGTGACTAAGGCCTCCTGGAAGCTGTTGCACGCCTAGCCCCCTGCATGGCATATCAGGGTCCTCCTTCGAAGCGAGGGCTCACATTGAGTTTCCCTTTCGCTATAAAACAGGACAGGATGAGCTCTGACTCAGAAACTGAAATACCCTGTCTCTTCGTGTAACCTCTTTTTCCCTCTCACAACCATGCCTGCAATGAGTATAAGCCTGACAACAGCAGTGTTTTAAAGGGAGCTTCAAGGCGTATAAGAGGAGCTTTCAAGGTGGGAAAACAAGGCCAGTCCCATCAGGCACCATCTCCAGGTTGACACGCAGCGTAAGTGTCTCAGGGTACTGGCAGGTCAAAAGAGACCTAGCTACCTCCCTGGCTCTTCCCTTATTCAACTTTTCCACATAAGGTGCTCTGCGTGTAGCGAACTGCTTAGATGAAAGACTGCCCTAGGACTCCTAGGGTCCTGTGCCTCTCCCAAAAGCCTGAAGTGTTACACACAAAACTGTGCTGTAGTGGAGGTTGCAATGCAAGCTGCCTTTCTCTTGCGATACGGTGACTCCGGGTATGAGGTCCTAGAAGGACTTGGAAGCAGAGAGTTTTTCTCAGTACAGCTCAGACTAGGGTAACGAGGACGACTTCCATGGTATGCTGGACTTTCTAGAACCGTGTTCATGAAACCCTTCTGTAGCTGGGGATATCTAGCTCCCCAAATGAAGCGTGCAGCGTGTTACCCTTCACTCGGCCTACCCAGGGGCCCCCAGACGCGCCTACGGGTCTGACTGTGGCCCAGCAAGCCCAGGGAAGCCTTGGAGTACTCAGGTTCTTTGCACGGAAACGAGTGCTGCCGCGAGGGGTCTAGGAGTCCTGAAAACCTTACTGGCGTTCAACTAAACCAAGAGAACGACTAAGGCCTCATGGAAACTGTTGCACGCCCACCCCGCTACATGGCATATCAGGGCCCACCTTCGAAGTGGGGGCTCACTTTGAGTTTCCCTTTAGCTATAAAACAGGACAGGATGAGCTCTGACTCAGATACTGAAATACCCTGTCTCTTCGTGTAACCTCTTTTTCCCTCTCACAGCCATGCCTGCAATGAGTATAAGCCTGACAACAACAGTGTTTTTAAGGGAGCTTCAAGGCGCCCAAGAGGAGCTTTCAAGGTGGGAAAACAAGGCCAGTCCCATCAGGCACCATCTCCAGGGTGACACGCAGCGTGCCTCTGGGTACTGGCAGGTCAAAAGAGACCTAGCTACCTCCCTGGCTCTTCCCTTACTCCACTTTTCTACATAAGGTGCTCTGCGTGTAGCGAACTGCTTAGATGAAAGACTGCCCTAGGACTCCTAGAGTCCTGTGCCTCTCCCCAAAGCCTGAAGTGTTACACACAAAACTGTGCTGTGGCGGAAGTTGCAACGCAAGCTGCCTTTCTCCTAGAGATACGGTGACTCCAGGTATGAGGTCCTAGAAGGACTGGGAAGCAGAGAGTTTTTCTCAGTACCGCCTAGACTAGGGCAACGAGGACGATTTCCATGGTATGCTGGACTTGCTAGGACCGTGTTCATGAAGCCGTTGGTGAGCTGGGGATATCTAGCTCGCCCAAGGAAGAGTGCAGCGTGTGACTCTTCACTCGACCTCCGCAGGGCCACCCTGAATGGCCTACGGGTCTGAGTGTGGCCCAGCAAGCCCAGCAAGCCCAGGGGAGCCTGGGGGTACTCAGGGTCCCTGTACGGAAACGAGTGCTGCCGCGAGGGGTCTACGAGTCCTGAAAAGCTTCCTAGCGTTCAAGTAAAGCAGAAGAGTGACTAAGGCCTCCTGGAAGCTGCTGCACGCCTACTCCGCTGCATGGCATATCAGGGCCCTCCTTCGAAGCTAGGCCTCACTTTGAGTTTCCCTTTAGCTAGAGAACAGGACAGGATGAGCGCTGAATCAGAAACTGGACTACGTGTTTCTTCGTGAAACCTCTTTTCCCCTCTCCCAGCCATGCCTGTCGTGAGTATAAGCCCGACACCAACAGTGTTTTTCAGTTAGCTTCTAGGCGCATGAAAGGGGCTTTCATGACGGGACAACAAGGCTAGCCCCATCAGGTCCTGTTTCCAGATTGACACGCAGCAGAAGTATCTGTGGTTTCTAAGAGGTCAAAAGAGACCTAGCTCCTCACTGGGTCCTTGGAGAATCAACTTTTCTATGCAGGGTGCTCTGCGTGTAGCCAACTGCCTAAATGAAAGAATTCCCTAGGTGTCCTGGGCTCCTGGGCATCTTCCGAAAGCCTGCGGCGTTACACCCGAAAGTGTGCTCTAGTTGCACTTGGACCACAAGCCGACTTTCTCCTAGAGGTTGGTTGACTTCAGCTAGGAGCCGGTAGAAGGAATTGTAAGCAAAGAGTTTTTCTCAGTACAGCTCGGACTAGTGTAAGCAGGCAGACTTGCATGGCCTGCTGCACCTACTACAACCGTGTTCCTGAGGCTGTTGGTGAGCTGAGGCAATCGAGCTCCCCCGAGGGAGCGTGCATCATGCTGCCCTTCACTCGGCACAGACACGGGTACTCCGAAGGGTCTACGTGTCTGAATGTTGATCTTCAACTCAGGAGAGCCTGGGGGTACTCAGTGTGCTTGTACGGAAACGGGTGCAGACGCAAGGAAGCAGGCGTCCTGAGAAGATTAGTACCGTTAAACTAATGCAGAAGTGCGACTAAGGCCTCATGGAAGCTGCGCACTCCTACCCTGCTGCATGGCATATCAGGGCCCTCCTTCGAAGCTAGGCCTCACTTTGAGATTCCCTTTAGCTAGAGAACAGGACAGGATGAACTCTGACCGAGAAACTGGGATACCCGGTTTCTTCGTAAAACCATTTTTTCCCTCTCACAGCCATGCCTGCCGTGAGCATAAGTCTGACAACCACAGTGTTTTTAAGGGAGCTTCAAGGCGCATAAGAGGAGCTTTCAAGGTGGGGAAACAAGGCCAGTCCCATCAGGCACCATCTCCAGGGTGACACGCAGTGTAAAAGTCCGTGGATTCTTGCAGCTCAGCAGAGACCTAGCTACCTCCCTGGCTGTTCCCTGATTCAACTTATCTACACAGGGGGCTCTGCTTTAACGAACTGCCTAGACGAAAGAGTGCCCTAGGACTCCTAGGGTCCTGTGCCTCTCCCTAAAGCCTGAAGTATTACACACAAAACTGTGCTGTAGAGGAAGTTGCAATGCAAGCCTCCTTTCTCCTTGAGATACGGTGACTTCAGGTATGAGGTCCTAGAAGGACTTGGAAGCAGAGAGTTTTCCTCAGTACAGCTCAGACTAGGGCAACGAGGACGACTTCCATGGTATGCTGAACTTTCTACTACCGTGTTCATGAAACCTTTCGATAGCTGGGGATATCTAGCTCCCCCAAGGAAGAGTGCAGCGTGTTCCCCTTCACTAGGTCTAGCCAGTGGCCCCCTGACGGGCCGACGGGCCTGATGGTGGCCCAGCAAGCCCAGGGAAACCTTGGAGTACTCAGTGTCCTTATACGGAAAGGAGTGCTCCGCGAGGGGTCTAGGAGTCCTGAAAAGCTTCCTAGCGTTCAAGTAAAGCAGAAGAGTGACTAAGGCCTCCTGGAAGCTGTTGCACGCCTAGCCCGCTGCATGGCATATCAGGGTCCTCCTTCGAAGCGAGGGCTCACCTTGAGTTTCCCTTTCGCTATAAAACAGGACAGGATGAGCTCTGACTCAGAAACTGAAATACCCTGTCTCTTCGTGTAACCTCTTTTTCCCTCTCACAACCATGCCTGCAATGAGTATAAGCCTGACAACAGCAGTGTTTTAAAGGGAGCTTCAAGGCGTATAAGAGGAGCTTTCAAGGTGGGAAAACAAGGCCAGTCCCATCAGGCACCATCTCCAGGTTGACACGCAGCGTAAGTGTCTCAGGGTACTGGCAGGTCAAAAGAGACCTAGCTACCTCCCTGGCTCTTCCCTTATTCAACTTTTCCACATAAGGTGCTCTGCGTGTAGCGAACTGCTTAGATGAAAGACTGCCCTAGGACTCCTAGGGTCCTGTGCCTCTCCCAAAAGCCTGAAGTGTTACACACAAAACTGTGCTGTAGTGGAGGTTGCAATGCAAGCTGCCTTTCTCTTGCGATACGGTGACTCCGGGTATGAGGTCCTAGAAGGACTTGGAAGCAGAGAGTTTTTCTCAGTACAGCTCAGACTAGGGTAACGAGGACGACTTCCATGGTATGCTGGACTTTCTAGAACCGTGTTCATGAAACCCTTCTGTAGCTGGGGATATCTAGCTCCCCAAATGAAGCGTGCAGCGTGTTACCCTTCACTCGGCCTACCCAGGGGCCCCCAGACGCGCCTACGGGTCTGACTGTGGCCCAGCAAGCCCAGGGAAGCCTTGGAGTACTCAGGTTCTTTGCACGGAAACCAGTGCTGCCGCGAGGGGTCTAGGAGTCCTGAAAACCTTACTGGCGTTCAACTAAACCAAGAGAACGACTAAGGCCTCATGGAAACTGTTGCACGCCCACCCCGCTACATGGCATATCAGGGCCCACCTTCGAAGTGGGGGCTCACTTTGAGTTTCCCTTTAGCTATAAAACAGGACAGGATGAGCTCTGACTCAGATACTGAAATACCCTGTCTCTTCGTGTAACCTCTTTTTCCCTCTCACAGCCATGCCTGCAATGAGTATAAGCCTGACAACAACAGTGTTTTTAAGGGAGCTTCAAGGCGCCCAAGAGGAGCTTTCAAGGTGGGAAAACAAGGCCAGTCCCATCAGGCACCATCTCCAGGGTGACACGCAGCGTGCCTCTGGGTACTGGCAGGTCAAAAGAGACCTAGCTACCTCCCTGGCTCTTCCCTTACTCCACTTTTCTACATAAGGTGCTCTGCGTGTAGCGAACTGCTTAGATGAAAGACTGCCCTAGGACTCCTAGAGTCCTGTGCCTCTCCCCAAAGCCTGAAGTGTTACACACAAAACTGTGCTGTGGCGGAAGTTGCAACGCAAGCTGCCTTTCTCCTAGAGATACGGTGACTCCAGGTATGAGGTCCTAGAAGGACTGGGAAGCAGAGAGTTTTTCTCAGTACCGCCTAGACTAGGGCAACGAGGACGATTTCCATGGTATGCTGGACTTGCTAGGACCGTGTTCATGAAGCCGTTGGTGAGCTGGGGATATCTAGCTCGCCCAAGGAAGAGTGCAGCGTGTGACTCTTCACTCGACCTCCGCAGGGCCACCCTGAATGGCCTACGGGTCTGAGTGTGGCCCAGCAAGCCCAGCAAGCCCAGGGGAGCCTGGGGGTACTCAGGGTCCCTGTACGGAAACGAGTGCTGCCGCGAGGGGTCTACGAGTCCTGAAAAGCTTACTAGCGTTCAAGTAAAGCAGAAGAGTGACTAAGGCCTCCTGGAAGCTGCTGCACGCCTACTCCGCTGCATGGCATATCAGGGCCCTCCTTCGAAGCTAGGCCTCACTTTGAGTTTCCCTTTAGCTAGAGAACAGGACAGGATGAGCGCTGAATCAGAAACTGGACTACGTGTTTCTTCGTGAAACCTCTTTTCCCCTCTCCCAGCCATGCCTGTCGTGAGTATAAGCCCGACACCAACAGTGTTTTTCAGTTAGCTTCTAGGCGCATGAAAGGGGCTTTCATGACGGGACAACAAGGCTAGCCCCATCAGGTCCTGTTTCCAGATTGACACGCAGCAGAAGTATCTGTGGTTTCTAAGAGGTCAAAAGAGACCTAGCTCCTCACTGGGTCCTTGGAGAATCAACTTTTCTATGCAGGGTGCTCTGCGTGTAGCCAACTGCCTAAATGAAAGAATTCCCTAGGTGTCCTGGGCTCCTGGGCATCTTCCGAAAGCCTGCGGCGTTACACCCGAAAGTGTGCTCTAGTTGCACTTGGACCACAAGCCGACTTTCTCCTAGAGGTTGGTTGACTTCAGCTAGGAGCCGGTAGAAGGAATTGTAAGCAAAGAGTTTTTCTCAGTACAGCTCGGACTAGTGTAAGCAGGCAGACTTGCATGGCCTGCTGCACCTACTACAACCGTGTTCCTGAGGCTGTTGGTGAGCTGAGGCAATCGAGCTCCCCCGAGGGAGCGTGCATCATGCTGCCCTTCACTCGGCACAGACACGGGTACTCCGAAGGGTCTACGTGTCTGAATGTTGATCTTCAACTCAGGAGAGCCTGGGGGTACTCAGTGTGCTTGTACGGAAACGGGTGCAGACGCAAGGAAGCAGGCGTCCTGAGAAGATTAGTACCGTTAAACTAATGCAGAAGTGCGACTAAGGCCTCATGGAAGCTGCGCACTCCTACCCTGCTGCATGGCATATCAGGGCCCTCCTTCGAAGCTAGGCCTCACTTTGAGATTCCCTTTAGCTAGAGAACAGGACAGGATGAACTCTGACCGAGAAACTGGGATACCCGGTTTCTTCGTAAAACCATTTTTTCCCTCTCACAGCCATGCCTGCCGTGAGCATAAGTCTGACAACCACAGTGTTTTTAAGGGAGCTTCAAGGCGCATAAGAGGAGCTTTCAAGGTGGGGAAACAAGGCCAGTCCCATCAGGCACCATCTCCAGGGTGACACGCAGTGTAAAAGTCCGTGGATTCTTGCAGCTCAGCAGAGACCTAGCTACCTCCCTGGCTGTTCCCTGATTCAACTTATCTACACAGGGGGCTCTGCTTTAACGAACTGCCTAGACGAAAGAGTGCCCTAGGACTCCTAGGGTCCTGTGCCTCTCCCTAAAGCCTGAAGTATTACACACAAAACTGTGCTGTAGAGGAAGTTGCAATGCAAGCCTCCTTTCTCCTTGAGATACGGTGACTTCAGGTATGAGGTCCTAGAAGGACTTGGAAGCAGAGAGTTTTCCTCAGTACAGCTCAGACTAGGGCAACGAGGACGACTTCCATGGTATGCTGAACTTTCTACTACCGTGTTCATGAAACCTTTCGATAGCTGGGGATATCTAGCTCCCCCAAGGAAGAGTGCAGCGTGTTCCCCTTCACTAGGTCTAGCCAGTGGCCCCCTGACGGGCCGACGGGCCTGATGGTGGCCCAGCAAGCCCAGGGAAACCTTGGAGTACTCAGTGTCCTTATACGGAAAGGAGTGCTCCGCGAGGGGTCTAGGAGTCCTGAAAAGCTTCCTAGCGTTCAAGTAAAGCAGAAGAGTGACTAAGGCCTCCTGGAAGCTGTTGCACGCCTAGCCCGCTGCATGGCATATCAGGGTCCTCCTTCGAAGCGAGGGCTCACCTTGAGTTTCCCTTTCGCTATAAAACAGGACAGGATGAGCTCTGACTCAGAAACTGAAATACCCTGTCTCTTCGTGTAACCTCTTTTTCCCTCTCACAACCATGCCTGCAATGAATATAAGCCTGACAACAGCAGTGTTTTAAAGGGAGCTTCAAGGCGTATAAGAGGAGCTTTCAAGGTGGGAAAACAAGGCCAGTCCCATCAGGCACCATCTCCAGGTTGACACGCAGCGTAAGTGTCTCAGGGTACTGGCAGGTCAAAAGAGACCTAGCTACCTCCCTGGCTCTTCCCTTATTCAACTTTTCCACATAAGGTGCTCTGCGTGTAGCGAACTGCTTAGATGAAAGACTGCCCTAGGACTCCTAGGGTCCTGTGCCTCTCCCAAAAGCCTGAAGTGTTACACACAAAACTGTGCTGTAGTGGAGGTTGCAATGCAAGCTGCCTTTCTCTTGCGATACGGTGACTCCGGGTATGAGGTCCTAGAAGGACTTGGAAGCAGAGAGTTTTTCTCAGTACAGCTCAGACTAGGGTAACGAGGACGACTTCCATGGTATGCTGGACTTTCTAGAACCGTGTTCATGAAACCCTTCTGTAGCTGGGGATATCTAGCTCCCCAAATGAAGCGTGCAGCGTGTTACCCTTCACTCGGCCTACCCAGGGGCCCCCAGACGCGCCTACGGGTCTGACTGTGGCCCAGCAAGCCCAGGGAAGCCTTGGAGTACTCAGGTTCTTTGCACGGAAACGAGTGCTGCCGCGAGGGGTCTAGGAGTCCTGAAAACCTTACTGGCGTTCAACTAAACCAAGAGAACGACTAAGGCCTCATGGAAACTGTTGCACGCCCACCCCGCTACATGGCATATCAGGGCCCACCTTCGAAGTGGGGGCTCACTTTGAGTTTCCCTTTAGCTATAAAACAGGACAGGATGAGCTCTGACTCAGATACTGAAATACCCTGTCTCTTCGTGTAACCTCTTTTTCCCTCTCACAGCCATGCCTGCAATGAGTATAAGCCTGACAACAACAGTGTTTTTAAGGGAGCTTCAAGGCGTATAAGAGGAGCTTTCAAGGTGGGAAAACAAGGCCAGTCCCATCAGGCACCATCTCCAGGGTGACACGCAGCGTGCCTCTGGGTACTGGCAGGTCAAAAGAGACCTAGCTACCTCCCTGGCTCTTCCCTTACTCCACTTTTCTACATAAGGTGCTCTGCGTGTAGCGAACTGCTTAGATGAAAGACTGCCCTAGGACTCCTAGAGTCCTGTGCCTCTCCCCAAAGCCTGAAGTGTTACACACAAAACTGTGCTGTGGCGGAAGTTGCAACGCAAGCTGCCTTTCTCCTAGAGATACGGTGACTCCAGGTATGAGGTCCTAGAAGGACTGGGAAGCAGAGAGTTTTTCTCAGTACCGCCTAGACTAGGGCAACGAGGATGATTTCCATGGTATGCTGGACTTGCTAGGACCGTGTTCATGAAGCCGTTGGTGAGCTGGGGATATCTAGCTCGCCCAAGGAAGAGTGCAGCGTGTGACTCTTCACTCGACCTCCGCAGGGCCACCCTGAATGGCCTACGGGTCTGAGTGTGGCCCAGGAAGCCCAGCAAGCCCAGGGGAGCCTGGGGGTACTCAGGGTCCCTGTACGGAAACGAGTGCTGCCGCGAGGGGTCTACGAGTCCTGAAAAGCTTACTAGCGTTCAAGTAAAGCAGAAGAGTGACTAAGGCCTCCTGGAAGCTGTTGCACGCCTAGCCCGCTGCATGGCATATCAGGGTCCTCCTTCGAAGCGAGGGCTCACCTTGAGTTTCCCTTTCGCTATAAAACAGGACAGGATGAGCTCTGACTCAGAAACTGAAATACCCTGTCTCTTCGTGTAACCTCTTTTTCCCTCTCACAACCATGCCTGCAATGAGTATAAGCCTGACAACAGCAGTGTTTTAAAGGGAGCTTCAAGGCGTATAAGAGGAGCTTTCAAGGTGGGAAAACAAGGCCAGTCCCATCAGGCACCATCTCCAGGTTGACACGCAGCGTAAGTGTCTCAGGGTACTGGCAGGTCAAAAGAGACCTAGCTACCTCCCTGGCTCTTCCCTTATTCAACTTTTCCACATAAGGTGCTCTGCGTGTAGCGAACTGCTTAGATGAAAGACTGCCCTAGGACTCCTAGGGTCCTGTGCCTCTCCCAAAAGCCTGAAGTGTTACACACAAAACTGTGCTGTAGTGGAGGTTGCAATGCAAGCTGCCTTTCTCTTGCGATACGGTGACTCCAGGTATGAGGTCCTAGAAGGACTTGGAAGCAGAGAGTTTTTCTCAGTACAGCTCAGACTAGGGTAACGAGGACGACTTCCATGGTATGCTGGACTTTCTAGAACCGTGTTCATGAAACCCTTCTGTAGCTGGGGATATCTAGCTCCCCAAATGAAGCGTGCAGCGTGTTACCCTTCACTCGGCCTACCCAGGGGCCCCCAGACGCGCCTACGGGTCTGACTGTGGCCCAGCAAGCCCAGGGAAGCCTTGGAGTACTCAGGTTCTTTGTACGGAAACGAGTGCTGCCGCGAGGGGTCTAGGAGTCCTGAAAACCTTACTGGCGTTCAACTAAACCAAGAGAACGACTAAGGCCTCATGGAAACTGTTGCACGCCCACCCCGCTACATGGCATATCAGGGCCCACCTTCGAAGTGGGGGCTCACTTTGAGTTTCCCTTTAGCTATAAAACAGGACAGGATGAGCTCTGACTCAGATACTGAAATACCCTGTCTCTTCGTGTAACCTCTTTTTCCCTCTCACAGCCATGCCTGCAATGAGTATAAGCCTGACAACAACAGTGTTTTTAAGGGAGCTTCAAGGCGCCCAAGAGGAGCTTTCAAGGTGGGAAAACAAGGCCAGTCCCATCAGGCACCATCTCCAGGGTGACACGCAGCGTGCCTCTGGGTACTGGCAGGTCAAAAGAGACCTAGCTACCTCCCTGGCTCTTCCCTTACTCCACTTTTCTACATAAGGTGCTCTGCGTGTAGCGAACTGCTTAGATGAAAGACTGCCCTAGGACTCCTAGAGTCCTGTGCCTCTCCCCAAAGCCTGAAGTGTTACACACAAAACTGTGCTGTGGCGGAAGTTGCAACGCAAGCTGCCTTTCTCCTAGAGATACGGTGACTCCAGGTATGAGGTCCTAGAAGGACTGGGAAGCAGAGAGTTTTTCTCAGTACCGCCTAGACTAGGGCAACGAGGACGATTTCCATGGTATGCTGGACTTGCTAGGACCGTGTTCATGAAGCCGTTGGTGAGCTGGGGATATCTAGCTCGCCCAAGGAAGAGTGCAGCGTGTGACTCTTCACTCGACCTCCGCAGGGCCACCCTGAATGGCCTACGGGTCTGAGTGTGGCCCAGCAAGCCCAGCAAGCCCAGGGGAGCCTGGGGGTACTCAGGGTCCCTGTACGGAAACGAGTGCTGCCGCGAGGGGTCTACGAGTCCTGAAAAGCTTCCTAGCGTTCAAGTAAAGCAGAAGAGTGACTAAGGCCTCCTGGAAGCTGCTGCACGCCTACTCCGCTGCATGGCATATCAGGGCCCTCCTTCGAAGCTAGGCCTCACTTTGAGTTTCCCTTTAGCTAGAGAACAGGACAGGATGAGCGCTGAATCAGAAACTGGACTACGTGTTTCTTCGTGAAACCTCTTTTCCCCTCTCCCAGCCATGCCTGTCGTGAGTATAAGCCCGACACCAACAGTGTTTTTCAGTTAGCTTCTAGGCGCATGAAAGGGGCTTTCATGACGGGACAACAAGGCTAGCCCCATCAGGTCCTGTTTCCAGATTGACACGCAGCAGAAGTATCTGTGGTTTCTAAGAGGTCAAAAGAGACCTAGCTCCTCACTGGGTCCTTGGAGAATCAACTTTTCTATGCAGGGTGCTCTGCGTGTAGCCAACTGCCTAAATGAAAGAATTCCCTAGGTGTCCTGGGCTCCTGGGCATCTTCCGAAAGCCTGCGGCGTTACACCCGAAAGTGTGCTCTAGTTGCACTTGGACCACAAGCCGACTTTCTCCTAGAGGTTGGTTGACTTCAGCTAGGAGCCGGTAGAAGGAATTGTAAGCAAAGAGTTTTTCTCAGTACAGCTCGGACTAGTGTAAGCAGGCAGACTTGCATGGCCTGCTGCACCTACTACAACCGTGTTCCTGAGGCTGTTGGTGAGCTGAGGCAATCGAGCTCCCCCGAGGGAGCGTGCATCATGCTGCCCTTCACTCGGCACAGACACGGGTACTCCGAAGGGTCTACGTGTCTGAATGTTGATCTTCAACTCAGGAGAGCCTGGGGGTACTCAGTGTGCTTGTACGGAAACGGGTGCAGACGCAAGGAAGCAGGCGTCCTGAGAAGATTAGTACCGTTAAACTAATGCAGAAGTGCGACTAAGGCCTCATGGAAGCTGCGCACTCCTACCCTGCTGCATGGCATATCAGGGCCCTCCTTCGAAGCTAGGCCTCACTTTGAGATTCCCTTTAGCTAGAGAACAGGACAGGATGAACTCTGACCGAGAAACTGGGATACCCGGTTTCTTCGTAAAACCATTTTTTCCCTCTCACAGCCATGCCTGCCGTGAGCATAAGTCTGACAACCACAGTGTTTTTAAGGGAGCTTCAAGGCGCATAAGAGGAGCTTTCAAGGTGGGGAAACAAGGCCAGTCCCATCAGGCACCATCTCCAGGGTGACACGCAGTGTAAAAGTCCGTGGATTCTTGCAGCTCAGCAGAGACCTAGCTACCTCCCTGGCTGTTCCCTGATTCAACTTATCTACACAGGGGGCTCTGCTTTAACGAACTGCCTAGACGAAAGAGTGCCCTAGGACTCCTAGGGTCCTGTGCCTCTCCCTAAAGCCTGAAGTATTACACACAAAACTGTGCTGTAGAGGAAGTTGCAATGCAAGCCTCCTTTCTCCTTGAGATACGGTGACTTCAGGTATGAGGTCCTAGAAGGACTTGGAAGCAGAGAGTTTTCCTCAGTACAGCTCAGACTAGGGCAACGAGGACGACTTCCATGGTATGCTGAACTTTCTACTACCGTGTTCATGAAACCTTTCGATAGCTGGGGATATCTAGCTCCCCCAAGGAAGAGTGCAGCGTGTTCCCCTTCACTAGGTCTAGCCAGTGGCCCCCTGACGGGCCGACGGGCCTGATGGTGGCCCAGCAAGCCCAGGGAAACCTTGGAGTACTCAGTGTCCTTATACGGAAAGGAGTGCTCCGCGAGGGGTCTAGGAGTCCTGAAAAGCTTCCTAGCGTTCAAGTAAAGCAGAAGAGTGACTAAGGCCTCCTGGAAGCTGTTGCACGCCTAGCCCGCTGCATGGCATATCAGGGTCCTCCTTCGAAGCGAGGGCTCACCTTGAGTTTCCCTTTCGCTATAAAACAGGACAGGATGAGCTCTGACTCAGAAACTGAAATACCCTGTCTCTTCGTGTAACCTCTTTTTCCCTCTCACAACCATGCCTGCAATGAGTATAAGCCTGACAACAGCAGTGTTTTAAAGGGAGCTTCAAGGCGTATAAGAGGAGCTTTCAAGGTGGGAAAACAAGGCCAGTCCCATCAGGCACCATCTCCAGGGTGACACGCAGCGTAAGTGTCTCAGGGTACTGGCAGGTCAAAAGAGACCTAGCTACCTCCCTGGCTCTTCCCTTATTCAACTTTTCCACATAAGGTGCTCTGCGTGTAGCGAACTGCTTAGATGAAAGACTGCCCTAGGACTCCTAGGGTCCTGTGCCTCTCCCAAAAGCCTGAAGTGTTACACACAAAACTGTGCTGTAGTGGAGGTTGCAATGCAAGCTGCCTTTCTCTTGCGATACGGTGACTCCAGGTATGAGGTCCTAGAAGGACTTGGAAGCAGAGAGTTTTTCTCAGTACAGCTCAGACTAGGGTAACGAGGACGACTTCCATGGTATGCTGGACTTTCTAGAACCGTGTTCATGAAACCCTTCTGTAGCTGGGGATATCTAGCTCCCCAAATGAAGCGTGCAGCGTGTTACCCTTCACTCGGCCTACCCAGGGGCCCCCAGACGCGCCTACGGGTCTGACTGTGGCCCAGCAAGCCCAGGGAAGCCTTGGAGTACTCAGGTTCTTTGTACGGAAACGAGTGCTGCCGCGAGGGGTCTAGGAGTCCTGAAAACCTTACTGGCGTTCAACTAAACCAAGAGAACGACTAAGGCCTCATGGAAACTGTTGCACGCCCACCCCGCTACATGGCATATCAGGGCCCACCTTCGAAGTGGGGGCTCACTTTGAGTTTCCCTTTAGCTATAAAACAGGACAGGATGAGCTCTGACTCAGATACTGAAATACCCTGTCTCTTCGTGTAACCTCTTTTTCCCTCTCACAGCCATGCCTGCAATGAGTATAAGCCTGACAACAACAGTGTTTTTAAGGGAGCTTCAAGGCGCCCAAGAGGAGCTTTCAAGGTGGGAAAACAAGGCCAGTCCCATCAGGCACCATCTCCAGGGTGACACGCAGCGTGCCTCTGGGTACTGGCAGGTCAAAAGAGACCTAGCTACCTCCCTGGCTCTTCCCTTACTCCACTTTTCTACATAAGGTGCTCTGCGTGTAGCGAACTGCTTAGATGAAAGACTGCCCTAGGACTCCTAGAGTCCTGTGCCTCTCCCCAAAGCCTGAAGTGTTACACACAAAACTGTGCTGTGGCGGAAGTTGCAACGCAAGCTGCCTTTCTCCTAGAGATACGGTGACTCCAGGTATGAGGTCCTAGAAGGACTGGGAAGCAGAGAGTTTTTCTCAGTACCGCCTAGACTAGGGCAACGAGGACGATTTCCATGGTATGCTGGACTTGCTAGGACCGTGTTCATGAAGCCGTTGGTGAGCTGGGGATATCTAGCTCGCCCAAGGAAGAGTGCAGCGTGTGACTCTTCACTCGACCTCCGCAGGGCCACCCTGAATGGCCTACGGGTCTGAGTGTGGCCCAGCAAGCCCAGCAAGCCCAGGGGAGCCTGGGGGTACTCAGGGTCCCTGTACGGAAACGAGTGCTGCCGCGAGGGGTCTACGAGTCCTGAAAAGCTTCCTAGCGTTCAAGTAAAGCAGAAGAGTGACTAAGGCCTCCTGGAAGCTGCTGCACGCCTACTCCGCTGCATGGCATATCAGGGCCCTCCTTCGAAGCTAGGCCTCACTTTGAGTTTCCCTTTAGCTAGAGAACAGGACAGGATGAGCGCTGAATCAGAAACTGGACTACGTGTTTCTTCGTGAAACCTCTTTTCCCCTCTCCCAGCCATGCCTGTCGTGAGTATAAGCCCGACACCAACAGTGTTTTTCAGTTAGCTTCTAGGCGCATGAAAGGGGCTTTCATGACGGGACAACAAGGCTAGCCCCATCAGGTCCTGTTTCCAGATTGACACGCAGCAGAAGTATCTGTGGTTTCTAAGAGGTCAAAAGAGACCTAGCTCCTCACTGGGTCCTTGGAGAATCAACTTTTCTATGCAGGGTGCTCTGCGTGTAGCCAACTGCCTAAATGAAAGAATTCCCTAGGTGTCCTGGGCTCCTGGGCATCTTCCGAAAGCCTGCGGCGTTACACCCGAAAGTGTGCTCTAGTTGCACTTGGACCACAAGCCGACTTTCTCCTAGAGGTTGGTTGACTTCAGCTAGGAGCCGGTAGAAGGAATTGTAAGCAAAGAGTTTTTCTCAGTACAGCTCGGACTAGTGTAAGCAGGCAGACTTGCATGGCCTGCTGCACCTACTACAACCGTGTTCCTGAGGCTGTTGGTGAGCTGAGGCAATCGAGCTCCCCCGAGGGAGCGTGCATCATGCTGCCCTTCACTCGGCACAGACACGGGTACTCCGAAGGGTCTACGTGTCTGAATGTTGATCTTCAACTCAGGAGAGCCTGGGGGTACTCAGTGTGCTTGTACGGAAACGGGTGCAGACGCAAGGAAGCAGGCGTCCTGAGAAGATTAGTACCGTTAAACTAATGCAGAAGTGCGACTAAGGCCTCATGGAAGCTGCGCACTCCTACCCTGCTGCATGGCATATCAGGGCCCTCCTTCGAAGCTAGGCCTCACTTTGAGATTCCCTTTAGCTAGAGAACAGGACAGGATGAACTCTGACCGAGAAACTGGGATACCCGGTTTCTTCGTAAAACCATTTTTTCCCTCTCACAGCCATGCCTGCCGTGAGCATAAGTCTGACAACCACAGTGTTTTTAAGGGAGCTTCAAGGCGCATAAGAGGAGCTTTCAAGGTGGGGAAACAAGGCCAGTCCCATCAGGCACCATCTCCAGGGTGACACGCAGTGTAAAAGTCCGTGGATTCTTGCAGCTCAGCAGAGACCTAGCTACCTCCCTGGCTGTTCCCTGATTCAACTTATCTACACAGGGGGCTCTGCTTTAACGAACTGCCTAGACGAAAGAGTGCCCTAGGACTCCTAGGGTCCTGTGCCTCTCCCTAAAGCCTGAAGTATTACACACAAAACTGTGCTGTAGAGGAAGTTGCAATGCAAGCCTCCTTTCTCCTTGAGATACGGTGACTTCAGGTATGAGGTCCTAGAAGGACTTGGAAGCAGAGAGTTTTCCTCAGTACAGCTCAGACTAGGGCAACGAGGACGACTTCCATGGTATGCTGAACTTTCTACTACCGTGTTCATGAAACCTTTCGATAGCTGGGGATATCTAGCTCCCCCAAGGAAGAGTGCAGCGTGTTCCCCTTCACTAGGTCTAGCCAGTGGCCCCCTGACGGGCCGACGGGCCTGATGGTGGCCCAGCAAGCCCAGGGAAACCTTGGAGTACTCAGTGTCCTTATACGGAAAGGAGTGCTCCGCGAGGGGTCTAGGAGTCCTGAAAAGCTTCCTAGCGTTCAAGTAAAGCAGAAGAGTGACTAAGGCCTGCTGGAAGCTGTTGCACGCCTAGCCCGCTGCATGGCATATCAGGGTCCTCCTTCGAAGCGAGGGCTCACCTTGAGTTTCCCTTTCGCTATAAAACAGGACAGGATGAGCTCTGACTCAGAAACTGAAATACCCTGTCTCTTCGTGTAACCTCTTTTTCCCTCTCACAACCATGCCTGCAATGAGTATAAGCCTGACAACAGCAGTGTTTTAAAGGGAGCTTCAAGGCGTATAAGAGGAGCTTTCAAGGTGGGAAAACAAGGCCAGTCCCATCAGGCACCATCTCCAGGGTGACACGCAGCGTAAGTGTCTCAGGGTACTGGCAGGTCAAAAGAGACCTAGCTACCTCCCTGGCTCTTCCCTTATTCAACTTTTCCACATAAGGTGCTCTGCGTGTAGCGAACTGCTTAGATGAAAGACTGCCCTAGGACTCCTAGGGTCCTGTGCCTCTCCCAAAAGCCTGAAGTGTTACACACAAAACTGTGCTGTAGTGGAGGTTGCAATGCAAGCTGCCTTTCTCTTGCGATACGGTGACTCCGGGTATGAGGTCCTAGAAGGACTTGGAAGCAGAGAGTTTTTCTCAGTACAGCTCAGACTAGGGTAACGAGGACGACTTCCATGGTATGCTGGACTTTCTAGAACCGTGTTCATGAAACCCTTCTGTAGCTGGGGATATCTAGCTCCCCAAATGAAGCGTGCAGCGTGTTACCCTTCACTCGGCCTACCCAGGGGCCCCCAGACGCGCCTACGGGTCTGACTGTGGCCCAGCAAGCCCAGGGAAGCCTTGGAGTACTCAGGTTCTTTGCACGGAAACGAGTGCTGCCGCGAGGGGTCTAGGAGTCCTGAAAACCTTACTGGCGTTCAACTAAACCAAGAGAACGACTAAGGCCTCATGGAAACTGTTGCACGCCCACCCCGCTACATGGCATATCAGGGCCCACCTTCGAAGTGGGGGCTCACTTTGAGTTTCCCTTTAGCTATAAAACAGGACAGGATGAGCTCTGACTCAGATACTGAAATACCCTGTCTCTTCGTGTAACCTCTTTTTCCCTCTCACAACCATGCCTGCAATGAGTATAAGCCTGACAACAACAGTGTTTTTAAGGGAGCTTCAAGGCGCCCAAGAGGAGCTTTCAAGGTGGGAAAACAAGGCCAGTCCCATCAGGCACCATCTCCAGGGTGACACGCAGCGTGCCTCTGGGTACTGGCAGGTCAAAAGAGACCTAGCTACCTCCCTGGCTCTTCCCTTACTCCACTTTTCTACATAAGGTGCTCTGCGTGTAGCGAACTGCTTAGATGAAAGACTGCCCTAGGACTCCTAGAGTCCTGTGCCTCTCCCCAAAGCCTGAAGTGTTACACACAAAACTGTGCTGTGGCGGAAGTTGCAACGCAAGCTGCCTTTCTCCTAGAGATACGGTGACTCCAGGTATGAGGTCCTAGAAGGACTGGGAAGCAGAGAGTTTTTCTCAGTACCGCCTAGACTAGGGCAACGAGGACGATTTCCATGGTATGCTGGACTTGCTAGGACCGTGTTCATGAAGCCGTTGGTGAGCTGGGGATATCTAGCTCGCCCAAGGAAGAGTGCAGCGTGTGACTCTTCACTCGACCTCCGCAGGGCCACCCTGAATGGCCTACGGGTCTGAGTGTGGCCCAGCAAGCCCAGCAAGCCCAGGGGAGCCTGGGGGTACTCAGGGTCCCTGTACGGAAACGAGTGCTGCCGCGAGGGGTCTACGAGTCCTGAAAAGCTTCCTAGCGTTCAAGTAAAGCAGAAGAGTGACTAAGGCCTCCTGGAAGCTGCTGCACGCCTACTCCGCTGCATGGCATATCAGGGCCCTCCTTCGAAGCTAGGCCTCACTTTGAGTTTCCCTTTAGCTAGAGAACAGGACAGGATGAGCGCTGAATCAGAAACTGGACTACGTGTTTCTTCGTGAAACCTCTTTTCCCCTCTCCCAGCCATGCCTGTCGTGAGTATAAGCCCGACACCAACAGTGTTTTTCAGTTAGCTTCTAGGCGCATGAAAGGGGCTTTCATGACGGGACAACAAGGCTAGCCCCATCAGGTCCTGTTTCCAGATTGACACGCAGCAGAAGTATCTGTGGTTTCTAAGAGGTCAAAAGAGACCTAGCTCCTCACTGGGTCCTTGGAGAATCAACTTTTCTATGCAGGGTGCTCTGCGTGTAGCCAACTGCCTAAATGAAAGAATTCCCTAGGTGTCCTGGGCTCCTGGGCATCTTCCGAAAGCCTGCGGCGTTACACCCGAAAGTGTGCTCTAGTTGCACTTGGACCACAAGCCGACTTTCTCCTAGAGGTTGGTTGACTTCAGCTAGGAGCCGGTAGAAGGAATTGTAAGCAAAGAGTTTTTCTCAGTACAGCTCGGACTAGTGTAAGCAGGCAGACTTGCATGGCCTGCTGCACCTACTACAACCGTGTTCCTGAGGCTGTTGGTGAGCTGAGGCAATCGAGCTCCCCCGAGGGAGCGTGCATCATGCTGCCCTTCACTCGGCACAGACACGGGTACTCCGAAGGGTCTACGTGTCTGAATGTTGATCTTCAACTCAGGAGAGCCTGGGGGTACTCAGTGTGCTTGTACGGAAACGGGTGCAGACGCAAGGAAGCAGGCGTCCTGAGAAGATTAGTACCGTTAAACTAATGCAGAAGTGCGACTAAGGCCTCATGGAAGCTGCGCACTCCTACCCTGCTGCATGGCATATCAGGGCCCTCCTTCGAAGCTAGGCCTCACTTTGAGATTCCCTTTAGCTAGAGAACAGGACAGGATGAACTCTGACCGAGAAACTGGGATACCCGGTTTCTTCGTAAAACCATTTTTTCCCTCTCACAGCCATGCCTGCCGTGAGCATAAGTCTGACAACCACAGTGTTTTTAAGGGAGCTTCAAGGCGCATAAGAGGAGCTTTCAAGGTGGGGAAACAAGGCCAGTCCCATCAGGCACCATCTCCAGGGTGACACGCAGTGTAAAAGTCCGTGGATTCTTGCAGCTCAGCAGAGACCTAGCTACCTCCCTGGCTGTTCCCTGATTCAACTTATCTACACAGGGGGCTCTGCTTTAACGAACTGCCTAGACGAAAGAGTGCCCTAGGACTCCTAGGGTCCTGTGCCTCTCCCTAAAGCCTGAAGTATTACACACAAAACTGTGCTGTAGAGGAAGTTGCAATGCAAGCCTCCTTTCTCCTTGAGATACGGTGACTTCAGGTATGAGGTCCTAGAAGGACTTGGAAGCAGAGAGTTTTCCTCAGTACAGCTCAGACTAGGGCAACGAGGACGACTTCCATGGTATGCTGAACTTTCTACTACCGTGTTCATGAAACCTTTCGATAGCTGGGGATATCTAGCTCCCCCAAGGAAGAGTGCAGCGTGTTCCCCTTCACTAGGTCTAGCCAGTGGCCCCCTGACGGGCCGACGGGCCTGATGGTGGCCCAGCAAGCCCAGGGAAACCTTGGAGTACTCAGTGTCCTTATACGGAAAGGAGTGCTCCGCGAGGGGTCTAGGAGTCCTGAAAAGCTTCCTAGCGTTCAAGTAAAGCAGAAGAGTGACTAAGGCCTGCTGGAAGCTGTTGCACGCCTAGCCCGCTGCATGGCATATCAGGGTCCTCCTTCGAAGCGAGGGCTCACCTTGAGTTTCCCTTTCGCTATAAAACAGGACAGGATGAGCTCTGACTCAGAAACTGAAATACCCTGTCTCTTCGTGTAACCTCTTTTTCCCTCTCACAACCATGCCTGCAATGAGTATAAGCCTGACAACAGCAGTGTTTTAAAGGGAGCTTCAAGGCGTATAAGAGGAGCTTTCAAGGTGGGAAAACAAGGCCAGTCCCATCAGGCACCATCTCCAGGGTGACACGCAGCGTAAGTGTCTCAGGGTACTGGCAGGTCAAAAGAGACCTAGCTACCTCCCTGGCTCTTCCCTTATTCAACTTTTCCACATAAGGTGCTCTGCGTGTAGCGAACTGCTTAGATGAAAGACTGCCCTAGGACTCCTAGGGTCCTGTGCCTCTCCCAAAAGCCTGAAGTGTTACACACAAAACTGTGCTGTAGTGGAGGTTGCAATGCAAGCTGCCTTTCTCTTGCGATACGGTGACTCCGGGTATGAGGTCCTAGAAGGACTTGGAAGCAGAGAGTTTTTCTCAGTACAGCTCAGACTAGGGTAACGAGGACGACTTCCATGGTATGCTGGACTTTCTAGAACCGTGTTCATGAAACCCTTCTGTAGCTGGGGATATCTAGCTCCCCAAATGAAGCGTGCAGCGTGTTACCCTTCACTCGGCCTACCCAGGGGCCCCCAGACGCGCCTACGGGTCTGACTGTGGCCCAGCAAGCCCAGGGAAGCCTTGGAGTACTCAGGTTCTTTGCACGGAAACGAGTGCTGCCGCGAGGGGTCTAGGAGTCCTGAAAACCTTACTGGCGTTCAACTAAACCAAGAGAACGACTAAGGCCTCATGGAAACTGTTGCACGCCCACCCCGCTACATGGCATATCAGGGCCCACCTTCGAAGTGGGGGCTCACTTTGAGTTTCCCTTTAGCTATAAAACAGGACAGGATGAGCTCTGACTCAGATACTGAAATACCCTGTCTCTTCGTGTAACCTCTTTTTCCCTCTCACAACCATGCCTGCAATGAGTATAAGCCTGACAACAACAGTGTTTTTAAGGGAGCTTCAAGGCGCCCAAGAGGAGCTTTCAAGGTGGGAAAACAAGGCCAGTCCCATCAGGCACCATCTCCAGGGTGACACGCAGCGTGCCTCTGGGTACTGGCAGGTCAAAAGAGACCTAGCTACCTCCCTGGCTCTTCCCTTACTCCACTTTTCTACATAAGGTGCTCTGCGTGTAGCGAACTGCTTAGATGAAAGACTGCCCTAGGACTCCTAGAGTCCTGTGCCTCTCCCCAAAGCCTGAAGTGTTACACACAAAACTGTGCTGTGGCGGAAGTTGCAACGCAAGCTGCCTTTCTCCTAGAGATACGGTGACTCCAGGTATGAGGTCCTAGAAGGACTGGGAAGCAGAGAGTTTTTCTCAGTACCGCCTAGACTAGGGCAACGAGGACGATTTCCATGGTATGCTGGACTTGCTAGGACCGTGTTCATGAAGCCGTTGGTGAGCTGGGGATATCTAGCTCGCCCAAGGAAGAGTGCAGCGTGTGACTCTTCACTCGACCTCCGCAGGGCCACCCTGAATGGCCTACGGGTCTGAGTGTGGCCCAGCAAGCCCAGCAAGCCCAGGGGAGCCTGGGGGTACTCAGGGTCCCTGTACGGAAACGAGTGCTGCCGCGAGGGGTCTACGAGTCCTGAAAAGCTTACTAGCGTTCAAGTAAAGCAGAAGAGTGACTAAGGCCTCCTGGAAGCTGCTGCACGCCTACTCCGCTGCATGGCATATCAGGGCCCTCCTTCGAAGCTAGGCCTCACTTTGAGTTTCCCTTTAGCTAGAGAACAGGACAGGATGAGCGCTGAATCAGAAACTGGACTACGTGTTTCTTCGTGAAACCTCTTTTCCCCTCTCCCAGCCATGCCTGTCGTGAGTATAAGCCCGACACCAACAGTGTTTTTCAGTTAGCTTCTAGGCGCATGAAAGGGGCTTTCATGACGGGACAACAAGGCTAGCCCCATCAGGTCCTGTTTCCAGATTGACACGCAGCAGAAGTATCTGTGGTTTCTAAGAGGTCAAAAGAGACCTAGCTCCTCACTGGGTCCTTGGAGAATCAACTTTTCTATGCAGGGTGCTCTGCGTGTAGCCAACTGCCTAAATGAAAGAATTCCCTAGGTGTCCTGGGCTCCTGGGCATCTTCCGAAAGCCTGCGGCGTTACACCCGAAAGTGTGCTCTAGTTGCACTTGGACCACAAGCCGACTTTCTCCTAGAGGTTGGTTGACTTCAGCTAGGAGCCGGTAGAAGGAATTGTAAGCAAAGAGTTTTTCTCAGTACAGCTCGGACTAGTGTAAGCAGGCAGACTTGCATGGCCTGCTGCACCTACTACAACCGTGTTCCTGAGGCTGTTGGTGAGCTGAGGCAATCGAGCTCCCCCGAGGGAGCGTGCATCATGCTGCCCTTCACTCGGCACAGACACGGGTACTCCGAAGGGTCTACGTGTCTGAATGTTGATCTTCAACTCAGGAGAGCCTGGGGGTACTCAGTGTGCTTGTACGGAAACGGGTGCAGACGCAAGGAAGCAGGCGTCCTGAGAAGATTAGTACCGTTAAACTAATGCAGAAGTGCGACTAAGGCCTCATGGAAGCTGCGCACTCCTACCCTGCTGCATGGCATATCAGGGCCCTCCTTCGAAGCTAGGCCTCACTTTGAGATTCCCTTTAGCTAGAGAACAGGACAGGATGAACTCTGACCGAGAAACTGGGATACCCGGTTTCTTCGTAAAACCATTTTTTCCCTCTCACAGCCATGCCTGCCGTGAGCATAAGTCTGACAACCACAGTGTTTTTAAGGGAGCTTCAAGGCGCATAAGAGGAGCTTTCAAGGTGGGGAAACAAGGCCAGTCCCATCAGGCACCATCTCCAGGGTGACACGCAGTGTAAAAGTCCGTGGATTCTTGCAGCTCAGCAGAGACCTAGCTACCTCCCTGGCTGTTCCCTGATTCAACTTATCTACACAGGGGGCTCTGCTTTAACGAACTGCCTAGACGAAAGAGTGCCCTAGGACTCCTAGGGTCCTGTGCCTCTCCCTAAAGCCTGAAGTATTACACACAAAACTGTGCTGTAGAGGAAGTTGCAATGCAAGCCTCCTTTCTCCTTGAGATACGGTGACTTCAGGTATGAGGTCCTAGAAGGACTTGGAAGCAGAGAGTTTTCCTCAGTACAGCTCAGACTAGGGCAACGAGGACGACTTCCATGGTATGCTGAACTTTCTACTACCGTGTTCATGAAACCTTTCGATAGCTGGGGATATCTAGCTCCCCCAAGGAAGAGTGCAGCGTGTTCCCCTTCACTAGGTCTAGCCAGTGGCCCCCTGACGGGCCGACGGGCCTGATGGTGGCCCAGCAAGCCCAGGGAAACCTTGGAGTACTCAGTGTCCTTATACGGAAAGGAGTGCTCCGCGAGGGGTCTAGGAGTCCTGAAAAGCTTCCTAGCATTCAAGTAAAGCAGAAGAGTGACTAAGGCCTCCTGGAAGCTGTTGCACGCCTAGCCCGCTGCATGGCATATCAGGGTCCTCCTTCGAAGCGAGGGCTCACCTTGAGTTTCCCTTTCGCTATAAAACAGGACAGGATGAGCTCTGACTCAGAAACTGAAATACCCTGTCTCTTCGTGTAACCTCTTTTTCCCTCTCACAACCATGCCTGCAATGAGTATAAGCCTGACAACAGCAGTGTTTTAAAGGGAGCTTCAAGGCGTATAAGAGGAGCTTTCAAGGTGGGAAAACAAGGCCAGTCCCATCAGGCACCATCTCCAGGGTGACACGCAGCGTGCCTCTGGGTACTGGCAGGTCAAAAGAGACCTAGCTACCTCCCTGGCTCTTCCCTTACTCCACTTTTCTACATAAGGTGCTCTGCGTGTAGCGAACTGCTTAGATGAAAGACTGCCCTAGGACTCCTAGAGTCCTGTGCCTCTCCCCAAAGCCTGAAGTGTTACACACAAAACTGTGCTGTGGCGGAAGTTGCAACGCAAGCTGCCTTTCTCCTAGAGATACGGTGACTCCAGGTATGAGGTCCTAGAAGGACTGGGAAGCAGAGAGTTTTTCTCAGTACCGCCTAGACTAGGGCAACGAGGACGATTTCCATGGTATGCTGGACTTGCTAGGACCGTGTTCATGAAGCCGTTGGTGAGCTGGGGATATCTAGCTCGCCCAAGGAAGAGTGCAGCGTGTGACTCTTCACTCGACCTCCGCAGGGCCACCCTGAATGGCCTACGGGTCTGAGTGTGGCCCAGCAAGCCCAGCAAGCCCAGGGGAGCCTGGGGGTACTCAGGGTCCCTGTACGGAAACGAGTGCTGCCGCGAGGGGTCTACGAGTCCTGAAAAGCTTACTAGCGTTCAAGTAAAGCAGAAGAGTGACTAAGGCCTCCTGGAAGCTGTTGCACGCCTAGCCCCCTGCATGGCATATCAGGGTCCTCCTTCGAAGCGAGGGCTCACATTGAGTTTCCCTTTCGCTATAAAACAGGACAGGATGAGCTCTGACTCAGAAACTGAAATACCCTGTCTCTTCGTGTAACCTCTTTTTCCCTCTCACAACCATGCCTGCAATGAGTATAAGCCTGACAACAGCAGTGTTTTAAAGGGAGCTTCAAGGCGTATAAGAGGAGCTTTCAAGGTGGGAAAACAAGGCCAGTCCCATCAGGCACCATCTCCAGGTTGACACGCAGCGTAAGTGTCTCAGGGTACTGGCAGGTCAAAAGAGACCTAGCTACCTCCCTGGCTCTTCCCTTATTCAACTTTTCCACATAAGGTGCTCTGCGTGTAGCGAACTGCTTAGATGAAAGACTGCCCTAGGACTCCTAGGGTCCTGTGCCTCTCCCAAAAGCCTGAAGTGTTACACACAAAACTGTGCTGTAGTGGAGGTTGCAATGCAAGCTGCCTTTCTCTTGCGATACGGTGACTCCAGGTATGAGGTCCTAGAAGGACTTGGAAGCAGAGAGTTTTTCTCAGTACAGCTCAGACTAGGGTAACGAGGACGACTTCCATGGTATGCTGGACTTTCTAGAACCGTGTTCATGAAACCCTTCTGTAGCTGGGGATATCTAGCTCCCCAAATGAAGCGTGCAGCGTGTTACCCTTCACTCGGCCTACCCAGGGGCCCCCAGACGCGCCTACGGGTCTGACTGTGGCCCAGCAAGCCCAGGGAAGCCTTGGAGTACTCAGGTTCTTTGCACGGAAACGAGTGCTGCCGCGAGGGGTCTAGGAGTCCTGAAAACCTTACTGGCGTTCAACTAAACCAAGAGAACGACTAAGGCCTCATGGAAACTGTTGCACGCCCACCCCGCTACATGGCATATCAGGGCCCACCTTCGAAGTGGGGGCTCACTTTGAGTTTCCCTTTAGCTATAAAACAGGACAGGATGAGCTCTGACTCAGATACTGAAATACCCTGTCTCTTCGTGTAACCTCTTTTTCCCTCTCACAGCCATGCCTGCAATGAGTATAAACCTGACAACAACAGTGTTTTTAAGGGAGCTTCAAGGCGTATAAGAGGAGCTTTCAAGGTGGGAAAACAAGGCCAGTCCCATCAGGCACCATCTCCAGGGTGACACGCAGCGTGCCTCTGGGTACTGGCAGGTCAAAAGAGACCTAGCTACCTCCCTGGCTCTTCCCTTACTCCACTTTTCTACATAAGGTGCTCTGCGTGTAGCGAACTGCTTAGATGAAAGACTGCCCTAGGACTCCTAGAGTCCTGTGCCTCTCCCCAAAGCCTGAAGTGTTACACACAAAACTGTGCTGTGGCGGAAGTTGCAACGCAAGCTGCCTTTCTCCTAGAGATACGGTGACTCCAGGTATGAGGTCCTAGAAGGACTGGGAAGCAGAGAGTTTTTCTCAGTACCGCCTAGACTAGGGCAACGAGGACGATTTCCATGGTATGCTGGACTTGCTAGGACCGTGTTCATGAAGCCGTTGGTGAGCTGGGGATATCTAGCTCGCCCAAGGAAGAGTGCAGCGTGTGACTCTTCACTCGACCTCCGCAGGGCCACCCTGAATGGCCTACGGGTCTGAGTGTGGCCCAGGAAGCCCAGCAAGCCCAGGGGAGCCTGGGGGTACTCAGGGTCCCTGTACGGAAACGAGTGCTGCCGCGAGGGGTCTACGAGTCCTGAAAAGCTTACTAGCGTTCAAGTAAAGCAGAAGAGTGACTAAGGCCTCCTGGAAGCTGTTGCACGCCTAGCCCGCTGCATGGCATATCAGGGTACTCCTTCGAAGCGAGGGCTCACATTGAGTTTCCCTTTCGCTATAAAACAGGACAGGATGAGCTCTGACTCAGAAACTGAAATACCCTGTCTCTTCGTGTAACCTCTTTTTCCCTCTCACAACCATGCCTGCAATGAGTATAAGCCTGACAACAGCAGTGTTTTAAAGGGAGCTTCAAGGCGTATAAGAGGAGCTTTCAAGGTGGGAAAACAAGGCCAGTCCCATCAGGCACCATCTCCAGGTTGACACGCAGCGTAAGTGTCTCAGGGTACTGGCAGGTCAAAAGAGACCTAGCTACCTCCCTGGCTCTTCCCTTATTCAACTTTTCCACATAAGGTGCTCTGCGTGCAGCGAACTGCTTAGATGAAAGACTGCCCTAGGACTCCTAGGGTCCTGTGCCTCTCCCAAAAGCCTGAAGTGTTACACACAAAACTGTGCTGTAGTGGAGGTTGCAATGCAAGCTGCCTTTCTCTTGCGATACGGTGACTCCAGGTATGAGGTCCTAGAAGGACTTGGAAGCAGAGAGTTTTTCTCAGTACAGCTCAGACTAGGGTAACGAGGACGACTTCCATGGTATGCTGGACTTTCTAGAACCGTGTTCATGAAACCCTTCTGTAGCTGGGGATATCTAGCTCCCCAAATGAAGCGTGCAGCGTGTTACCCTTCACTCGGCCTACCCAGGGGCCCCCAGACGCGCCTACGGGTCTGACTGTGGCCCAGCAAGCCCAGGGAAGCCTTGGAGTACTCAGGTTCTTTGTACGGAAACGAGTGCTGCCGCGAGGGGTCTAGGAGTCCTGAAAACCTTACTGGCGTTCAACTAAACCAAGAGAACGACTAAGGCCTCATGGAAACTGTTGCACGCCCACCCCGCTACATGGCATATCAGGGCCCACCTTCGAAGTGGGGGCTCACTTTGAGTTTCCCTTTAGCTATAAAACAGGACAGGATGAGCTCTGACTCAGATACTGAAATACCCTGTCTCTTCGTGTAACCTCTTTTTCCCTCTCACAGCCATGCCTGCAATGAGTATAAGCCTGACAACAACAGTGTTTTTAAGGGAGCTTCAAGGCGCCCAAGAGGAGCTTTCAAGGTGGGAAAACAAGGCCAGTCCCATCAGGCACCATCTCCAGGGTGACACGCAGCGTAAGTGTCTCAGGGTACTGGCAGGTCAAAAGAGACCTAGCTACCTCCCTGGCTCTTCCCTTATTCAACTTTTCCACATAAGGTGCTCTGCGTGTAGCGAACTGCTTAGATGAAAGACTGCCCTAGGACTCCTAGGGTCCTGTGCCTCTCCCAAAAGCCTGAAGTGTTACACACAAAACTGTGCTGTAGTGGAGGTTGCAATGCAAGCTGCCTTTCTCTTGCGATACGGTGACTCCAGGTATGAGGTCCTAGAAGGACTTGGAAGCAGAGAGTTTTTCTCAGTACAGCTCAGACTAGGGTAACGAGGACGACTTCCATGGTATGCTGGACTTTCTAGAACCGTGTTCATGAAACCCTTCTGTAGCTGGGGATATCTAGCTCCCCAAATGAAGCGTGCAGCGTGTTACCCTTCACTCGGCCTACCCAGGGGCCCCCAGACGCGCCTATGGGTCTGACTGTGGCCCAGCAAGCCCAGGGAAGCCTTGGAGTACTCAGGTTCTTTGTACGGAAACGAGTGCTGCCGCGAGGGGTCTAGGAGTCCTGAAAACCTTACTGGCGTTCAACTAAACCAAGAGAACGACTAAGGCCTCATGGAAACTGTTGCACGCCCACCCCGCTACATGGCATATCAGGGCCCACCTTCGAAGTGGGGGCTCACTTTGAGTTTCCCTTTAGCTATAAAACAGGACAGGATGAGCTCTGACTCAGATACTGAAATACCCTGTCTCTTCGTGTAACCTCTTTTTCCCTCTCACAGCCATGCCTGCAATGAGTATAAGCCTGACAACAACAGTGTTTTTAAGGGAGCTTCAAGGCGCCCAAGAGGAGCTTTCAAGGTGGGAAAACAAGGCCAGTCCCATCAGGCACCATCTCCAGGGTGACACGCAGCGTGCCTCTGGGTACTGGCAGGTCAAAAGAGACCTAGCTACCTCCCTGGCTCTTCCCTTACTCCACTTTTCTACATAAGGTGCTCTGCGTGTAGCGAACTGCTTAGATGAAAGACTGCCCTAGGACTCCTAGAGTCCTGTGCCTCTCCCCAAAGCCTGAAGTGTTACACACAAAACTGTGCTGTGGCGGAAGTTGCAACGCAAGCTGCCTTTCTCCTAGAGATACGGTGACTCCAGGTATGAGGTCCTAGAAGGACTGGGAAGCAGAGAGTTTTTCTCAGTACCGCCTAGACTAGGGCAACGAGGACGATTTCCATGGTATGCTGGACTTGCTAGGACCGTGTTCATGAAGCCGTTGGTGAGCTGGGGATATCTAGCTCGCCCAAGGAAGAGTGCAGCGTGTGACTCTTCACTCGACCTCCGCAGGGCCACCCTGAATGGCCTACGGGTCTGAGTGTGGCCCAGCAAGCCCAGCAAGCCCAGGGGAGCCTGGGGGTACTCAGGGTCCCTGTACGGAAACGAGTGCTGCCGCGAGGGGTCTACGAGTCCTGAAAAGCTTCCTAGCGTTCAAGTAAAGCAGAAGAGTGACTAAGGCCTCCTGGAAGCTGCTGCACGCCTACTCCGCTGCATGGCATATCAGGGCCCTCCTTCGAAGCTAGGCCTCACTTTGAGTTTCCCTTTAGCTAGAGAACAGGACAGGATGAGCGCTGAATCAGAAACTGGACTACGTGTTTCTTCGTGAAACCTCTTTTCCCCTCTCCCAGCCATGCCTGTCGTGAGTATAAGCCCGACACCAACAGTGTTTTTCAGTTAGCTTCTAGGCGCATGAAAGGGGCTTTCATGACGGGACAACAAGGCTAGCCCCATCAGGTCCTGTTTCCAGATTGACACGCAGCAGAAGTATCTGTGGTTTCTAAGAGGTCAAAAGAGACCTAGCTCCTCACTGGGTCCTTGGAGAATCAACTTTTCTATGCAGGGTGCTCTGCGTGTAGCCAACTGCCTAAATGAAAGAATTCCCTAGGTGTCCTGGGCTCCTGGGCATCTTCCGAAAGCCTGCGGCGTTACACCCGAAAGTGTGCTCTAGTTGCACTTGGACCACAAGCCGACTTTCTCCTAGAGGTTGGTTGACTTCAGCTAGGAGCCGGTAGAAGGAATTGTAAGCAAAGAGTTTTTCTCAGTACAGCTCGGACTAGTGTAAGCAGGCAGACTTGCATGGCCTGCTGCACCTACTACAACCGTGTTCCTGAGGCTGTTGGTGAGCTGAGGCAATCGAGCTCCCCCGAGGGAGCGTGCATCATGCTGCCCTTCACTCGGCACAGACACGGGTACTCCGAAGGGTCTACGTGTCTGAATGTTGATCTTCAACTCAGGAGAGCCTGGGGGTACTCAGTGTGCTTGTACGGAAACGGGTGCAGACGCAAGGAAGCAGGCGTCCTGAGAAGATTAGTACCGTTAAACTAATGCAGAAGTGCGACTAAGGCCTCATGGAAGCTGCGCACTCCTACCCTGCTGCATGGCATATCAGGGCCCTCCTTCGAAGCTAGGCCTCACTTTGAGATTCCCTTTAGCTAGAGAACAGGACAGGATGAACTCTGACCGAGAAACTGGGATACCCGGTTTCTTCGTAAAACCATTTTTTCCCTCTCACAGCCATGCCTGCCGTGAGCATAAGTCTGACAACCACAGTGTTTTTAAGGGAGCTTCAAGGCGCATAAGAGGAGCTTTCAAGGTGGGGAAACAAGGCCAGTCCCATCAGGCACCATCTCCAGGGTGACACGCAGTGTAAAAGTCCGTGGATTCTTGCAGCTCAGCAGAGACCTAGCTACCTCCCTGGCTGTTCCCTGATTCAACTTATCTACACAGGGGGCTCTGCTTTAACGAACTGCCTAGACGAAAGAGTGCCCTAGGACTCCTAGGGTCCTGTGCCTCTCCCTAAAGCCTGAAGTATTACACACAAAACTGTGCTGTAGAGGAAGTTGCAATGCAAGCCTCCTTTCTCCTTGAGATACGGTGACTTCAGGTATGAGGTCCTAGAAGGACTTGGAAGCAGAGAGTTTTCCTCAGTACAGCTCAGACTAGGGCAACGAGGACGACTTCCATGGTATGCTGAACTTTCTACTACCGTGTTCATGAAACCTTTCGATAGCTGGGGATATCTAGCTCCCCCAAGGAAGAGTGCAGCGTGTTCCCCTTCACTAGGTCTAGCCAGTGGCCCCCTGACGGGCCGACGGGCCTGATGGTGGCCCAGCAAGCCCAGGGAAACCTTGGAGTACTCAGTGTCCTTATACGGAAAGGAGTGCTCCGCGAGGGGTCTAGGAGTCCTGAAAAGCTTCCTAGCGTTCAAGTAAAGCAGAAGAGTGACTAAGGCCTGCTGGAAGCTGTTGCACGCCTAGCCCGCTGCATGGCATATCAGGGTCCTCCTTCGAAGCGAGGGCTCACCTTGAGTTTCCCTTTCGCTATAAAACAGGACAGGATGAGCTCTGACTCAGAAACTGAAATACCCTGTCTCTTCGTGTAACCTCTTTTTCCCTCTCACAACCATGCCTGCAATGAGTATAAGCCTGACAACAGCAGTGTTTTAAAGGGAGCTTCAAGGCGTATAAGAGGAGCTTTCAAGGTGGGAAAACAAGGCCAGTCCCATCAGGCACCATCTCCAGGGTGACACGCAGCGTAAGTGTCTCAGGGTACTGGCAGGTCAAAAGAGACCTAGCTACCTCCCTGGCTCTTCCCTTATTCAACTTTTCCACATAAGGTGCTCTGCGTGTAGCGAACTGCTTAGATGAAAGACTGCCCTAGGACTCCTAGGGTCCTGTGCCTCTCCCAAAAGCCTGAAGTGTTACACACAAAACTGTGCTGTAGTGGAGGTTGCAATGCAAGCTGCCTTTCTCTTGCGATACGGTGACTCCGGGTATGAGGTCCTAGAAGGACTTGGAAGCAGAGAGTTTTTCTCAGTACAGCTCAGACTAGGGTAACGAGGACGACTTCCATGGTATGCTGGACTTTCTAGAACCGTGTTCATGAAACCCTTCTGTAGCTGGGGATATCTAGCTCCCCAAATGAAGCGTGCAGCGTGTTACCCTTCACTCGGCCTACCCAGGGGCCCCCAGACGCGCCTACGGGTCTGACTGTGGCCCAGCAAGCCCAGGGAAGCCTTGGAGTACTCAGGTTCTTTGCACGGAAACGAGTGCTGCCGCGAGGGGTCTAGGAGTCCTGAAAACCTTACTGGCGTTCAACTAAACCAAGAGAACGACTAAGGCCTCATGGAAACTGTTGCACGCCCACCCCGCTACATGGCATATCAGGGCCCACCTTCGAAGTGGGGGCTCACTTTGAGTTTCCCTTTAGCTATAAAACAGGACAGGATGAGCTCTGACTCAGATACTGAAATACCCTGTCTCTTCGTGTAACCTCTTTTTCCCTCTCACAACCATGCCTGCAATGAGTATAAGCCTGACAACAACAGTGTTTTTAAGGGAGCTTCAAGGCGCCCAAGAGGAGCTTTCAAGGTGGGAAAACAAGGCCAGTCCCATCAGGCACCATCTCCAGGGTGACACGCAGCGTGCCTCTGGGTACTGGCAGGTCAAAAGAGACCTAGCTACCTCCCTGGCTCTTCCCTTACTCCACTTTTCTACATAAGGTGCTCTGCGTGTAGCGAACTGCTTAGATGAAAGACTGCCCTAGGACTCCTAGAGTCCTGTGCCTCTCCCCAAAGCCTGAAGTGTTACACACAAAACTGTGCTGTGGCGGAAGTTGCAACGCAAGCTGCCTTTCTCCTAGAGATACGGTGACTCCAGGTATGAGGTCCTAGAAGGACTGGGAAGCAGAGAGTTTTTCTCAGTACCGCCTAGACTAGGGCAACGAGGACGATTTCCATGGTATGCTGGACTTGCTAGGACCGTGTTCATGAAGCCGTTGGTGAGCTGGGGATATCTAGCTCGCCCAAGGAAGAGTGCAGCGTGTGACTCTTCACTCGACCTCCGCAGGGCCACCCTGAATGGCCTACGGGTCTGAGTGTGGCCCAGCAAGCCCAGCAAGCCCAGGGGAGCCTGGGGGTACTCAGGGTCCCTGTACGGAAACGAGTGCTGCCGCGAGGGGTCTACGAGTCCTGAAAAGCTTACTAGCGTTCAACTAAAGCAGAAGAGTGACTAAGGCCTCCTGGAAGCTGCTGCACGCCTACTCCGCTGCATGGCATATCAGGGCCCTCCTTCGAAGCTAGGCCTCACTTTGAGTTTCCCTTTAGCTAGAGAACAGGACAGGATGAGCGCTGAATCAGAAACTGGACTACGTGTTTCTTCGTGAAACCTCTTTTCCCCTCTCCCAGCCATGCCTGTCGTGAGTATAAGCCCGACACCAACAGTGTTTTTCAGTTAGCTTCTAGGTGCATGAAAGGGGCTTTCATGACGGGACAACAAGGCTAGCCCCATCAGGTCCTGTTTCCAGATTGACACGCAGCAGAAGTATCTGTGGTTTCTAAGAGGTCAAAAGAGACCTAGCTCCTCACTGGGTCCTTGGAGAATCAACTTTTCTATGCAGGGTGCTCTGCGTGTAGCCAACTGCCTAAATGAAAGAATTCCCTAGGTGTCCTGGGCTCCTGGGCATCTTCCGAAAGCCTGCGGCGTTACACCCGAAAGTGTGCTCTAGTTGCACTTGGACCACAAGCCGACTTTCTCCTAGAGGTTGGTTGACTTCAGCTAGGAGCCGGTAGAAGGAATTGTAAGCAAAGAGTTTTTCTCAGTACAGCTCGGACTAGTGTAAGCAGGCAGACTTGCATGGCCTGCTGCACCTACTACAACCGTGTTCCTGAGGCTGTTGGTGAGCTGAGGCAATCGAGCTCCCCCGAGGGAGCGTGCATCATGCTGCCCTTCACTCGGCACAGACACGGGTACTCCGAAGGGTCTACGTGTCTGAATGTTGATCTTCAACTCAGGAGAGCCTGGGGGTACTCAGTGTGCTTGTACGGAAACGGGTGCAGACGCAAGGAAGCAGGCGTCCTGAGAAGATTAGTACCGTTAAACTAATGCAGAAGTGCGACTAAGGCCTCATGGAAGCTGCGCACTCCTACCCTGCTGCATGGCATATCAGGGCCCTCCTTCGAAGCTAGGCCTCACTTTGAGATTCCCTTTAGCTAGAGAACAGGACAGGATGAACTCTGACCGAGAAACTGGGATACCCGGTTTCTTCGTAAAACCATTTTTTCCCTCTCACAGCCATGCCTGCCGTGAGCATAAGTCTGACAACCACAGTGTTTTTAAGGGAGCTTCAAGGCGCATAAGAGGAGCTTTCAAGGTGGGGAAACAAGGCCAGTCCCATCAGGCACCATCTCCAGGGTGACACGCAGTGTAAAAGTCCGTGGATTCTTGCAGCTCAGCAGAGACCTAGCTACCTCCCTGGCTGTTCCCTGATTCAACTTATCTACACAGGGGGCTCTGCTTTAACGAACTGCCTAGACGAAAGAGTGCCCTAGGACTCCTAGGGTCCTGTGCCTCTCCCTAAAGCCTGAAGTATTACACACAAAACTGTGGAAGTTGCAATGCAAGCCTCTTTTCTCCTTGAGATACGGTGACTTCAGGTATGAGGTCCTAGAAGGACTTGGAAGCAGAGAGTTTTCCTCAGTACAGCTCAGACTAGGGCAACGAGGACGACTTCCATGGTATGCTGAACTTTCTACTACCGTGTTCATGAAACCTTTCGATAGCTGGGGATATCTAGCTCCCCCAAGGAAGAGTGCAGCGTGTTCCCCTTCACTAGGTCTAGCCAGTGGCCCCCTGACGGGCCGACGGGCCTGATGGTGGCCCAGCAAGCCCAGGGAAACCTTGGAGTACTCAGTGTCCTTATACGGAAAGGAGTGCTCCGCGAGGGGTCTAGGAGTCCTGAAAAGCTTCCTAGCGTTCAAGTAAAGCAGAAGAGTGACTAAGGCCTCCTGGAAGCTGTTGCACGCCTAGCCCGCTGCATGGCATATCAGGGTCCTCCTTCGAAGCGAGGGCTCACCTTGAGTTTCCCTTTCGCTATAAAACAGGACAGGATGAGCTCTGACTCAGAAACTGAAATACCCTGTCTCTTCGTGTAACCTCTTTTTCCCTCTCACAACCATGCCTGCAATGAGTATAAGCCTGACAACAGCAGTGTTTTAAAGGGAGCTTCAAGGCGTATAAGAGGAGCTTTCAAGGTGGGAAAACAAGGCCAGTCCCATCAGGCACCATCTCCAGGTTGACACGCAGCGTAAGTGTCTCAGGGTACTGGCAGGTCAAAAGAGACCTAGCTACCTCCCTGGCTCTTCCCTTATTCAACTTTTCCACATAAGGTGCTCTGCGTGTAGCGAACTGCTTAGATGAAAGACTGCCCTAGGACTCCTAGGGTCCTGTGCCTCTCCCAAAAGCCTGAAGTGTTACACACAAAACTGTGCTGTAGTGGAGGTTGCAATGCAAGCTGCCTTTCTCTTGCGATACGGTGACTCCAGGTATGAGGTCCTAGAAGGACTTGGAAGCAGAGAGTTTTTCTCAGTACAGCTCAGACTAGGGTAACGAGGACGACTTCCATGGTATGCTGGACTTTCTAGAACCGTGTTCATGAAACCCTTCTGTAGCTGGGGATATCTAGCTCCCCAAATGAAGCGTGCAGCGTGTTACCCTTCACTCGGCCTACCCAGGGGCCCCCAGACGCGCCTACGGGTCTGACTGTGGCCCAGCAAGCCCAGGGAAGCCTTGGAGTACTCAGGTTCTTTGTACGGAAACGAGTGCTGCCGCGAGGGGTCTAGGAGTCCTGAAAACCTTACTGGCGTTCAACTAAACCAAGAGAACGACTAAGGCCTCATGGAAACTGTTGCACGCCCACCCCGCTACATGGCATATCAGGGCCGACCTTCGAAGTGGGGGCTCACTTTGAGTTTCCCTTTAGCTATAAAACAGGACAGGATGAGCTCTGACTCAGATACTGAAATACCCTGTCTCTTCGTGTAACCTCTTTTTCCCTCTCACAGCCATGCCTGCAATGAGTATAAGCCTGACAACAACAGTGTTTTTAAGGGAGCTTCAAGGCGCCCAAGAGGAGCTTTCAAGGTGGGAAAACAAGGCCAGTCCCATCAGGCACCATCTCCAGGGTGACACGCAGCGTAAGTGTCTCAGGGTACTGGCAGGTCAAAAGAGACCTAGCTACCTCCCTGGCTCTTCCCTTATTCAACTTTTCCACATAAGGTGCTCTGCGTGTAGCGAACTGCTTAGATGAAAGACTGCCCTAGGACTCCTAGGGTCCTGTGCCTCTCCCAAAAGCCTGAAGTGTTACACACAAAACTGTGCTGTAGTGGAGGTTGCAATGCAAGCTGCCTTTCTCTTGCGATACGGTGACTCCAGGTATGAGGTCCTAGAAGGACTTGGAAGCAGAGAGTTTTTCTCAGTACAGCTCAGACTAGGGTAACGAGGACGACTTCCATGGTATGCTGGACTTTCTAGAACCGTGTTCATGAAACCCTTCTGTAGCTGGGGATATCTAGCTCCCCAAATGAAGCGTGCAGCGTGTTACCCTTCACTCGGCCTACCCAGGGGCCCCCAGACGCGCCTATGGGTCTGACTGTGGCCCAGCAAGCCCAGGGAAGCCTTGGAGTACTCAGGTTCTTTGTACGGAAACGAGTGCTGCCGCGAGGGGTCTAGGAGTCCTGAAAACCTTACTGGCGTTCAACTAAACCAAGAGAACGACTAAGGCCTCATGGAAACTGTTGCACGCCCACCCCGCTACATGGCATATCAGGGCCCACCTTCGAAGTGGGGGCTCACTTTGAGTTTCCCTTTAGCTATAAAACAGGACAGGATGAGCTCTGACTCAGATACTGAAATACCCTGTCTCTTCGTGTAACCTCTTTTTCCCTCTCACAGCCATGCCTGCAATGAGTATAAGCCTGACAACAACAGTGTTTTTAAGGGAGCTTCAAGGCGCCCAAGAGGAGCTTTCAAGGTGGGAAAACAAGGCCAGTCCCATCAGGCACCATCTCCAGGGTGACACGCAGCGTGCCTCTGGGTACTGGCAGGTCAAAAGAGACCTAGCTACCTCCCTGGCTCTTCCCTTACTCCACTTTTCTACATAAGGTGCTCTGCGTGTAGCGAACTGCTTAGATGAAAGACTGCCCTAGGACTCCTAGAGTCCTGTGCCTCTCCCCAAAGCCTGAAGTGTTACACACAAAACTGTGCTGTGGCGGAAGTTGCAACGCAAGCTGCCTTTCTCCTAGAGATACGGTGACTCCAGGTATGAGGTCCTAGAAGGACTGGGAAGCAGAGAGTTTTTCTCAGTACCGCCTAGACTAGGGCAACGAGGACGATTTCCATGGTATGCTGGACTTGCTAGGACCGTGTTCATGAAGCCGTTGGTGAGCTGGGGATATCTAGCTCGCCCAAGGAAGAGTGCAGCGTGTGACTCTTCACTCGACCTCCGCAGGGCCACCCTGAATGGCCTACGGGTCTGAGTGTGGCCCAGCAAGCCCAGCAAGCCCAGGGGAGCCTGGGGGTACTCAGGGTCCCTGTACGGAAACGAGTGCTGCCGCGAGGGGTCTACGAGTCCTGAAAAGCTTACTAGCGTTCAAGTAAAGCAGAAGAGTGACTAAGGCCTCCTGGAAGCTGCTGCACGCCTACTCCGCTGCATGGCATATCAGGGCCCTCCTTCGAAGCTAGGCCTCACTTTGAGTTTCCCTTTAGCTAGAGAACAGGACAGGATGAGCGCTGAATCAGAAACTGGACTACGTGTTTCTTCGTGAAACCTCTTTTCCCCTCTCCCAGCCATGCCTGTCGTGAGTATAAGCCCGACACCAACAGTGTTTTTCAGTTAGCTTCTAGGCGCATGAAAGGGGCTTTCATGACGGGACAACAAGGCTAGCCCCATCAGGTCCTGTTTCCAGATTGACACGCAGCAGAAGTATCTGTGGTTTCTAAGAGGTCAAAAGAGACCTAGCTCCTCACTGGGTCCTTGGAGAATCAACTTTTCTATGCAGGGTGCTCTGCGTGTAGCCAACTGCCTAAATGAAAGAATTCCCTAGGTGTCCTGGGCTCCTGGGCATCTTCCGAAAGCCTGCGGCGTTACACCCGAAAGTGTGCTCTAGTTGCACTTGGACCACAAGCCGACTTTCTCCTAGAGGTTGGTTGACTTCAGCTAGGAGCCGGTAGAAGGAATTGTAAGCAAAGAGTTTTTCTCAGTACAGCTCGGACTAGTGTAAGCAGGCAGACTTGCATGGCCTGCTGCACCTACTACAACCGTGTTCCTGAGGCTGTTGGTGAGCTGAGGCAATCGAGCTCCCCCGAGGGAGCGTGCATCATGCTGCCCTTCACTCGGCACAGACACGGGTACTCCGAAGGGTCTACGTGTCTGAATGTTGATCTTCAACTCAGGAGAGCCTGGGGGTACTCAGTGTGCTTGTACGGAAACGGGTGCAGACGCAAGGAAGCAGGCGTCCTGAGAAGATTAGTACCGTTAAACTAATGCAGAAGTGCGACTAAGGCCTCATGGAAGCTGCGCACTCCTACCCTGCTGCATGGCATATCAGGGCCCTCCTTCGAAGCTAGGCCTCACTTTGAGATTCCCTTTAGCTAGAGAACAGGACAGGATGAACTCTGACCGAGAAACTGGGATACCCGGTTTCTTCGTAAAACCATTTTTTCCCTCTCACAGCCATGCCTGCCGTGAGCATAAGTCTGACAACCACAGTGTTTTTAAGGGAGCTTCAAGGCGCATAAGAGGAGCTTTCAAGGTGGGGAAACAAGGCCAGTCCCATCAGGCACCATCTCCAGGGTGACACGCAGTGTAAAAGTCCGTGGATTCTTGCAGCTCAGCAGAGACCTAGCTACCTCCCTGGCTGTTCCCTGATTCAACTTATCTACACAGGGGGCTCTGCTTTAACGAACTGCCTAGACGAAAGAGTGCCCTAGGACTCCTAGGGTCCTGTGCCTCTCCCTAAAGCCTGAAGTATTACACACAAAACTGTGCTGTAGAGGAAGTTGCAATGCAAGCCTCCTTTCTCCTTGAGATACGGTGACTTCAGGTATGAGGTCCTAGAAGGACTTGGAAGCAGAGAGTTTTCCTCAGTACAGCTCAGACTAGGGCAACGAGGACGACTTCCATGGTATGCTGAACTTTCTACTACCGTGTTCATGAAACCTTTCGATAGCTGGGGATATCTAGCTCCCCCAAGGAAGAGTGCAGCGTGTTCCCCTTCACTAGGTCTAGCCAGTGGCCCCCTGACGGGCCGACGGGCCTGATGGTGGCCCAGCAAGCCCAGGGAAACCTTGGAGTACTCAGTGTCCTTATACGGAAAGGAGTGCTCCGCGAGGGGTCTAGGAGTCCTGAAAAGCTTCCTAGCGTTCAAGTAAAGCAGAAGAGTGACTAAGGCCTCCTGGAAGCTGTTGCACGCCTAGCCCGCTGCATGGCATATCAGGGTCCTCCTTCGAAGCGAGGGCTCACCTTGAGTTTCCCTTTCGCTATAAAACAGGACAGGATGAGCTCTGACTCAGAAACTGAAATACCCTGTCTCTTCGTGTAACCTCTTTTTCCCTCTCACAACCATGCCTGCAATGAGTATAAGCCTGACAACAGCAGTGTTTTAAAGGGAGCTTCAAGGCGTATAAGAGGAGCTTTCAAGGTGGGAAAACAAGGCCAGTCCCATCAGGCACCATCTCCAGGGTGACACGCAGCGTGCCTCTGGGTACTGGCAGGTCAAAAGAGACCTAGCTACCTCCCTGGCTCTTCCCTTACTCCACTTTTCTACATAAGGTGCTCTGCGTGTAGCGAACTGCTTAGATGAAAGACTGCCCTAGGACTCCTAGAGTCCTGTGCCTCTCCCCAAAGCCTGAAGTGTTACACACAAAACTGTGCTGTGGCGGAAGTTGCAACGCAAGCTGCCTTTCTCCTAGAGATACGGTGACTCCAGGTATGAGGTCCTAGAAGGACTGGGAAGCAGAGAGTTTTTCTCAGTACCGCCTAGACTAGGGCAACGAGGACGATTTCCATGGTATGCTGGACTTGCTAGGACCGTGTTCATGAAGCCGTTGGTGAGCTGGGGATATCTAGCTCGCCCAAGGAAGAGTGCAGCGTGTGACTCTTCACTCGACCTCCGCAGGGCCACCCTGAATGGCCTACGGGTCTGAGTGTGGCCCAGCAAGCCCAGCAAGCCCAGGGGAGCCTGGGGGTACTCAGGGTCCCTGTACGGAAACGAGTGCTGCCGCGAGGGGTCTACGAGTCCTGAAAAGCTTCCTAGCGTTCAAGTAAAGCAGAAGAGTGACTAAGGCCTCCTGGAAGCTGCTGCACGCCTACTCCGCTGCATGGCATATCAGGGCCCTCCTTCGAAGCTAGGCCTCACTTTGAGTTTCCCTTTAGCTAGAGAACAGGACAGGATGAGCGCTGAATCAGAAACTGGACTACGTGTTTCTTCGTGAAACCTCTTTTCCCCTCTCCCAGCCATGCCTGTCGTGAGTATAAGCCCGACACCAACAGTGTTTTTCAGTTAGCTTCTAGGCGCATGAAAGGGGCTTTCATGACGGGACAACAAGGCTAGCCCCATCAGGTCCTGTTTCCAGATTGACACGCAGCAGAAGTATCTGTGGTTTCTAAGAGGTCAAAAGAGACCTAGCTCCTCACTGGGTCCTTGGAGAATCAACTTTTCTATGCAGGGTGCTCTGCGTGTAGCCAACTGCCTAAATGAAAGAATTCCCTAGGTGTCCTGGGCTCCTGGGCATCTTCCGAAAGCCTGCGGCGTTACACCCGAAAGTGTGCTCTAGTTGCACTTGGACCACAAGCCGACTTTCTCCTAGAGGTTGGTTGACTTCAGCTAGGAGCCGGTAGAAGGAATTGTAAGCAAAGAGTTTTTCTCAGTACAGCTCGGACTAGTGTAAGCAGGCAGACTTGCATGGCCTGCTGCACCTACTACAACCGTGTTCCTGAGGCTGTTGGTGAGCTGAGGCAATCGAGCTCCCCCGAGGGAGCGTGCATCATGCTGCCCTTCACTCGGCACAGACACGGGTACTCCGAAGGGTCTACGTGTCTGAATGTTGATCTTCAACTCAGGAGAGCCTGGGGGTACTCAGTGTGCTTGTACGGAAACGGGTGCAGACGCAAGGAAGCAGGCGTCCTGAGAAGATTAGTACCGTTAAACTAATGCAGAAGTGCGACTAAGGCCTCATGGAAGCTGCGCACTCCTACCCTGCTGCATGGCATATCAGGGCCCTCCTTCGAAGCTAGGCCTCACTTTGAGATTCCCTTTAGCTAGAGAACAGGACAGGATGAACTCTGACCGAGAAACTGGGATACCCGGTTTCTTCGTAAAACCATTTTTTCCCTCTCACAGCCATGCCTGCCGTGAGCATAAGTCTGACAACCACAGTGTTTTTAAGGGAGCTTCAAGGCGCATAAGAGGAGCTTTCAAGGTGGGGAAACAAGGCCAGTCCCATCAGGCACCATCTCCAGGGTGACACGCAGTGTAAAAGTCCGTGGATTCTTGCAGCTCAGCAGAGACCTAGCTACCTCCCTGGCTGTTCCCTGATTCAACTTATCTACACAGGGGGCTCTGCTTTAACGAACTGCCTAGACGAAAGAGTGCCCTAGGACTCCTAGGGTCCTGTGCCTCTCCCTAAAGCCTGAAGTATTACACACAAAACTGTGCTGTAGAGGAAGTTGCAATGCAAGCCTCCTTTCTCCTTGAGATACGGTGACTTCAGGTATGAGGTCCTAGAAGGACTTGGAAGCAGAGAGTTTTCCTCAGTACAGCTCAGACTAGGGCAACGAGGACGACTTCCATGGTATGCTGAACTTTCTACTACCGTGTTCATGAAACCTTTCGATAGCTGGGGATATCTAGCTCCCCCAAGGAAGAGTGCAGCGTGTTCCCCTTCACTAGGTCTAGCCAGTGGCCCCCTGACGGGCCGACGGGCCTGATGGTGGCCCAGCAAGCCCAGGGAAACCTTGGAGTACTCAGTGTCCTTATACGGAAAGGAGTGCTCCGCGAGGGGTCTAGGAGTCCTGAAAAGCTTCCTAGCGTTCAAGTAAAGCAGAAGAGTGACTAAGGCCTCCTGGAAGCTGTTGCACGCCTAGCCCGCTGCATGGCATATCAGGGTCCTCCTTCGAAGCGAGGGCTCACCTTGAGTTTCCCTTTCGCTATAAAACAGGACAGGATGAGCTCTGACTCAGAAACTGAAATACCCTGTCTCTTCGTGTAACCTCTTTTTCCCTCTCACAACCATGCCTGCAATGAGTATAAGCCTGACAACAGCAGTGTTTTAAAGGGAGCTTCAAGGCGTATAAGAGGAGCTTTCAAGGTGGGAAAACAAGGCCAGTCCCATCAGGCACCATCTCCAGGGTGACACGCAGCGTAAGTGTCTCAGGGTACTGGCAGGTCAAAAGAGACCTAGCTACCTCCCTGGCTCTTCCCTTATTCAACTTTTCCACATAAGGTGCTCTGCGTGTAGCGAACTGCTTAGATGAAAGACTGCCCTAGGACTCCTAGGGTCCTGTACCTCTCCCAAAAGCCTGAAGTGTTACACACAAAACTGTGCTGTGGCGGAAGTTGCAACGCAAGCTGCCTTTCTCCTAGAGATACGGTGACTCCAGGTATGAAGTCCTAGAAGGACTGGGAAGCAGAGAGTTTTTCTCAGTACCGCCTAGACTAGGGCAACGAGGACGATTTCCATGGTATGCTGGACTTGCTAGGACCGTGTTCATGAAGCCGTTGGTGAGCTGGGGATATCTAGCTCGCCCAAGGAAGAGTGCAGCGTGTGACTCTTCACTCGACCTCCGCAGGGCCACCCTGAATGGCCTACGGGTCTGAGGGTGGCCCAGGAAGCCCAGCAAGCCCAGGGGAGCCTGGGGGTACTCAGGGTCCCTGTACGGAAACGAGTGCTGCCGCGAGGGGTCTACGAGTCCTGAAAAGCTTACTAGCGTTCAAGTAAAGCAGAAGAGTGACTAAGGCCTCCTGGAAGCTGTTGCACGCCTAGCCCGCTGCATGGCATATCAGGGTACTCCTTCGAAGCGAGGGCTCACATTGAGTTTCCCTTTCGCTATAAAACAGGACAGGATGAGCTCTGACTCAGAAACTGAAATACCCTGTCTCTTCGTGTAACCTCTTTTTCCCTCTCACAACCATGCCTGCAATGAGTATAAGCCTGACAACAGCAGTGTTTTAAAGGGAGCTTCAAGGCGTATAAGAGGAGCTTTCAAGGTGGGAAAACAAGGCCAGTCCCATCAGGCACCATCTCCAGGTTGACACGCAGCGTAAGTGTCTCAGGGTACTGGCAGGTCAAAAGAGACCTAGCTACCTCCCTGGCTCTTCCCTTATTCAACTTTTCCACATAAGGTGCTCTGCGTGTAGCGAACTGCTTAGATGAAAGACTGCCCTAGGACTCCTAGGGTCCTGTGCCTCTCCCAAAAGCCTGAAGTGTTACACACAAAACTGTGCTGTAGTGGAGGTTGCAATGCAAGCTGCCTTTCTCTTGCGATACGGTGACTCCAGGTATGAGGTCCTAGAAGGACTTGGAAGCAGAGAGTTTTTCTCAGTACAGCTCAGACTAGGGTAACGAGGACGACTTCCATGGTATGCTGGACTTTCTAGAACCGTGTTCATGAAACCCTTCTGTAGCTGGGGATATCTAGCTCCCCAAATGAAGCGTGCAGCGTGTTACCCTTCACTCGGCCTACCCAGGGGCCCCCAGACGCGCCTACGGGTCTGACTGTGGCCCAGCAAGCCCAGGGAAGCCTTGGAGTACTCAGGTTCTTTGTACGGAAACGAGTGCTGCCGCGAGGGGTCTAGGAGTCCTGAAAACCTTACTGGCGTTCAACTAAACCAAGAGAACGACTAAGGCCTCATGGAAACTGTTGCACGCCCACCCCGCTACATGGCATATCAGGGCCCACCTTCGAAGTGGGGGCTCACTTTGAGTTTCCCTTTAGCTATAAAACAGGACAGGATGAGCTCTGACTCAGATACTGAAATACCCTGTCTCTTCGTGTAACCTCTTTTTCCCTCTCACAGCCATGCCTGCAATGAGTATAAGCCTGACAACAACAGTGTTTTTAAGGGAGCTTCAAGGCGTATAAGAGGAGCTTTCAAGGTGGGAAAACAAGGCCAGTCCCATCAGGCACCATCTCCAGGGTGACACGCAGCGTGCCTCTGGGTACTGGCAGGTCAAAAGAGACCTAGCTACCTCCCTGGCTCTTCCCTTACTCCACTTTTCTACATAAGGTGCTCTGCGTGTAGCGAACTGCTTAGATGAAAGACTGCCCTAGGACTCCTAGAGTCCTGTGCCTCTCCCCAAAGCCTGAAGTGTTACACACAAAACTGTGCTGTGGCGGAAGTTGCAACGCAAGCTGCCTTTCTCCTAGAGATACGGTGACTCCAGGTATGAGGTCCTAGAAGGACTGGGAAGCAGAGAGTTTTTCTCAGTACCGCCTAGACTAGGGCAACGAGGACGATTTCCATGGTATGCTGGACTTGCTAGGACCGTGTTCATGAAGCCGTTGGTGAGCTGGGGATATCTAGCTCGCCCAAGGAAGAGTGCAGCGTGTGACTCTTCACTCGACCTCCGCAGGGCCACCCTGAATGGCCTACGGGTCTGAGTGTGGCCCAGGAAGCCCAGCAAGCCCAGGGGAGCCTGGGGGTACTCAGGGTCCCTGTACGGAAACGAGTGCTGCCGCGAGGGGTCTACGAGTCCTGAAAAGCTTACTAGCGTTCAAGTAAAGCAGAAGAGTGACTAAGGCCTCCTGGAAGCTGTTGCATGCCTAGCCCGCTGCATGGCATATCAGGGTACTCCTTCGAAGCGAGGGCTCACATTGAGTTTCCCTTTCGCTATAAAACAGGACAGGATGAGCTCTGACTCAGAAACTGAAATACCCTGTCTCTTCGTGTAACCTCTTTTTCCCTCTCACAACCATGCCTGCAATGAGTATAAGCCTGACAACAGCAGTGTTTTAAAGGGAGCTTCAAGGCGTATAAGAGGAGCTTTCAAGGTGGGAAAACAAGGCCAGTCCCATCAGGCACCATCTCCAGGTTGACACGCAGCGTAAGTGTCTCAGGGTACTGGCAGGTCAAAAGAGACCTAGCTACCTCCCTGGCTCTTCCCTTATTCAACTTTTCCACATAAGGTGCTCTGCGTGTAGCGAACTGCTTAGATGAAAGACTGCCCTAGGACTCCTAGGGTCCTGTGCCTCTCCCAAAAGCCTGAAGTGTTACACACAAAACTGTGCTGTAGTGGAGGTTGCAATGCAAGCTGCCTTTCTCTTGCGATACGGTGACTCCAGGTATGAGGTCCTAGAAGGACTTGGAAGCAGAGAGTTTTTCTCAGTACAGCTCAGACTAGGGTAACGAGGACGACTTCCATGGTATGCTGGACTTTCTAGAACCGTGTTCATGAAACCCTTCTGTAGCTGGGGATATCTAGCTCCCCAAATGAAGCGTGCAGCGTGTTACCCTTCACTCGGCCTACCCAGGGGCCCCCAGACGCGCCTACGGGTCTGACTGTGGCCCAGCAAGCCCAGGGAAGCCTTGGAGTACTCAGGTTCTTTGTACGGAAACGAGTGCTGCCGCGAGGGGTCTAGGAGTCCTGAAAACCTTACTGGCGTTCAACTAAACCAAGAGAACGACTAAGGCCTCATGGAAACTGTTGCACGCCCACCCCGCTACATGGCATATCAGGGCCCACCTTCGAAGTGGGGGCTCACTTTGAGTTTCCCTTTAGCTATAAAACAGGACAGGATGAGCTCTGACTCAGATACTGAAATACCCTGTCTCTTCGTGTAACCTCTTTTTCCCTCTCACAGCCATGCCTGCAATGAGTATAAGCCTGACAACAACAGTGTTTTTAAGGGAGCTTCAAGGCGCCCAAGAGGAGCTTTCAAGGTGGGAAAACAAGGCCAGTCCCATCAGGCACCATCTCCAGGGTGACACGCAGCGTGCCTCTGGGTACTGGCAGGTCAAAAGAGACCTAGCTACCTCCCTGGCTCTTCCCTTACTCCACTTTTCTACATAAGGTGCTCTGCGTGTAGCGAACTGCTTAGATGAAAGACTGCCCTAGGACTCCTAGAGTCCTGTGCCTCTCCCCAAAGCCTGAAGTGTTACACACAAAACTGTGCTGTGGCGGAAGTTGCAACGCAAGCTGCCTTTCTCCTAGAGATACGGTGACTCCAGGTATGAGGTCCTAGAAGGACTGGGAAGCAGAGAGTTTTTCTCAGTACCGCCTAGACTAGGGCAACGAGGACGATTTCCATGGTATGCTGGACTTGCTAGGACCGTGTTCATGAAGCCGTTGGTGAGCTGGGGATATCTAGCTCGCCCAAGGAAGAGTGCAGCGTGTGACTCTTCACTCGACCTCCGCAGGGCCACCCTGAATGGCCTACGGGTCTGAGTGTGGCCCAGCAAGCCCAGCAAGCCCAGGGGAGCCTGGGGGTACTCAGGGTCCCTGTACGGAAACGAGTGCTGCCGCGAGGGGTCTACGAGTCCTGAAAAGCTTACTAGCGTTCAACTAAAGCAGAAGAGTGACTAAGGCCTCCTGGAAGCTGCTGCACGCCTACTCCGCTGCATGGCATATCAGGGCCCTCCTTCGAAGCTAGGCCTCACTTTGAGTTTCCCTTTAGCTAGAGAACAGGACAGGATGAGCGCTGAATCAGAAACTGGACTACGTGTTTCTTCGTGAAACCTCTTTTCCCCTCTCCCAGCCATGCCTGTCGTGAGTATAAGCCCGACACCAACAGTGTTTTTCAGTTAGCTTCTAGGCGCATGAAAGGGGCTTTCATGACGGGACAACAAGGCTAGCCCCATCAGGTCCTGTTTCCAGATTGACACGCAGCAGAAGTATCTGTGGTTTCTAAGAGGTCAAAAGAGACCTAGCTCCTCACTGGGTCCTTGGAGAATCAACTTTTCTATGCAGGGTGCTCTGCGTGTAGCCAACTGCCTAAATGAAAGAATTCCCTAGGTGTCCTGGGCTCCTGGGCATCTTCCGAAAGCCTGCGGCGTTACACCCGAAAGTGTGCTCTAGTTGCACTTGGACCACAAGCCGACTTTCTCCTAGAGGTTGGTTGACTTCAGCTAGGAGCCGGTAGAAGGAATTGTAAGCAAAGAGTTTTTCTCAGTACAGCTCGGACTAGTGTAAGCAGGCAGACTTGCATGGCCTGCTGCACCTACTACAACCGTGTTCCTGAGGCTGTTGGTGAGCTGAGGCAATCGAGCTCCCCCGAGGGAGCGTGCATCATGCTGCCCTTCACTCGGCACAGACACGGGTACTCCGAAGGGTCTACGTGTCTGAATGTTGATCTTCAACTCAGGAGAGCCTGGGGGTACTCAGTGTGCTTGTACGGAAACGGGTGCAGACGCAAGGAAGCAGGCGTCCTGAGAAGATTAGTACCGTTAAACTAATGCAGAAGTGCGACTAAGGCCTCATGGAAGCTGCGCACTCCTACCCTGCTGCATGGCATATCAGGGCCCTCCTTCGAAGCTAGGCCTCACTTTGAGATTCCCTTTAGCTAGAGAACAGGACAGGATGAACTCTGACCGAGAAACTGGGATACCCGGTTTCTTCGTAAAACCATTTTTTCCCTCTCACAGCCATGCCTGCCGTGAGCATAAGTCTGACAACCACAGTGTTTTTAAGGGAGCTTCAAGGCGCATAAGAGGAGCTTTCAAGGTGGGGAAACAAGGCCAGTCCCATCAGGCACCATCTCCAGGGTGACACGCAGTGTAAAAGTCCGTGGATTCTTGCAGCTCAGCAGAGACCTAGCTACCTCCCTGGCTGTTCCCTGATTCAACTTATCTACACAGGGGGCTCTGCTTTAACGAACTGCCTAGACGAAAGAGTGCCCTAGGACTCCTAGGGTCCTGTGCCTCTCCCTAAAGCCTGAAGTATTACACACAAAACTGTGCTGTAGAGGAAGTTGCAATGCAAGCCTCCTTTCTCCTTGAGATACGGTGACTTCAGGTATGAGGTCCTAGAAGGACTTGGAAGCAGAGAGTTTTTCTCAGTACAGCTCAGACTAGGGTAACGAGGACGACTTCCATGGTATGCTGGACTTGCTAGGACCGTGTTCATGAAGCCGTTGGTGAGCTGGGGATATCTAGCTCGCCCAAGGAAGAGTGCAGCGTGTGACTCTTCACTCGACCTCCGCAGGGCCACCCTGAATGGCCTACGGGTCTGAGGGTGGCCCAGGAAGCCCAGCAAGCCCAGGGGAGCCTGGGGGTACTCAGGGTCCCTGTACGGAAACGAGTGCTGCCGCGAGGGGTCTACGAGTCCTGAAAAGCTTACTAGCGTTCAAGTAAAGCAGAAGAGTGACTAAGGCCTCCTGGAAGCTGTTGCACGCCTAGCCCGCTGCATGGCATATCAGGGTACTCCTTCGAAGCGAGGGCTCACATTGAGTTTCCCTTTCGCTATAAAACAGGACAGGATGAGCTCTGACTCAGAAACTGAAATACCCTGTCTCTTCGTGTAACCTCTTTTTCCCTCTCACAACCATGCCTGCAATGAGTATAAGCCTGACAACAGCAGTGTTTTAAAGGGAGCTTCAAGGCGTATAAGAGGAGCTTTCAAGGTGGGAAAACAAGGCCAGTCCCATCAGGCACCATCTCCAGGTTGACACGCAGCGTAAGTGTCTCAGGGTACTGGCAGGTCAAAAGAGACCTAGCTACCTCCCTGGCTCTTCCCTTATTCAACTTTTCCACATAAGGTGCTCTGCGTGTAGCGAACTGCTTAGATGAAAGACTGCCCTAGGACTCCTAGGGTCCTGTGCCTCTCCCAAAAGCCTGAAGTGTTACACACAAAACTGTGCTGTAGTGGAGGTTGCAATGCAAGCTGCCTTTCTCTTGCGATACGGTGACTCCAGGTATGAGGTCCTAGAAGGACTTGGAAGCAGAGAGTTTTTCTCAGTACAGCTCAGACTAGGGTAACGAGGACGACTTCCATGGTATGCTGGACTTTCTAGAACCGTGTTCATGAAACCCTTCTGTAGCTGGGGATATCTAGCTCCCCAAATGAAGCGTGCAGCGTGTTACCCTTCACTCGGCCTACCCAGGGGCCCCCAGACGCGCCTACGGGTCTGACTGTGGCCCAGCAAGCCCAGGGAAGCCTTGGAGTACTCAGGTTCTTTGTACGGAAACGAGTGCTGCCGCGAGGGGTCTAGGAGTCCTGAAAACCTTACTGGCGTTCAACTAAACCAAGAGAACGACTAAGGCCTCATGGAAACTGTTGCACGCCCACCCCGCTACATGGCATATCAGGGCCCACCTTCGAAGTGGGGGCTCACTTTGAGTTTCCCTTTAGCTATAAAACAGGACAGGATGAGCTCTGACTCAGATACTGAAATACCCTGTCTCTTCGTGTAACCTCTTTTTCCCTCTCACAGCCATGCCTGCAATGAGTATAAGCCTGACAACAACAGTGTTTTTAAGGGAGCTTCAAGGCGCCCAAGAGGAGCTTTCAAGGTGGGAAAACAAGGCCAGTCCCATCAGGCACCATCTCCAGGGTGACACGCAGCGTGCCTCTGGGTACTGGCAGGTCAAAAGAGACCTAGCTACCTCCCTGGCTCTTCCCTTACTCCACTTTTCTACATAAGGTGCTCTGCGTGTAGCGAACTGCTTAGATGAAAGACTGCCCTAGGACTCCTAGAGTCCTGTGCCTCTCCCCAAAGCCTGAAGTGTTACACACAAAACTGTGCTGTGGCGGAAGTTGCAACGCAAGCTGCCTTTCTCCTAGAGATACGGTGACTCCAGGTATGAGGTCCTAGAAGGACTGGGAAGCAGAGAGTTTTTCTCAGTACCGCCTAGACTAGGGCAACGAGGACGATTTCCATGGTATGCTGGACTTGCTAGGACCGTGTTCATGAAGCCGTTGGTGAGCTGGGGATATCTAGCTCGCCCAAGGAAGAGTGCAGCGTGTGACTCTTCACTCGACCTCCGCAGGGCCACCCTGAATGGCCTACGGGTCTGAGTGTGGCCCAGCAAGCCCAGCAAGCCCAGGGGAGCCTGGGGGTACTCAGGGTCCCTGTACGGAAACGAGTGCTGCCGCGAGGGGTCTACGAGTCCTGAAAAGCTTACTAGCGTTCAACTAAAGCAGAAGAGTGACTAAGGCCTCCTGGAAGCTGCTGCACGCCTACTCCGCTGCATGGCATATCAGGGCCCTCCTTCGAAGCTAGGCCTCACTTTGAGTTTCCCTTTAGCTAGAGAACAGGACAGGATGAGCGCTGAATCAGAAACTGGACTACGTGTTTCTTCGTGAAACCTCTTTTCCCCTCTCCCAGCCATGCCTGTCGTGAGTATAAGCCCGACACCAACAGTGTTTTTCAGTTAGCTTCTAGGTGCATGAAAGGGGCTTTCATGACGGGACAACAAGGCTAGCCCCATCAGGTCCTGTTTCCAGATTGACACGCAGCAGAAGTATCTGTGGTTTCTAAGAGGTCAAAAGAGACCTAGCTCCTCACTGGGTCCTTGGAGAATCAACTTTTCTATGCAGGGTGCTCTGCGTGTAGCCAACTGCCTAAATGAAAGAATTCCCTAGGTGTCCTGGGCTCCTGGGCATCTTCCGAAAGCCTGCGGCGTTACACCCGAAAGTGTGCTCTAGTTGCACTTGGACCACAAGCCGACTTTCTCCTAGAGGTTGGTTGACTTCAGCTAGGAGCCGGTAGAAGGAATTGTAAGCAAAGAGTTTTTCTCAGTACAGCTCGGACTAGTGTAAGCAGGCAGACTTGCATGGCCTGCTGCACCTACTACAACCGTGTTCCTGAGGCTGTTGGTGAGCTGAGGCAATCGAGCTCCCCCGAGGGAGCGTGCATCATGCTGCCCTTCACTCGGCACAGACACGGGTACTCCGAAGGGTCTACGTGTCTGAATGTTGATCTTCAACTCAGGAGAGCCTGGGGGTACTCAGTGTGCTTGTACGGAAACGGGTGCAGACGCAAGGAAGCAGGCGTCCTGAGAAGATTAGTACCGTTAAACTAATGCAGAAGTGCGACTAAGGCCTCATGGAAGCTGCGCACTCCTACCCTGCTGCATGGCATATCAGGGCCCTCCTTCGAAGCTAGGCCTCACTTTGAGATTCCCTTTAGCTAGAGAACAGGACAGGATGAACTCTGACCGAGAAACTGGGATACCCGGTTTCTTCGTAAAACCATTTTTTCCCTCTCACAGCCATGCCTGCCGTGAGCATAAGTCTGACAACCACAGTGTTTTTAAGGGAGCTTCAAGGCGCATAAGAGGAGCTTTCAAGGTGGGGAAACAAGGCCAGTCCCATCAGGCACCATCTCCAGGGTGACACGCAGTGTAAAAGTCCGTGGATTCTTGCAGCTCAGCAGAGACCTAGCTACCTCCCTGGCTGTTCCCTGATTCAACTTATCTACACAGGGGGCTCTGCTTTAACGAACTGCCTAGACGAAAGAGTGCCCTAGGACTCCTAGGGTCCTGTGCCTCTCCCTAAAGCCTGAAGTATTACACACAAAACTGTGCTGTAGAGGAAGTTGCAATGCAAGCCTCCTTTCTCCTTGAGATACGGTGACTTCAGGTATGAGGTCCTAGAAGGACTTGGAAGCAGAGAGTTTTCCTCAGTACAGCTCAGACTAGGGCAACGAGGACGACTTCCATGGTATGCTGAACTTTCTACTACCGTGTTCATGAAACCTTTCGATAGCTGGGGATATCTAGCTCCCCCAAGGAAGAGTGCAGCGTGTTCCCCTTCACTAGGTCTAGCCAGTGGCCCCCTGACGGGCCGACGGGCCTGATGGTGGCCCAGCAAGCCCAGGGAAACCTTGGAGTACTCAGTGTCCTTATACGGAAAGGAGTGCTCCGCGAGGGGTCTAGGAGTCCTGAAAAGCTTCCTAGCGTTCAAGTAAAGCAGAAGAGTGACTAAGGCCTCCTGGAAGCTGTTGCACGCCTAGCCCGCTGCATGGCATATCAGGGTCCTCCTTCGAAGCGAGGGCTCACCTTGAGTTTCCCTTTCGCTATAAAACAGGACAGGATGAGCTCTGACTCAGAAACTGAAATACCCTGTCTCTTCGTGTAACCTCTTTTTCCCTCTCACAACCATGCCTGCAATGAGTATAAGCCTGACAACAGCAGTGTTTTAAAGGGAGCTTCAAGGCGTATAAGAGGAGCTTTCAAGGTGGGAAAACAAGGCCAGTCCCATCAGGCACCATCTCCAGGTTGACACGCAGCGTAAGTGTCTCAGGGTACTGGCAGGTCAAAAGAGACCTAGCTACCTCCCTGGCTCTTCCCTTATTCAACTTTTCCACATAAGGTGCTCTGCGTGTAGCGAACTGCTTAGATGAAAGACTGCCCTAGGACTCCTAGGGTCCTGTGCCTCTCCCAAAAGCCTGAAGTGTTACACACAAAACTGTGCTGTAGTGGAGGTTGCAATGCAAGCTGCCTTTCTCTTGCGATACGGTGACTCCAGGTATGAGGTCCTAGAAGGACTTGGAAGCAGAGAGTTTTTCTCAGTACAGCTCAGACTAGGGTAACGAGGACGACTTCCATGGTATGCTGGACTTTCTAGAACCGTGTTCATGAAACCCTTCTGTAGCTGGGGATATCTAGCTCCCCAAATGAAGCGTGCAGCGTGTTACCCTTCACTCGGCCTACCCAGGGGCCCCCAGACGCGCCTACGGGTCTGACTGTGGCCCAGCAAGCCCAGGGAAGCCTTGGAGTACTCAGGTTCTTTGTACGGAAACGAGTGCTGCCGCGAGGGGTCTAGGAGTCCTGAAAACCTTACTGGCGTTCAACTAAACCAAGAGAACGACTAAGGCCTCATGGAAACTGTTGCACGCCCACCCCGCTACATGGCATATCAGGGCCCACCTTCGAAGTGGGGGCTCACTTTGAGTTTCCCTTTAGCTATAAAACAGGACAGGATGAGCTCTGACTCAGATACTGAAATACCCTGTCTCTTCGTGTAACCTCTTTTTCCCTCTCACAGCCATGCCTGCAATGAGTATAAGCCTGACAACAACAGTGTTTTTAAGGGAGCTTCAAGGCGTATAAGAGGAGCTTTCAAGGTGGGAAAACAAGGCCAGTCCCATCAGGCACCATCTCCAGGGTGACACGCAGCGTGCCTCTGGGTACTGGCAGGTCAAAAGAGACCTAGCTACCTCCCTGGCTCTTCCCTTACTCCACTTTTCTACATAAGGTGCTCTGCGTGTAGCGAACTGCTTAGATGAAAGACTGCCCTAGGACTCCTAGAGTCCTGTGCCTCTCCCCAAAGCCTGAAGTGTTACACACAAAACTGTGCTGTGGCGGAAGTTGCAACGCAAGCTGCCTTTCTCCTAGAGATACGGTGACTCCAGGTATGAGGTCCTAGAAGGACTGGGAAGCAGAGAGTTTTTCTCAGTACCGCCTAGACTAGGGCAACGAGGACGATTTCCATGGTATGCTGGACTTGCTAGGACCGTGTTCATGAAGCCGTTGGTGAGCTGGGGATATCTAGCTCGCCCAAGGAAGAGTGCAGCGTGTGACTCTTCACTCGACCTCCGCAGGGCCACCCTGAATGGCCTACGGGTCTGAGTGTGGCCCAGGAAGCCCAGCAAGCCCAGGGGAGCCTGGGGGTACTCAGGGTCCCTGTACGGAAACGAGTGCTGCCGCGAGGGGTCTACGAGTCCTGAAAAGCTTACTAGCGTTCAAGTAAAGCAGAAGAGTGACTAAGGCCTCCTGGAAGCTGTTGCATGCCTAGCCCGCTGCATGGCATATCAGGGTACTCCTTCGAAGCGAGGGCTCACATTGAGTTTCCCTTTCGCTATAAAACAGGACAGGATGAGCTCTGACTCAGAAACTGAAATACCCTGTCTCTTCGTGTAACCTCTTTTTCCCTCTCACAACCATGCCTGCAATGAGTATAAGCCTGACAACAGCAGTGTTTTAAAGGGAGCTTCAAGGCGTATAAGAGGAGCTTTCAAGGTGGGAAAACAAGGCCAGTCCCATCAGGCACCATCTCCAGGTTGACACGCAGCGTAAGTGTCTCAGGGTACTGGCAGGTCAAAAGAGACCTAGCTACCTCCCTGGCTCTTCCCTTATTCAACTTTTCCACATAAGGTGCTCTGCGTGTAGCGAACTGCTTAGATGAAAGACTGCCCTAGGACTCCTAGGGTCCTGTGCCTCTCCCAAAAGCCTGAAGTGTTACACACAAAACTGTGCTGTAGTGGAGGTTGCAATGCAAGCTGCCTTTCTCTTGCGATACGGTGACTCCAGGTATGAGGTCCTAGAAGGACTTGGAAGCAGAGAGTTTTTCTCAGTACAGCTCAGACTAGGGTAACGAGGACGACTTCCATGGTATGCTGGACTTTCTAGAACCGTGTTCATGAAACCCTTCTGTAGCTGGGGATATCTAGCTCCCCAAATGAAGCGTGCAGCGTGTTACCCTTCACTCGGCCTACCCAGGGGCCCCCAGACGCGCCTACGGGTCTGACTGTGGCCCAGCAAGCCCAGGGAAGCCTTGGAGTACTCAGGTTCTTTGTACGGAAACGAGTGCTGCCGCGAGGGGTCTAGGAGTCCTGAAAACCTTACTGGCGTTCAACTAAACCAAGAGAACGACTAAGGCCTCATGGAAACTGTTGCACGCCCACCCCGCTACATGGCATATCAGGGCCCACCTTCGAAGTGGGGGCTCACTTTGAGTTTCCCTTTAGCTATAAAACAGGACAGGATGAGCTCTGACTCAGATACTGAAATACCCTGTCTCTTCGTGTAACCTCTTTTTCCCTCTCACAGCCATGCCTGCAATGAGTATAAGCCTGACAACAACAGTGTTTTTAAGGGAGCTTCAAGGCGCCCAAGAGGAGCTTTCAAGGTGGGAAAACAAGGCCAGTCCCATCAGGCACCATCTCCAGGGTGACACGCAGCGTGCCTCTGGGTACTGGCAGGTCAAAAGAGACCTAGCTACCTCCCTGGCTCTTCCCTTACTCCACTTTTCTACATAAGGTGCTCTGCGTGTAGCGAACTGCTTAGATGAAAGACTGCCCTAGGACTCCTAGAGTCCTGTGCCTCTCCCCAAAGCCTGAAGTGTTACACACAAAACTGTGCTGTGGCGGAAGTTGCAACGCAAGCTGCCTTTCTCCTAGAGATACGGTGACTCCAGGTATGAGGTCCTAGAAGGACTGGGAAGCAGAGAGTTTTTCTCAGTACCGCCTAGACTAGGGCAACGAGGACGATTTCCATGGTATGCTGGACTTGCTAGGACCGTGTTCATGAAGCCGTTGGTGAGCTGGGGATATCTAGCTCGCCCAAGGAAGAGTGCAGCGTGTGACTCTTCACTCGACCTCCGCAGGGCCACCCTGAATGGCCTACGGGTCTGAGTGTGGCCCAGCAAGCCCAGCAAGCCCAGGGGAGCCTGGGGGTACTCAGGGTCCCTGTACGGAAACGAGTGCTGCCGCGAGGGGTCTACGAGTCCTGAAAAGCTTCCTAGCGTTCAACTAAAGCAGAAGAGTGACTAAGGCCTCCTGGAAGCTGCTGCACGCCTACTCCGCTGCATGGCATATCAGGGCCCTCCTTCGAAGCTAGGCCTCACTTTGAGTTTCCCTTTAGCTAGAGAACAGGACAGGATGAGCGCTGAATCAGAAACTGGACTACGTGTTTCTTCGTGAAACCTCTTTTCCCCTCTCCCAGCCATGCCTGTCGTGAGTATAAGCCCGACACCAACAGTGTTTTTCAGTTAGCTTCTAGGCGCATGAAAGGGGCTTTCATGACGGGACAACAAGGCTAGCCCCATCAGGTCCTGTTTCCAGATTGACACGCAGCAGAAGTATCTGTGGTTTCTAAGAGGTCAAAAGAGACCTAGCTCCTCACTGGGTCCTTGGAGAATCAACTTTTCTATGCAGGGTGCTCTGCGTGTAGCCAACTGCCTAAATGAAAGAATTCCCTAGGTGTCCTGGGCTCCTGGGCATCTTCCGAAAGCCTGCGGCGTTACACCCGAAAGTGTGCTCTAGTTGCACTTGGACCACAAGCCGACTTTCTCCTAGAGGTTGGTTGACTTCAGCTAGGAGCCGGTAGAAGGAATTGTAAGCAAAGAGTTTTTCTCAGTACAGCTCGGACTAGTGTAAGCAGGCAGACTTGCATGGCCTGCTGCACCTACTACAACCGTGTTCCTGAGGCTGTTGGTGAGCTGAGGCAATCGAGCTCCCCCGAGGGAGCGTGCATCATGCTGCCCTTCACTCGGCACAGACACGGGTACTCCGAAGGGTCTACGTGTCTGAATGTTGATCTTCAACTCAGGAGAGCCTGGGGGTACTCAGTGTGCTTGTACGGAAACGGGTGCAGACGCAAGGAAGCAGGCGTCCTGAGAAGATTAGTACCGTTAAACTAATGCAGAAGTGCGACTAAGGCCTCATGGAAGCTGCGCACTCCTACCCTGCTGCATGGTATATCAGGGCCCTCCTTCGAAGCTAGGCCTCACTTTGAGATTCCCTTTAGCTAGAGAACAGGACAGGATGAACTCTGACCGAGAAACTGGGATACCCGGTTTCTTCGTAAAACCATTTTTTCCCTCTCACAGCCATGCCTGCCGTGAGCATAAGTCTGACAACCACAGTGTTTTTAAGGGAGCTTCAAGGCGCATAAGAGGAGCTTTCAAGGTGGGGAAACAAGGCCAGTCCCATCAGGCACCATCTCCAGGGTGACACGCAGTGTAAAAGTCCGTGGATTCTTGCAGCTCAGCAGAGACCTAGCTACCTCCCTGGCTGTTCCCTGATTCAACTTATCTACACAGGGGGCTCTGCTTTAACGAACTGCCTAGACGAAAGAGTGCCCTAGGACTCCTAGGGTCCTGTGCCTCTCCCTAAAGCCTGAAGTATTACACACAAAACTGTGCTGTAGAGGAAGTTGCAATGCAAGCCTCCTTTCTCCTTGAGATACGGTGACTTCAGGTATGAGGTCCTAGAAGGACTTGGAAGCAGAGAGTTTTTCTCAGTACAGCTCAGACTAGGGTAACGAGGACGACTTCCATGGTATGCTGGACTTGCTAGGACCGTGTTCATGAAGCCGTTGGTGAGCTGGGGATATCTAGCTCGCCCAAGGAAGAGTGCAGCGTGTGACTCTTCACTCGACCTCCGCAGGGCCACCCTGAATGGCCTACGGGTCTGAGGGTGGCCCAGGAAGCCCAGCAAGCCCAGGGGAGCCTGGGGGTACTCAGGGTCCCTGTACGGAAACGAGTGCTGCCGCGAGGGGTCTACGAGTCCTGAAAAGCTTACTAGCGTTCAAGTAAAGCAGAAGAGTGACTAAGGCCTCCTGGAAGCTGTTGCATGCCTAGCCCGCTGCATGGCATATCAGGGTACTCCTTCGAAGCGAGGGCTCACATTGAGTTTCCCTTTCGCTATAAAACAGGACAGGATGAGCTCTGACTCAGAAACTGAAATACCCTGTCTCTTCGTGTAACCTCTTTTTCCCTCTCACAACCATGCCTGCAATGAGTATAAGCCTGACAACAGCAGTGTTTTAAAGGGAGCTTCAAGGCGTATAAGAGGAGCTTTCAAGGTGGGAAAACAAGGCCAGTCCCATCAGGCACCATCTCCAGGTTGACACGCAGCGTAAGTGTCTCAGGGTACTGGCAGGTCAAAAGAGACCTAGCTACCTCCCTGGCTCTTCCCTTATTCAACTTTTCCACATAAGGTGCTCTGCGTGTAGCGAACTGCTTAGATGAAAGACTGCCCTAGGACTCCTAGGGTCCTGTGCCTCTCCCAAAAGCCTGAAGTGTTACACACAAAACTGTGCTGTAGTGGAGGTTGCAATGCAAGCTGCCTTTCTCTTGCGATACGGTGACTCCAGGTATGAGGTCCTAGAAGGACTTGGAAGCAGAGAGTTTTTCTCAGTACAGCTCAGACTAGGGTAACGAGGACGACTTCCATGGTATGCTGGACTTTCTAGAACCGTGTTCATGAAACCCTTCTGTAGCTGGGGATATCTAGCTCCCCAAATGAAGCGTGCAGCGTGTTACCCTTCACTCGGCCTACCCAGGGGCCCCCAGACGCGCCTACGGGTCTGACTGTGGCCCAGCAAGCCCAGGGAAGCCTTGGAGTACTCAGGTTCTTTGTACGGAAACGAGTGCTGCCGCGAGGGGTCTAGGAGTCCTGAAAACCTTACTGGCGTTCAACTAAACCAAGAGAACGACTAAGGCCTCATGGAAACTGTTGCACGCCCACCCCGCTACATGGCATATCAGGGCCCACCTTCGAAGTGGGGGCTCACTTTGAGTTTCCCTTTAGCTATAAAACAGGACAGGATGAGCTCTGACTCAGATACTGAAATACCCTGTCTCTTCGTGTAACCTCTTTTTCCCTCTCACAGCCATGCCTGCAATGAGTATAAGCCTGACAACAACAGTGTTTTTAAGGGAGCTTCAAGGCGCCCAAGAGGAGCTTTCAAGGTGGGAAAACAAGGCCAGTCCCATCAGGCACCATCTCCAGGGTGACACGCAGCGTGCCTCTGGGTACTGGCAGGTCAAAAGAGACCTAGCTACCTCCCTGGCTCTTCCCTTACTCCACTTTTCTACATAAGGTGCTCTGCGTGTAGCGAACTGCTTAGATGAAAGACTGCCCTAGGACTCCTAGAGTCCTGTGCCTCTCCCCAAAGCCTGAAGTGTTACACACAAAACTGTGCTGTGGCGGAAGTTGCAACGCAAGCTGCCTTTCTCCTAGAGATACGGTGACTCCAGGTATGAGGTCCTAGAAGGACTGGGAAGCAGAGAGTTTTTCTCAGTACCGCCTAGACTAGGGCAACGAGGACGATTTCCATGGTATGCTGGACTTGCTAGGACCGTGTTCATGAAGCCGTTGGTGAGCTGGGGATATCTAGCTCGCCCAAGGAAGAGTGCAGCGTGTGACTCTTCACTCGACCTCCGCAGGGCCACCCTGAATGGCCTACGGGTCTGAGTGTGGCCCAGCAAGCCCAGCAAGCCCAGGGGAGCCTGGGGGTACTCAGGGTCCCTGTACGGAAACGAGTGCTGCCGCGAGGGGTCTACGAGTCCTGAAAAGCTTACTAGCGTTCAACTAAAGCAGAAGAGTGACTAAGGCCTCCTGGAAGCTGCTGCACGCCTACTCCGCTGCATGGCATATCAGGGCCCTCCTTCGAAGCTAGGCCTCACTTTGAGTTTCCCTTTAGCTAGAGAACAGGACAGGATGAGCGCTGAATCAGAAACTGGACTACGTGTTTCTTCGTGAAACCTCTTTTCCCCTCTCCCAGCCATGCCTGTCGTGAGTATAAGCCCGACACCAACAGTGTTTTTCAGTTAGCTTCTAGGTGCATGAAAGGGGCTTTCATGACGGGACAACAAGGCTAGCCCCATCAGGTCCTGTTTCCAGATTGACACGCAGCAGAAGTATCTGTGGTTTCTAAGAGGTCAAAAGAGACCTAGCTCCTCACTGGGTCCTTGGAGAATCAACTTTTCTATGCAGGGTGCTCTGCGTGTAGCCAACTGCCTAAATGAAAGAATTCCCTAGGTGTCCTGGGCTCCTGGGCATCTTCCGAAAGCCTGCGGCGTTACACCCGAAAGTGTGCTCTAGTTGCACTTGGACCACAAGCCGACTTTCTCCTAGAGGTTGGTTGACTTCAGCTAGGAGCCGGTAGAAGGAATTGTAAGCAAAGAGTTTTTCTCAGTACAGCTCGGACTAGTGTAAGCAGGCAGACTTGCATGGCCTGCTGCACCTACTACAACCGTGTTCCTGAGGCTGTTGGTGAGCTGAGGCAATCGAGCTCCCCCGAGGGAGCGTGCATCATGCTGCCCTTCACTCGGCACAGACACGGGTACTCCGAAGGGTCTACGTGTCTGAATGTTGATCTTCAACTCAGGAGAGCCTGGGGGTACTCAGTGTGCTTGTACGGAAACGGGTGCAGACGCAAGGAAGCAGGCGTCCTGAGAAGATTAGTACCGTTAAACTAATGCAGAAGTGCGACTAAGGCCTCATGGAAGCTGCGCACTCCTACCCTGCTGCATGGCATATCAGGGCCCTCCTTCGAAGCTAGGCCTCACTTTGAGATTCCCTTTAGCTAGAGAACAGGACAGGATGAACTCTGACCGAGAAACTGGGATACCCGGTTTCTTCGTAAAACCATTTTTTCCCTCTCACAGCCATGCCTGCCGTGAGCATAAGTCTGACAACCACAGTGTTTTTAAGGGAGCTTCAAGGCGCATAAGAGGAGCTTTCAAGGTGGGGAAACAAGGCCAGTCCCATCAGGCACCATCTCCAGGGTGACACGCAGTGTAAAAGTCCGTGGATTCTTGCAGCTCAGCAGAGACCTAGCTACCTCCCTGGCTGTTCCCTGATTCAACTTATCTACACAGGGGGCTCTGCTTTAACGAACTGCCTAGACGAAAGAGTGCCCTAGGACTCCTAGGGTCCTGTGCCTCTCCCTAAAGCCTGAAGTATTACACACAAAACTGTGCTGTAGAGGAAGTTGCAATGCAAGCCTCCTTTCTCCTTGAGATACGGTGACTTCAGGTATGAGGTCCTAGAAGGACTTGGAAGCAGAGAGTTTTCCTCAGTACAGCTCAGACTAGGGCAACGAGGACGACTTCCATGGTATGCTGAACTTTCTACTACCGTGTTCATGAAACCTTTCGATAGCTGGGGATATCTAGCTCCCCCAAGGAAGAGTGCAGCGTGTTCCCCTTCACTAGGTCTAGCCAGTGGCCCCCTGACGGGCCGACGGGCCTGATGGTGGCCCAGCAAGCCCAGGGAAACCTTGGAGTACTCAGTGTCCTTATACGGAAAGGAGTGCTCCGCGAGGGGTCTAGGAGTCCTGAAAAGCTTCCTAGCGTTCAAGTAAAGCAGAAGAGTGACTAAGGCCTCCTGGAAGCTGTTGCACGCCTAGCCCGCTGCATGGCATATCAGGGTCCTCCTTCGAAGCGAGGGCTCACCTTGAGTTTCCCTTTCGCTATAAAACAGGACAGGATGAGCTCTGACTCAGAAACTGAAATACCCTGTCTCTTCGTGTAACCTCTTTTTCCCTCTCACAACCATGCCTGCAATGAGTATAAGCCTGACAACAGCAGTGTTTTAAAGGGAGCTTCAAGGCGTATAAGAGGAGCTTTCAAGGTGGGAAAACAAGGCCAGTCCCATCAGGCACCATCTCCAGGGTGACACGCAGCGTGCCTCTGGGTACTGGCAGGTCAAAAGAGACCTAGCTACCTCCCTGGCTCTTCCCTTACTCCACTTTTCTACATAAGGTGCTCTGCGTGTAGCGAACTGCTTAGATGAAAGACTGCCCTAGGACTCCTAGAGTCCTGTGCCTCTCCCCAAAGCCTGAAGTGTTACACACAAAACTGTGCTGTGGCGGAAGTTGCAACGCAAGCTGCCTTTCTCCTAGAGATACGGTGACTCCAGGTATGAGGTCCTAGAAGGACTGGGAAGCAGAGAGTTTTTCTCAGTACCGCCTAGACTAGGGCAACGAGGACGATTTCCATGGTATGCTGGACTTGCTAGGACCGTGTTCATGAAGCCGTTGGTGAGCTGGGGATATCTAGCTCGCCCAAGGAAGAGTGCAGCGTGTGACTCTTCACTCGACCTCCGCAGGGCCACCCTGAATGGCCTACGGGTCTGAGTGTGGCCCAGCAAGCCCAGCAAGCCCAGGGGAGCCTGGGGGTACTCAGGGTCCCTGTACGGAAACGAGTGCTGCCGCGAGGGGTCTACGAGTCCTGAAAAGCTTACTAGCGTTCAACTAAAGCAGAAGAGTGACTAAGGCCTCCTGGAAGCTGCTGCACGCCTACTCCGCTGCATGGCATATCAGGGCCCTCCTTCGAAGCTAGGCCTCACTTTGAGTTTCCCTTTAGCTAGAGAACAGGACAGGATGAGCGCTGAATCAGAAACTGGACTACGTGTTTCTTCGTGAAACCTCTTTTCCCCTCTCCCAGCCATGCCTGTCGTGAGTATAAGCCCGACACCAACAGTGTTTTTCAGTTAGCTTCTAGGCGCATGAAAGGGGCTTTCATGACGGGACAACAAGGCTAGCCCCATCAGGTCCTGTTTCCAGATTGACACGCAGCAGAAGTATCTGTGGTTTCTAAGAGGTCAAAAGAGACCTAGCTCCTCACTGGGTCCTTGGAGAATCAACTTTTCTATGCAGGGTGCTCTGCGTGTAGCCAACTGCCTAAATGAAAGAATTCCCTAGGTGTCCTGGGCTCCTGGGCATCTTCCGAAAGCCTGCGGCGTTACACCCGAAAGTGTGCTCTAGTTGCACTTGGACCACAAGCCGACTTTCTCCTAGAGGTTGGTTGACTTCAGCTAGGAGCCGGTAGAAGGAATTGTAAGCAAAGAGTTTTTCTCAGTACAGCTCGGACTAGTGTAAGCAGGCAGACTTGCATGGCCTGCTGCACCTACTACAACCGTGTTCCTGAGGCTGTTGGTGAGCTGAGGCAATCGAGCTCCCCCGAGGGAGCGTGCATCATGCTGCCCTTCACTCGGCACAGACACGGGTACTCCGAAGGGTCTACGTGTCTGAATGTTGATCTTCAACTCAGGAGAGCCTGGGGGTACTCAGTGTGCTTGTACGGAAACGGGTGCAGACGCAAGGAAGCAGGCGTCCTGAGAAGATTAGTACCGTTAAACTAATGCAGAAGTGCGACTAAGGCCTCATGGAAGCTGCGCACTCCTACCCTGCTGCATGGCATATCAGGGCCCTCCTTCGAAGCTAGGCCTCACTTTGAGATTCCCTTTAGCTAGAGAACAGGACAGGATGAACTCTGACCGAGAAACTGGGATACCCGGTTTCTTCGTAAAACCATTTTTTCCCTCTCACAGCCATGCCTGCCGTGAGCATAAGTCTGACAACCACAGTGTTTTTAAGGGAGCTTCAAGGCGCATAAGAGGAGCTTTCAAGGTGGGGAAACAAGGCCAGTCCCATCAGGCACCATCTCCAGGGTGACACGCAGTGTAAAAGTCCGTGGATTCTTGCAGCTCAGCAGAGACCTAGCTACCTCCCTGGCTGTTCCCTGATTCAACTTATCTACACAGGGGGCTCTGCTTTAACGAACTGCCTAGACGAAAGAGTGCCCTAGGACTCCTAGGGTCCTGTGCCTCTCCCTAAAGCCTGAAGTATTACACACAAAACTGTGCTGTAGAGGAAGTTGCAATGCAAGCCTCCTTTCTCCTTGAGATACGGTGACTTCAGGTATGAGGTCCTAGAAGGACTTGGAAGCAGAGAGTTTTCCTCAGTACAGCTCAGACTAGGGCAACGAGGACGACTTCCATGGTATGCTGAACTTTCTACTACCGTGTTCATGAAACCTTTCGATAGCTGGGGATATCTAGCTCCCCCAAGGAAGAGTGCAGCGTGTTCCCCTTCACTAGGTCTAGCCAGTGGCCCCCTGACGGGCCGACGGGCCTGATGGTGGCCCAGCAAGCCCAGGGAAACCTTGGAGTACTCAGTGTCCTTATACGGAAAGGAGTGCTCCGCGAGGGGTCTAGGAGTCCTGAAAAGCTTCCTAGCGTTCAAGTAAAGCAGAAGAGTGACTAAGGCCTCCTGGAAGCTGTTGCACGCCTAGCCCGCTGCATGGCATATCAGGGTCCTCCTTCGAAGCGAGGGCTCACCTTGAGTTTCCCTTTCGCTATAAAACAGGACAGGATGAGCTCTGACTCAGAAACTGAAATACCCTGTCTCTTCGTGTAACCTCTTTTTCCCTCTCACAACCATGCCTGCAATGAGTATAAGCCTGACAACAGCAGTGTTTTAAAGGGAGCTTCAAGGCGTATAAGAGGAGCTTTCAAGGTGGGAAAACAAGGCCAGTCCCATCAGGCACCATCTCCAGGGTGACACGCAGCGTGCCTCTGGGTACTGGCAGGTCAAAAGAGACCTAGCTACCTCCCTGGCTCTTCCCTTACTCCACTTTTCTACATAAGGTGCTCTGCGTGTAGCGAACTGCTTAGATGAAAGACTGCCCTAGGACTCCTAGAGTCCTGTGCCTCTCCCCAAAGCCTGAAGTGTTACACACAAAACTGTGCTGTGGCGGAAGTTGCAACGCAAGCTGCCTTTCTCCTAGAGATACGGTGACTCCAGGTATGAGGTCCTAGAAGGACTGGGAAGCAGAGAGTTTTTCTCAGTACCGCCTAGACTAGGGCAACGAGGACGATTTCCATGGTATGCTGGACTTGCTAGGACCGTGTTCATGAAGCCGTTGGTGAGCTGGGGATATCTAGCTCGCCCAAGGAAGAGTGCAGCGTGTGACTCTTCACTCGACCTCCGCAGGGCCACCCTGAATGGCCTACGGGTCTGAGTGTGGCCCAGCAAGCCCAGCAAGCCCAGGGGAGCCTGGGGGTACTCAGGGTCCCTGTACGGAAACGAGTGCTGCCGCGAGGGGTCTACGAGTCCTGAAAAGCTTACTAGCGTTCAAGTAAAGCAGAAGAGTGACTAAGGCCTCCTGGAAGCTGCTGCACGCCTACTCCGCTGCATGGCATATCAGGGCCCTCCTTCGAAGCTAGGCCTCACTTTGAGTTTCCCTTTAGCTAGAGAACAGGACAGGATGAGCGCTGAATCAGAAACTGGACTACGTGTTTCTTCGTGAAACCTCTTTTCCCCTCTCCCAGCCATGCCTGTCGTGAGTATAAGCCCGACACCAACAGTGTTTTTCAGTTAGCTTCTAGGCGCATGAAAGGGGCTTTCATGACGGGACAACAAGGCTAGCCCCATCAGGTCCTGTTTCCAGATTGACACGCAGCAGAAGTATCTGTGGTTTCTAAGAGGTCAAAAGAGACCTAGCTCCTCACTGGGTCCTTGGAGAATCAACTTTTCTATGCAGGGTGCTCTGCGTGTAGCCAACTGCCTAAATGAAAGAATTCCCTAGGTGTCCTGGGCTCCTGGGCATCTTCCGAAAGCCTGCGGCGTTACACCCGAAAGTGTGCTCTAGTTGCACTTGGACCACAAGCCGACTTTCTCCTAGAGGTTGGTTGACTTCAGCTAGGAGCCGGTAGAAGGAATTGTAAGCAAAGAGTTTTTCTCAGTACAGCTCGGACTAGTGTAAGCAGGCAGACTTGCATGGCCTGCTGCACCTACTACAACCGTGTTCCTGAGGCTGTTGGTGAGCTGAGGCAATCGAGCTCCCCCGAGGGAGCGTGCATCATGCTGCCCTTCACTCGGCACAGACACGGGTACTCCGAAGGGTCTACGTGTCTGAATGTTGATCTTCAACTCAGGAGAGCCTGGGGGTACTCAGTGTGCTTGTACGGAAACGGGTGCAGACGCAAGGAAGCAGGCGTCCTGAGAAGATTAGTACCGTTAAACTAATGCAGAAGTGCGACTAAGGCCTCATGGAAGCTGCGCACTCCTACCCTGCTGCATGGCATATCAGGGCCCTCCTTCGAAGCTAGGCCTCACTTTGAGATTCCCTTTAGCTAGAGAACAGGACAGGATGAACTCTGACCGAGAAACTGGGATACCCGGTTTCTTCGTAAAACCATTTTTTCCCTCTCACAGCCATGCCTGCCGTGAGCATAAGTCTGACAACCACAGTGTTTTTAAGGGAGCTTCAAGGCGCATAAGAGGAGCTTTCAAGGTGGGGAAACAAGGCCAGTCCCATCAGGCACCATCTCCAGGGTGACACGCAGTGTAAAAGTCCGTGGATTCTTGCAGCTCAGCAGAGACCTAGCTACCTCCCTGGCTGTTCCCTGATTCAACTTATCTACACAGGGGGCTCTGCTTTAACGAACTGCCTAGACGAAAGAGTGCCCTAGGACTCCTAGGGTCCTGTGCCTCTCCCTAAAGCCTGAAGTATTACACACAAAACTGTGCTGTAGAGGAAGTTGCAATGCAAGCCTCCTTTCTCCTTGAGATACGGTGACTTCAGGTATGAGGTCCTAGAAGGACTTGGAAGCAGAGAGTTTTCCTCAGTACAGCTCAGACTAGGGCAACGAGGACGACTTCCATGGTATGCTGAACTTTCTACTACCGTGTTCATGAAACCTTTCGATAGCTGGGGATATCTAGCTCCCCCAAGGAAGAGTGCAGCGTGTTCCCCTTCACTAGGTCTAGCCAGTGGCCCCCTGACGGGCCGACGGGCCTGATGGTGGCCCAGCAAGCCCAGGGAAACCTTGGAGTACTCAGTGTCCTTATACGGAAAGGAGTGCTCCGCGAGGGGTCTAGGAGTCCTGAAAAGCTTCCTAGCGTTCAAGTAAAGCAGAAGAGTGACTAAGGCCTCCTGGAAGCTGTTGCACGCCTAGCCCGCTGCATGGCATATCAGGGTCCTCCTTCGAAGCGAGGGCTCACCTTGAGTTTCCCTTTCGCTATAAAACAGGACAGGATGAGCTCTGACTCAGAAACTGAAATACCCTGTCTCTTCGTGTAACCTCTTTTTCCCTCTCACAACCATGCCTGCAATGAGTATAAGCCTGACAACAGCAGTGTTTTAAAGGGAGCTTCAAGGCGTATAAGAGGAGCTTTCAAGGTGGGAAAACAAGGCCAGTCCCATCAGGCACCATCTCCAGGGTGACACGCAGCGTGCCTCTGGGTACTGGCAGGTCAAAAGAGACCTAGCTACCTCCCTGGCTCTTCCCTTACTCCACTTTTCTACATAAGGTGCTCTGCGTGTAGCGAACTGCTTAGATGAAAGACTGCCCTAGGACTCCTAGAGTCCTGTGCCTCTCCCCAAAGCCTGAAGTGTTACACACAAAACTGTGCTGTGGCGGAAGTTGCAACGCAAGCTGCCTTTCTCCTAGAGATACGGTGACTCCAGGTATGAGGTCCTAGAAGGACTGGGAAGCAGAGAGTTTTTCTCAGTACCGCCTAGACTAGGGCAACGAGGACGATTTCCATGGTATGCTGGACTTGCTAGGACCGTGTTCATGAAGCCGTTGGTGAGCTGGGGATATCTAGCTCGCCCAAGGAAGAGTGCAGCGTGTGACTCTTCACTCGACCTCCGCAGGGCCACCCTGAATGGCCTACGGGTCTGAGTGTGGCCCAGCAAGCCCAGCAAGCCCAGGGGAGCCTGGGGGTACTCAGGGTCCCTGTACGGAAACGAGTGCTGCCGCGAGGGGTCTACGAGTCCTGAAAAGCTTACTAGCGTTCAAGTAAAGCAGAAGAGTGACTAAGGCCTCCTGGAAGCTGTTGCACGCCTAGCCCGCTGCATGGCATATCAGGGTACTCCTTCGAAGCGAGGGCTCACATTGAGTTTCCCTTTCGCTATAAAACAGGACAGGATGAGCTCTGACTCAGAAACTGAAATACCCTGTCTCTTCGTGTAACCTCTTTTTCCCTCTCACAACCATGCCTGCAATGAGTATAAGCCTGACAACAGCAGTGTTTTAAAGGGAGCTTCAAGGCGTATAAGAGGAGCTTTCAAGGTGGGAAAACAAGGCCAGTCCCATCAGGCACCATCTCCAGGTTGACACGCAGCGTAAGTGTCTCAGGGTACTGGCAGGTCAAAAGAGACCTAGCTACCTCCCTGGCTCTTCCCTTATTCAACTTTTCCACATAAGGTGCTCTGCGTGTAGCGAACTGCTTAGATGAAAGACTGCCCTAGGACTCCTAGGGTCCTGTGCCTCTCCCAAAAGCCTGAAGTGTTACACACAAAACTGTGCTGTAGTGGAGGTTGCAATGCAAGCTGCCTTTCTCTTGCGATACGGTGACTCCAGGTATGAGGTCCTAGAAGGACTTGGAAGCAGAGAGTTTTTCTCAGTACAGCTCAGACTAGGGTAACGAGGACGACTTCCATGGTATGCTGGACTTTCTAGAACCGTGTTCATGAAACCCTTCTGTAGCTGGGGATATCTAGCTCCCCAAATGAAGCGTGCAGCGTGTTACCCTTCACTCGGCCTACCCAGGGGCCCCCAGACGCGCCTACGGGTCTGACTGTGGCCCAGCAAGCCCAGGGAAGCCTTGGAGTACTCAGGTTCTTTGTACGGAAACGAGTGCTGCCGCGAGGGGTCTAGGAGTCCTGAAAACCTTACTGGCGTTCAACTAAACCAAGAGAACGACTAAGGCCTCATGGAAACTGTTGCACGCCCACCCCGCTACATGGCATATCAGGGCCCACCTTCGAAGTGGGGGCTCACTTTGAGTTTCCCTTTAGCTATAAAACAGGACAGGATGAGCTCTGACTCAGATACTGAAATACCCTGTCTCTTCGTGTAACCTCTTTTTCCCTCTCACAGCCATGCCTGCAATGAGTATAAGCCTGACAACAACAGTGTTTTTAAGGGAGCTTCAAGGCGTATAAGAGGAGCTTTCAAGGTGGGAAAACAAGGCCAGTCCCATCAGGCACCATCTCCAGGGTGACACGCAGCGTGCCTCTGGGTACTGGCAGGTCAAAAGAGACCTAGCTACCTCCCTGGCTCTTCCCTTACTCCACTTTTCTACATAAGGTGCTCTGCGTGTAGCGAACTGCTTAGATGAAAGACTGCCCTAGGACTCCTAGAGTCCTGTGCCTCTCCCCAAAGCCTGAAGTGTTACACACAAAACTGTGCTGTGGCGGAAGTTGCAACGCAAGCTGCCTTTCTCCTAGAGATACGGTGACTCCAGGTATGAGGTCCTAGAAGGACTGGGAAGCAGAGAGTTTTTCTCAGTACCGCCTAGACTAGGGCAACGAGGACGATTTCCATGGTATGCTGGACTTGCTAGGACCGTGTTCATGAAGCCGTTGGTGAGCTGGGGATATCTAGCTCGCCCAAGGAAGAGTGCAGCGTGTGACTCTTCACTCGACCTCCGCAGGGCCACCCTGAATGGCCTACGGGTCTGAGTGTGGCCCAGGAAGCCCAGCAAGCCCAGGGGAGCCTGGGGGTACTCAGGGTCCCTGTACGGAAACGAGTGCTGCCGCGAGGGGTCTACGAGTCCTGAAAAGCTTACTAGCGTTCAAGTAAAGCAGAAGAGTGACTAAGGCCTCCTGGAAGCTGTTGCACGCCTAGCCCGCTGCATGGCATATCAGGGTACTCCTTCGAAGCGAGGGCTCACATTGAGTTTCCCTTTCGCTATAAAACAGGACAGGATGAGCTCTGACTCAGAAACTGAAATACCCTGTCTCTTCGTGTAACCTCTTTTTCCCTCTCACAACCATGCCTGCAATGAGTATAAGCCTGACAACAGCAGTGTTTTAAAGGGAGCTTCAAGGCGTATAAGAGGAGCTTTCAAGGTGGGAAAACAAGGCCAGTCCCATCAGGCACCATCTCCAGGTTGACACGCAGCGTAAGTGTCTCAGGGTACTGGCAGGTCAAAAGAGACCTAGCTACCTCCCTGGCTCTTCCCTTATTCAACTTTTCCACATAAGGTGCTCTGCGTGTAGCGAACTGCTTAGATGAAAGACTGCCCTAGGACTCCTAGGGTCCTGTGCCTCTCCCAAAAGCCTGAAGTGTTACACACAAAACTGTGCTGTAGTGGAGTTTGCAATGCAAGCTGCCTTTCTCTTGCGATACGGTGACTCCAGGTATGAGGTCCTAGAAGGACTTGGAAGCAGAGAGTTTTTCTCAGTACAGCTCAGACTAGGGTAACGAGGACGACTTCCATGGTATGCTGGACTTTCTAGAACCGTGTTCATGAAACCCTTCTGTAGCTGGGGATATCTAGCTCCCCAAATGAAGCGTGCAGCGTGTTACCCTTCACTCGGCCTACCCAGGGGCCCCCAGACGCGCCTACGGGTCTGACTGTGGCCCAGCAAGCCCAGGGAAGCCTTGGAGTACTCAGGTTCTTTGTACGGAAACGAGTGCTGCCGCGAGGGGTCTAGGAGTCCTGAAAACCTTACTGGCGTTCAACTAAACCAAGAGAACGACTAAGGCCTCATGGAAACTGTTGCACGCCCACCCCGCTACATGGCATATCAGGGCCCACCTTCGAAGTGGGGGCTCACTTTGAGTTTCCCTTTAGCTATAAAACAGGACAGGATGAGCTCTGACTCAGATACTGAAATACCCTGTCTCTTCGTGTAACCTCTTTTTCCCTCTCACAGCCATGCCTGCAATGAGTATAAGCCTGACAACAACAGTGTTTTTAAGGGAGCTTCAAGGCGCCCAAGAGGAGCTTTCAAGGTGGGAAAACAAGGCCAGTCCCATCAGGCACCATCTCCAGGGTGACACGCAGCGTAAGTGTCTCAGGGTACTGGCAGGTCAAAAGAGACCTAGCTACCTCCCTGGCTCTTCCCTTATTCAACTTTTCCACATAAGGTGCTCTGCGTGTAGCGAACTGCTTAGATGAAAGACTGCCCTAGGACTCCTAGGGTCCTGTGCCTCTCCCAAAAGCCTGAAGTGTTACACACAAAACTGTGCTGTAGTGGAGGTTGCAATGCAAGCTGCCTTTCTCTTGCGATACGGTGACTCCAGGTATGAGGTCCTAGAAGGACTTGGAAGCAGAGAGTTTTTCTCAGTACAGCTCAGACTAGGGTAACGAGGACGACTTCCATGGTATGCTGGACTTTCTAGAACCGTGTTCATGAAACCCTTCTGTAGCTGGGGATATCTAGCTCCCCAAATGAAGCGTGCAGCGTGTTACCCTTCACTCGGCCTACCCAGGGGCCCCCAGACGCGCCTACGGGTCTGACTGTGGCCCAGCAAGCCCAGGGAAGCCTTGGAGTACTCAGGTTCTTTGTACGGAAACGAGTGCTGCCGCGAGGGGTCTAGGAGTCCTGAAAACCTTACTGGCGTTCAACTAAACCAAGAGAACGACTAAGGCCTCATGGAAACTGTTGCACGCCCACCCCGCTACATGGCATATCAGGGCCCACCTTCGAAGTGGGGGCTCACTTTGAGTTTCCCTTTAGCTATAAAACAGGACAGGATGAGCTCTGACTCAGATACTGAAATACCCTGTCTCTTCGTGTAACCTCTTTTTCCCTCTCACAGCCATGCCTGCAATGAGTATAAGCCTGACAACAACAGTGTTTTTAAGGGAGCTTCAAGGCGCCCAAGAGGAGCTTTCAAGGTGGGAAAACAAGGCCAGTCCCATCAGGCACCATCTCCAGGGTGACACGCAGCGTGCCTCTGGGTACTGGCAGGTCAAAAGAGACCTAGCTACCTCCCTGGCTCTTCCCTTACTCCACTTTTCTACATAAGGTGCTCTGCGTGTAGCGAACTGCTTAGATGAAAGACTGCCCTAGGACTCCTAGAGTCCTGTGCCTCTCCCCAAAGCCTGAAGTGTTACACACAAAACTGTGCTGTGGCGGAAGTTGCAACGCAAGTTGCCTTTCTCCTAGAGATACGGTGACTCCAGGTATGAGGTCCTAGAAGGACTGGGAAGCAGAGAGTTTTTCTCAGTACCGCCTAGACTAGGGCAACGAGGACGATTTCCATGGTATGCTGGACTTGCTAGGACCGTGTTCATGAAGCCGTTGGTGAGCTGGGGATATCTAGCTCGCCCAAGGAAGAGTGCAGCGTGTGACTCTTCACTCGACCTCCGCAGGGCCACCCTGAATGGCCTACGGGTCTGAGTGTGGCCCAGCAAGCCCAGCAAGCCCAGGGGAGCCTGGGGGTACTCAGGGTCCCTGTACGGAAACGAGTGCTGCCGCGAGGGGTCTACGAGTCCTGAAAAGCTTCCTAGCGTTCAAGTAAAGCAGAAGAGTGACTAAGGCCTCCTGGAAGCTGTTGCACGCCTAGCCCGCTGCATGGCATATCAGGGTCCTCCTTCGAAGCGAGGGCTCACCTTGAGTTTCCCTTTCGCTATAAAACAGGACAGGATGAGCTCTGACTCAGAAACTGAAATACCCTGTCTCTTCGTGTAACCTCTTTTTCCCTCTCACAACCATGCCTGCAATGAGTATAAGCCTGACAACAGCAGTGTTTTAAAGGGAGCTTCAAGGCGTATAAGAGGAGCTTTCAAGGTGGGAAAACAAGGCCAGTCCCATCAGGCACCATCTCCAGGTTGACACGCAGCGTAAGTGTCTCAGGGTACTGGCAGGTCAAAAGAGACCTAGCTACCTCCCTGGCTCTTCCCTTATTCAACTTTTCCACATAAGGTGCTCTGCGTGTAGCGAACTGCTTAGATGAAAGACTGCCCTAGGACTCCTAGGGTCCTGTGCCTCTCCCAAAAGCCTGAAGTGTTACACACAAAACTGTGCTGTAGTGGAGGTTGCAATGCAAGCTGCCTTTCTCTTGCGATACGGTGACTCCAGGTATGAGGTCCTAGAAGGACTTGGAAGCAGAGAGTTTTTCTCAGTACAGCTCAGACTAGGGTAACGAGGACGACTTCCATGGTATGCTGGACTTTCTAGAACCGTGTTCATGAAACCCTTCTGTAGCTGGGGATATCTAGCTCCCCAAATGAAGCGTGCAGCGTGTTACCCTTCACTCGGCCTACCCAGGGGCCCCCAGACGCGCCTACGGGTCTGACTGTGGCCCAGCAAGCCCAGGGAAGCCTTGGAGTACTCAGGTTCTTTGTACGGAAACGAGTGCTGCCGCGAGGGGTCTAGGAGTCCTGAAAACCTTACTGGCGTTCAACTAAACCAAGAGAACGACTAAGGCCTCATGGAAACTGTTGCACGCCCACCCCGCTACATGGCATATCAGGGCCCACCTTCGAAGTGGGGGCTCACTTTGAGTTTCCCTTTAGCTATAAAACAGGACAGGATGAGCTCTGACTCAGATACTGAAATACCCTGTCTCTTCGTGTAACCTCTTTTTCCCTCTCACAGCCATGCCTGCAATGAGTATAAGCCTGACAACAACAGTGTTTTTAAGGGAGCTTCAAGGCGCCCAAGAGGAGCTTTCAAGGTGGGAAAACAAGGCCAGTCCCATCAGGCACCATCTCCAGGGTGACACGCAGCGTAAGTGTCTCAGGGTACTGGCAGGTCAAAAGAGACCTAGCTACCTCCCTGGCTCTTCCCTTATTCAACTTTTCCACATAAGGTGCTCTGCGTGTAGCGAACTGCTTAGATGAAAGACTGCCCTAGGACTCCTAGGGTCCTGTGCCTCTCCCAAAAGCCTGAAGTGTTACACACAAAACTGTGCTGTAGTGGAGGTTGCAATGCAAGCTGCCTTTCTCTTGCGATACGGTGACTCCAGGTATGAGGTCCTAGAAGGACTTGGAAGCAGAGAGTTTTTCTCAGTACAGCTCAGACTAGGGTAACGAGGACGACTTCCATGGTATGCTGGACTTTCTAGAACCGTGTTCATGAAACCCTTCTGTAGCTGGGGATATCTAGCTCCCCAAATGAAGCGTGCAGCGTGTTACCCTTCACTCGGCCTACCCAGGGGCCCCCAGACGCGCCTATGGGTCTGACTGTGGCCCAGCAAGCCCAGGGAAGCCTTGGAGTACTCAGGTTCTTTGTACGGAAACGAGTGCTGCCGCGAGGGGTCTAGGAGTCCTGAAAACCTTACTGGCGTTCAACTAAACCAAGAGAACGACTAAGGCCTCATGGAAACTGTTGCACGCCCACCCCGCTACATGGCATATCAGGGCCCACCTTCGAAGTGGGGGCTCACTTTGAGTTTCCCTTTAGCTATAAAACAGGACAGGATGAGCTCTGACTCAGATACTGAAATACCCTGTCTCTTCGTGTAACCTCTTTTTCCCTCTCACAGCCATGCCTGCAATGAGTATAAGCCTGACAACAACAGTGTTTTTAAGGGAGCTTCAAGGCGCCCAAGAGGAGCTTTCAAGGTGGGAAAACAAGGCCAGTCCCATCAGGCACCATCTCCAGGGTGACACGCAGCGTGCCTCTGGGTACTGGCAGGTCAAAAGAGACCTAGCTACCTCCCTGGCTCTTCCCTTACTCCACTTTTCTACATAAGGTGCTCTGCGTGTAGCGAACTGCTTAGATGAAAGACTGCCCTAGGACTCCTAGAGTCCTGTGCCTCTCCCCAAAGCCTGAAGTGTTACACACAAAACTGTGCTGTGGCGGAAGTTGCAACGCAAGCTGCCTTTCTCCTAGAGATACGGTGACTCCAGGTATGAGGTCCTAGAAGGACTGGGAAGCAGAGAGTTTTTCTCAGTACCGCCTAGACTAGGGCAACGAGGACGATTTCCATGGTATGCTGGACTTGCTAGGACCGTGTTCATGAAGCCGTTGGTGAGCTGGGGATATCTAGCTCGCCCAAGGAAGAGTGCAGCGTGTGACTCTTCACTCGACCTCCGCAGGGCCACCCTGAATGGCCTACGGGTCTGAGTGTGGCCCAGCAAGCCCAGCAAGCCCAGGGGAGCCTGGGGGTACTCAGGGTCCCTGTACGGAAACGAGTGCTGCCGCGAGGGGTCTACGAGTCCTGAAAAGCTTACTAGCGTTCAACTAAAGCAGAAGAGTGACTAAGGCCTCCTGGAAGCTGCTGCACGCCTACTCCGCTGCATGGCATATCAGGGCCCTCCTTCGAAGCTAGGCCTCACTTTGAGTTTCCCTTTAGCTAGAGAACAGGACAGGATGAGCGCTGAATCAGAAACTGGACTACGTGTTTCTTCGTGAAACCTCTTTTCCCCTCTCCCAGCCATGCCTGTCGTGAGTATAAGCCCGACACCAACAGTGTTTTTCAGTTAGCTTCTAGGCGCATGAAAGGGGCTTTCATGACGGGACAACAAGGCTAGCCCCATCAGGTCCTGTTTCCAGATTGACACGCAGCAGAAGTATCTGTGGTTTCTAAGAGGTCAAAAGAGACCTAGCTCCTCACTGGGTCCTTGGAGAATCAACTTTTCTATGCAGGGTGCTCTGCGTGTAGCCAACTGCCTAAATGAAAGAATTCCCTAGGTGTCCTGGGCTCCTGGGCATCTTCCGAAAGCCTGCGGCGTTACACCCGAAAGTGTGCTCTAGTTGCACTTGGACCACAAGCCGACTTTCTCCTAGAGGTTGGTTGACTTCAGCTAGGAGCCGGTAGAAGGAATTGTAAGCAAAGAGTTTTTCTCAGTACAGCTCGGACTAGTGTAAGCAGGCAGACTTGCATGGCCTGCTGCACCTACTACAACCGTGTTCCTGAGGCTGTTGGTGAGCTGAGGCAATCGAGCTCCCCCGAGGGAGCGTGCATCATGCTGCCCTTCACTCGGCACAGACACGGGTACTCCGAAGGGTCTACGTGTCTGAATGTTGATCTTCAACTCAGGAGAGCCTGGGGGTACTCAGTGTGCTTGTACGGAAACGGGTGCAGACGCAAGGAAGCAGGCGTCCTGAGAAGATTAGTACCGTTAAACTAATGCAGAAGTGCGACTAAGGCCTCATGGAAGCTGCGCACTCCTACCCTGCTGCATGGCATATCAGGGCCCTCCTTCGAAGCTAGGCCTCACTTTGAGATTCCCTTTAGCTAGAGAACAGGACAGGATGAACTCTGACCGAGAAACTGGGATACCCGGTTTCTTCGTAAAACCATTTTTTCCCTCTCACAGCCATGCCTGCCGTGAGCATAAGTCTGACAACCACAGTGTTTTTAAGGGAGCTTCAAGGCGCATAAGAGGAGCTTTCAAGGTGGGGAAACAAGGCCAGTCCCATCAGGCACCATCTCCAGGGTGACACGCAGTGTAAAAGTCCGTGGATTCTTGCAGCTCAGCAGAGACCTAGCTACCTCCCTGGCTGTTCCCTGATTCAACTTATCTACACAGGGGGCTCTGCTTTAACGAACTGCCTAGACGAAAGAGTGCCCTAGGACTCCTAGGGTCCTGTGCCTCTCCCTAAAGCCTGAAGTATTACACACAAAACTGTGCTGTAGAGGAAGTTGCAATGCAAGCCTCCTTTCTCCTTGAGATACGGTGACTTCAGGTATGAGGTCCTAGAAGGACTTGGAAGCAGAGAGTTTTCCTCAGTACAGCTCAGACTAGGGCAACGAGGACGACTTCCATGGTATGCTGAACTTTCTACTACCGTGTTCATGAAACCTTTCGATAGCTGGGGATATCTAGCTCCCCCAAGGAAGAGTGCAGCGTGTTCCCCTTCACTAGGTCTAGCCAGTGGCCCCCTGACGGGCCGACGGGCCTGATGGTGGCCCAGCAAGCCCAGGGAAACCTTGGAGTACTCAGTGTCCTTATACGGAAAGGAGTGCTCCGCGAGGGGTCTAGGAGTCCTGAAAAGCTTCCTAGCGTTCAAGTAAAGCAGAAGAGTGACTAAGGCCTCCTGGAAGCTGTTGCACGCCTAGCCCGCTGCATGGCATATCAGGGTCCTCCTTCGAAGCGAGGGCTCACCTTGAGTTTCCCTTTCGCTATAAAACAGGACAGGATGAGCTCTGACTCAGAAACTGAAATACCCTGTCTCTTCGTGTAACCTCTTTTTCCCTCTCACAACCATGCCTGCAATGAGTATAAGCCTGACAACAGCAGTGTTTTAAAGGGAGCTTCAAGGCGTATAAGAGGAGCTTTCAAGGTGGGAAAACAAGGCCAGTCCCATCAGGCACCATCTCCAGGGTGACACGCAGCGTGCCTCTGGGTACTGGCAGGTCAAAAGAGACCTAGCTACCTCCCTGGCTCTTCCCTTACTCCACTTTTCTACATAAGGTGCTCTGCGTGTAGCGAACTGCTTAGATGAAAGACTGCCCTAGGACTCCTAGAGTCCTGTGCCTCTCCCCAAAGCCTGAAGTGTTACACACAAAACTGTGCTGTGGCGGAAGTTGCAACGCAAGCTGCCTTTCTCCTAGAGATACGGTGACTCCAGGTATGAGGTCCTAGAAGGACTGGGAAGCAGAGAGTTTTTCTCAGTACCGCCTAGACTAGGGCAACGAGGACGATTTCCATGGTATGCTGGACTTGCTAGGACCGTGTTCATGAAGCCGTTGGTGAGCTGGGGATATCTAGCTCGCCCAAGGAAGAGTGCAGCGTGTGACTCTTCACTCGACCTCCGCAGGGCCACCCTGAATGGCCTACGGGTCTGAGTGTGGCCCAGCAAGCCCAGCAAGCCCAGGGGAGCCTGGGGGTACTCAGGGTCCCTGTACGGAAACGAGTGCTGCCGCGAGGGGTCTACGAGTCCTGAAAAGCTTCCTAGCGTTCAACTAAAGCAGAAGAGTGACTAAGGCCTCCTGGAAGCTGCTGCACGCCTACTCCGCTGCATGGCATATCAGGGCCCTCCTTCGAAGCTAGGCCTCACTTTGAGTTTCCCTTTAGCTAGAGAACAGGACAGGATGAGCGCTGAATCAGAAACTGGACTACGTGTTTCTTCGTGAAACCTCTTTTCCCCTCTCCCAGCCATGCCTGTCGTGAGTATAAGCCCGACACCAACAGTGTTTTTCAGTTAGCTTCTAGGCGCATGAAAGGGGCTTTCATGACGGGACAACAAGGCTAGCCCCATCAGGTCCTGTTTCCAGATTGACACGCAGCAGAAGTATCTGTGGTTTCTAAGAGGTCAAAAGAGACCTAGCTCCTCACTGGGTCCTTGGAGAATCAACTTTTCTATGCAGGGTGCTCTGCGTGTAGCCAACTGCCTAAATGAAAGAATTCCCTAGGTGTCCTGGGCTCCTGGGCATCTTCCGAAAGCCTGCGGCGTTACACCCGAAAGTGTGCTCTAGTTGCACTTGGACCACAAGCCGACTTTCTCCTAGAGGTTGGTTGACTTCAGCTAGGAGCCGGTAGAAGGAATTGTAAGCAAAGAGTTTTTCTCAGTACAGCTCGGACTAGTGTAAGCAGGCAGACTTGCATGGCCTGCTGCACCTACTACAACCGTGTTCCTGAGGCTGTTGGTGAGCTGAGGCAATCGAGCTCCCCCGAGGGAGCGTGCATCATGCTGCCCTTCACTCGGCACAGACACGGGTACTCCGAAGGGTCTACGTGTCTGAATGTTGATCTTCAACTCAGGAGAGCCTGGGGGTACTCAGTGTGCTTGTACGGAAACGGGTGCAGACGCAAGGAAGCAGGCGTCCTGAGAAGATTAGTACCGTTAAACTAATGCAGAAGTGCGACTAAGGCCTCATGGAAGCTGCGCACTCCTACCCTGCTGCATGGCATATCAGGGCCCTCCTTCGAAGCTAGGCCTCACTTTGAGATTCCCTTTAGCTAGAGAACAGGACAGGATGAACTCTGACCGAGAAACTGGGATACCCGGTTTCTTCGTAAAACCATTTTTTCCCTCTCACAGCCATGCCTGCCGTGAGCATAAGTCTGACAACCACAGTGTTTTTAAGGGAGCTTCAAGGCGCATAAGAGGAGCTTTCAAGGTGGGGAAACAAGGCCAGTCCCATCAGGCACCATCTCCAGGGTGACACGCAGTGTAAAAGTCCGTGGATTCTTGCAGCTCAGCAGAGACCTAGCTACCTCCCTGGCTGTTCCCTGATTCAACTTATCTACACAGGGGGCTCTGCTTTAACGAACTGCCTAGACGAAAGAGTGCCCTAGGACTCCTAGGGTCCTGTGCCTCTCCCTAAAGCCTGAAGTATTACACACAAAACTGTGCTGTAGAGGAAGTTGCAATGCAAGCCTCCTTTCTCCTTGAGATACGGTGACTTCAGGTATGAGGTCCTAGAAGGACTTGGAAGCAGAGAGTTTTCCTCAGTACAGCTCAGACTAGGGCAACGAGGACGACTTCCATGGTATGCTGAACTTTCTACTACCGTGTTCATGAAACCTTTCGATAGCTGGGGATATCTAGCTCCCCCAAGGAAGAGTGCAGCGTGTTCCCCTTCACTAGGTCTAGCCAGTGGCCCCCTGACGGGCCGACGGGCCTGATGGTGGCCCAGCAAGCCCAGGGAAACCTTGGAGTACTCAGTGTCCTTATACGGAAAGGAGTGCTCCGCGAGGGGTCTAGGAGTCCTGAAAAGCTTCCTAGCGTTCAAGTAAAGCAGAAGAGTGACTAAGGCCTCCTGGAAGCTGTTGCACGCCTAGCCCGCTGCATGGCATATCAGGGTCCTCCTTCGAAGCGAGGGCTCACCTTGAGTTTCCCTTTCGCTATAAAACAGGACAGGATGAGCTCTGACTCAGAAACTGAAATACCCTGTCTCTTCGTGTAACCTCTTTTTCCCTCTCACAACCATGCCTGCAATGAGTATAAGCCTGACAACAGCAGTGTTTTAAAGGGAGCTTCAAGGCGTATAAGAGGAGCTTTCAAGGTGGGAAAACAAGGCCAGTCCCATCAGGCACCATCTCCAGGGTGACACGCAGCGTAAGTGTCTCAGGGTACTGGCAGGTCAAAAGAGACCTAGCTACCTCCCTGGCTCTTCCCTTATTCAACTTTTCCACATAAGGTGCTCTGCGTGTAGCGAACTGCTTAGATGAAAGACTGCCCTAGGACTCCTAGGGTCCTGTACCTCTCCCAAAAGCCTGAAGTGTTACACACAAAACTGTGCTGTGGCGGAAGTTGCAACGCAAGCTGCCTTTCTCCTAGAGATACGGTGACTCCAGGTATGAAGTCCTAGAAGGACTGGGAAGCAGAGAGTTTTTCTCAGTACCGCCTAGACTAGGGCAACGAGGACGATTTCCATGGTATGCTGGACTTGCTAGGACCGTGTTCATGAAGCCGTTGGTGAGCTGGGGATATCTAGCTCGCCCAAGGAAGAGTGCAGCGTGTGACTCTTCACTCGACCTCCGCAGGGCCACCCTGAATGGCCTACGGGTCTGAGGGTGGCCCAGGAAGCCCAGCAAGCCCAGGGGAGCCTGGGGGTACTCAGGGTCCCTGTACGGAAACGAGTGCTGCCGCGAGGGGTCTACGAGTCCTGAAAAGCTTACTAGCGTTCAAGTAAAGCAGAAGAGTGACTAAGGCCTCCTGGAAGCTGTTGCACGCCTAGCCCGCTGCATGGCATATCAGGGTACTCCTTCGAAGCGAGGGCTCACCTTGAGTTTCCCTTTCGCTATAAAACAGGACAGGATGAGCTCTGACTCAGAAACTGAAATACCCTGTCTCTTCGTGTAACCTCTTTTTCCCTCTCACAACCATGCCTGCAATGAGTATAAGCCTGACAACAGCAGTGTTTTAAAGGGAGCTTCAAGGCGTATAAGAGGAGCTTTCAAGGTGGGAAAACAAGGCCAGTCCCATCAGGCACCATCTCCAGGTTGACACGCAGCGTAAGTGTCTCAGGGTACTGGCAGGTCAAAAGAGACCTAGCTACCTCCCTGGCTCTTCCCTTATTCAACTTTTCCACATAAGGTGCTCTGCGTGTAGCGAACTGCTTAGATGAAAGACTGCCCTAGGACTCCTAGGGTCCTGTGCCTCTCCCAAAAGCCTGAAGTGTTACACACAAAACTGTGCTGTAGTGGAGGTTGCAATGCAAGCTGCCTTTCTCTTGCGATACGGTGACTCCAGGTATGAGGTCCTAGAAGGACTTGGAAGCAGAGAGTTTTTCTCAGTACAGCTCAGACTAGGGTAACGAGGACGACTTCCATGGTATGCTGGACTTTCTAGAACCGTGTTCATGAAACCCTTCTGTAGCTGGGGATATCTAGCTCCCCAAATGAAGCGTGCAGCGTGTTACCCTTCACTCGGCCTACCCAGGGGCCCCCAGACGCGCCTACGGGTCTGACTGTGGCCCAGCAAGCCCAGGGAAGCCTTGGAGTACTCAGGTTCTTTGTACGGAAACGAGTGCTGCCGCGAGGGGTCTAGGAGTCCTGAAAACCTTACTGGCGTTCAACTAAACCAAGAGAACGACTAAGGCCTCATGGAAACTGTTGCACGCCCACCCCGCTACATGGCATATCAGGGCCCACCTTCGAAGTGGGGGCTCACTTTGAGTTTCCCTTTAGCTATAAAACAGGACAGGATGAGCTCTGACTCAGATACTGAAATACCCTGTCTCTTCGTGTAACCTCTTTTTCCCTCTCACAGCCATGCCTGCAATGAGTATAAGCCTGACAACAACAGTGTTTTTAAGGGAGCTTCAAGGCGCCCAAGAGGAGCTTTCAAGGTGGGAAAACAAGGCCAGTCCCATCAGGCACCATCTCCAGGGTGACACGCAGCGTGCCTCTGGGTACTGGCAGGTCAAAAGAGACCTAGCTACCTCCCTGGCTCTTCCCTTACTCCACTTTTCTACATAAGGTGCTCTGCGTGTAGCGAACTGCTTAGATGAAAGACTGCCCTAGGACTCCTAGAGTCCTGTGCCTCTCCCCAAAGCCTGAAGTGTTACACACAAAACTGTGCTGTGGCGGAAGTTGCAACGCAAGCTGCCTTTCTCCTAGAGATACGGTGACTCCAGGTATGAGGTCCTAGAAGGACTGGGAAGCAGAGAGTTTTTCTCAGTACCGCCTAGACTAGGGCAACGAGGACGATTTCCATGGTATGCTGGACTTGCTAGGACCGTGTTCATGAAGCCGTTGGTGAGCTGGGGATATCTAGCTCGCCCAAGGAAGAGTGCAGCGTGTGACTCTTCACTCGACCTCCGCAGGGCCACCCTGAATGGCCTACGGGTCTGAGTGTGGCCCAGGAAGCCCAGCAAGCCCAGGGGAGCCTGGGGGTACTCAGGGTCCCTGTACGGAAACGAGTGCTGCCGCGAGGGGTCTACGAGTCCTGAAAAGCTTACTAGCGTTCAAGTAAAGCAGAAGAGTGACTAAGGCCTCCTGGAAGCTGTTGCATGCCTAGCCTGCTGCATGGCATATCAGGGTACTCCTTCGAAGCGAGGGCTCACATTGAGTTTCCCTTTCGCTATAAAACAGGACAGGATGAGCTCTGACTCAGAAACTGAAATACCCTGTCTCTTCGTGTAACCTCTTTTTCCCTCTCACAACCATGCCTGCAATGAGTATAAGCCTGACAACAGCAGTGTTTTAAAGGGAGCTTCAAGGCGTATAAGAGGAGATTTCAAGGTGGGAAAACAAGGCCAGTCCCATCAGGCACCATCTCCAGGTTGACACGCAGCGTAAGTGTCTCAGGGTACTGGCAGGTCAAAAGAGACCTAGCTACCTCCCTGGCTCTTCCCTTATTCAACTTTTCCACATAAGGTGCTCTGCGTGTAGCGAACTGCTTAGATGAAAGACTGCCCTAGGACTCCTAGGGTCCTGTGCCTCTCCCAAAAGCCTGAAGTGTTACACACAAAACTGTGCTGTAGTGGAGGTTGCAATGCAAGCTGCCTTTCTCTTGCGATACGGTGACTCCAGGTATGAGGTCCTAGAAGGACTTGGAAGCAGAGAGTTTTTCTCAGTACAGCTCAGACTAGGGTAACGAGGACGACTTCCATGGTATGCTGGACTTTCTAGAACCGTGTTCATGAAACCCTTCTGTAGCTGGGGATATCTAGCTCCCCAAATGAAGCGTGCAGCGTGTTACCCTTCACTCGGCCTACCCAGGGGCCCCCAGACGCGCCTACGGGTCTGACTGTGGCCCAGCAAGCCCAGGGAAGCCTTGGAGTACTCAGGTTCTTTGTACGGAAACGAGTGCTGCCGCGAGGGGTCTAGGAGTCCTGAAAACCTTACTGGCGTTCAACTAAACCAAGAGAACGACTAAGGCCTCATGGAAACTGTTGCACGCCCACCCCGCTACATGGCATATCAGGGCCCACCTTCGAAGTGGGGGCTCACTTTGAGTTTCCCTTTAGCTATAAAACAGGACAGGATGAGCTCTGACTCAGATACTGAAATACCCTGTCTCTTCGTGTAACCTCTTTTTCCCTCTCACAGCCATGCCTGCAATGAGTATAAGCCTGACAACAACAGTGTTTTTAAGGGAGCTTCAAGGCGCCCAAGAGGAGCTTTCAAGGTGGGAAAACAAGGCCAGTCCCATCAGGCACCATCTCCAGGGTGACACGCAGCGTGCCTCTGGGTACTGGCAGGTCAAAAGAGACCTAGCTACCTCCCTGGCTCTTCCCTTACTCCACTTTTCTACATAAGGTGCTCTGCGTGTAGCGAACTGCTTAGATGAAAGACTGCCCTAGGACTCCTAGAGTCCTGTGCCTCTCCCCAAAGCCTGAAGTGTTACACACAAAACTGTGCTGTGGCGGAAGTTGCAACGCAAGCTGCCTTTCTCCTAGAGATACGGTGACTCCAGGTATGAGGTCCTAGAAGGACTGGGAAGCAGAGAGTTTTTCTCAGTACCGCCTAGACTAGGGCAACGAGGACGATTTCCATGGTATGCTGGACTTGCTAGGACCGTGTTCATGAAGCCGTTGGTGAGCTGGGGATATCTAGCTCGCCCAAGGAAGAGTGCAGCGTGTGACTCTTCACTCGACCTCCGCAGGGCCACCCTGAATGGCCTACGGGTCTGAGTGTGGCCCAGCAAGCCCAGCAAGCCCAGGGGAGCCTGGGGGTACTCAGGGTCCCTGTACGGAAACGAGTGCTGCCGCGAGGGGTCTACGAGTCCTGAAAAGCTTCCTAGCGTTCAACTAAAGCAGAAGAGTGACTAAGGCCTCCTGGAAGCTGCTGCACGCCTACTCCGCTGCATGGCATATCAGGGCCCTCCTTCGAAGCTAGGCCTCACTTTGAGTTTCCCTTTAGCTAGAGAACAGGACAGGATGAGCGCTGAATCAGAAACTGGACTACGTGTTTCTTCGTGAAACCTCTTTTCCCCTCTCCCAGCCATGCCTGTCGTGAGTATAAGCCCGACACCAACAGTGTTTTTCAGTTAGCTTCTAGGCGCATGAAAGGGGCTTTCATGACGGGACAACAAGGCTAGCCCCATCAGGTCCTGTTTCCAGATTGACACGCAGCAGAAGTATCTGTGGTTTCTAAGAGGTCAAAAGAGACCTAGCTCCTCACTGGGTCCTTGGAGAATCAACTTTTCTATGCAGGGTGCTCTGCGTGTAGCCAACTGCCTAAATGAAAGAATTCCCTAGGTGTCCTGGGCTCCTGGGCATCTTCCGAAAGCCTGCGGCGTTACACCCGAAAGTGTGCTCTAGTTGCACTTGGACCACAAGCCGACTTTCTCCTAGAGGTTGGTTGACTTCAGCTAGGAGCCGGTAGAAGGAATTGTAAGCAAAGAGTTTTTCTCAGTACAGCTCGGACTAGTGTAAGCAGGCAGACTTGCATGGCCTGCTGCACCTACTACAACCGTGTTCCTGAGGCTGTTGGTGAGCTGAGGCAATCGAGCTCCCCCGAGGGAGCGTGCATCATGCTGCCCTTCACTCGGCACAGACACGGGTACTCCGAAGGGTCTACGTGTCTGAATGTTGATCTTCAACTCAGGAGAGCCTGGGGGTACTCAGTGTGCTTGTACGGAAACGGGTGCAGACGCAAGGAAGCAGGCGTCCTGAGAAGATTAGTACCGTTAAACTAATGCAGAAGTGCGACTAAGGCCTCATGGAAGCTGCGCACTCCTACCCTGCTGCATGGCATATCAGGGCCCTCCTTCGAAGCTAGGCCTCACTTTGAGATTCCCTTTAGCTAGAGAACAGGACAGGATGAACTCTGACCGAGAAACTGGGATACCCGGTTTCTTCGTAAAACCATTTTTTCCCTCTCACAGCCATGCCTGCCGTGAGCATAAGTCTGACAACCACAGTGTTTTTAAGGGAGCTTCAAGGCGCATAAGAGGAGCTTTCAAGGTGGGGAAACAAGGCCAGTCCCATCAGGCACCATCTCCAGGGTGACACGCAGTGTAAAAGTCCGTGGATTCTTGCAGCTCAGCAGAGACCTAGCTACCTCCCTGGCTGTTCCCTGATTCAACTTATCTACACAGGGGGCTCTGCTTTAACGAACTGCCTAGACGAAAGAGTGCCCTAGGACTCCTAGGGTCCTGTGCCTCTCCCTAAAGCCTGAAGTATTACACACAAAACTGTGCTGTAGAGGAAGTTGCAATGCAAGCCTCCTTTCTCCTTGAGATACGGTGACTTCAGGTATGAGGTCCTAGAAGGACTTGGAAGCAGAGAGTTTTTCTCAGTACAGCTCAGACTAGGGTAACGAGGACGACTTCCATGGTATGCTGGACTTGCTAGGACCGTGTTCATGAAGCCGTTGGTGAGCTGGGGATATCTAGCTCGCCCAAGGAAGAGTGCAGCGTGTGACTCTTCACTCGACCTCCGCAGGGCCACCCTGAATGGCCTACGGGTCTGAGGGTGGCCCAGGAAGCCCAGCAAGCCCAGGGGAGCCTGGGGGTACTCAGGGTCCCTGTACGGAAACGAGTGCTGCCGCGAGGGGTCTACGAGTCCTGAAAAGCTTACTAGCGTTCAAGTAAAGCAGAAGAGTGACTAAGGCCTCCTGGAAGCTGTTGCACGCCTAGCCCGCTGCATGGCATATCAGGGTACTCCTTCGAAGCGAGGGCTCACATTGAGTTTCCCTTTCGCTATAAAACAGGACAGGATGAGCTCTGACTCAGAAACTGAAATACCCTGTCTCTTCGTGTAACCTCTTTTTCCCTCTCACAACCATGCCTGCAATGAGTATAAGCCTGACAACAGCAGTGTTTTAAAGGGAGCTTCAAGGCGTATAAGAGGAGCTTTCAAGGTGGGAAAACAAGGCCAGTCCCATCAGGCACCATCTCCAGGTTGACACGCAGCGTAAGTGTCTCAGGGTACTGGCAGGTCAAAAGAGACCTAGCTACCTCCCTGGCTCTTCCCTTATTCAACTTTTCCACATAAGGTGCTCTGCGTGTAGCGAACTGCTTAGATGAAAGACTGCCCTAGGACTCCTAGGGTCCTGTGCCTCTCCCAAAAGCCTGAAGTGTTACACACAAAACTGTGCTGTAGTGGAGGTTGCAATGCAAGCTGCCTTTCTCTTGCGATACGGTGACTCCAGGTATGAGGTCCTAGAAGGACTTGGAAGCAGAGAGTTTTTCTCAGTACAGCTCAGACTAGGGTAACGAGGACGACTTCCATGGTATGCTGGACTTTCTAGAACCGTGTTCATGAAACCCTTCTGTAGCTGGGGATATCTAGCTCCCCAAATGAAGCGTGCAGCGTGTTACCCTTCACTCGGCCTACCCAGGGGCCCCCAGACGCGCCTACGGGTCTGACTGTGGCCCAGCAAGCCCAGGGAAGCCTTGGAGTACTCAGGTTCTTTGTACGGAAACGAGTGCTGCCGCGAGGGGTCTAGGAGTCCTGAAAACCTTACTGGCGTTCAACTAAACCAAGAGAACGACTAAGGCCTCATGGAAACTGTTGCACGCCCACCCCGCTACATGGCATATCAGGGCCCACCTTCGAAGTGGGGGCTCACTTTGAGTTTCCCTTTAGCTATAAAACAGGACAGGATGAGCTCTGACTCAGATACTGAAATACCCTGTCTCTTCGTGTAACCTCTTTTTCCCTCTCACAGCCATGCCTGCAATGAGTATAAGCCTGACAACAACAGTGTTTTTAAGGGAGCTTCAAGGCGCCCAAGAGGAGCTTTCAAGGTGGGAAAACAAGGCCAGTCCCATCAGGCACCATCTCCAGGGTGACACGCAGCGTGCCTCTGGGTACTGGCAGGTCAAAAGAGACCTAGCTACCTCCCTGGCTCTTCCCTTACTCCACTTTTCTACATAAGGTGCTCTGCGTGTAGCGAACTGCTTAGATGAAAGACTGCCCTAGGACTCCTAGAGTCCTGTGCCTCTCCCCAAAGCCTGAAGTGTTACACACAAAACTGTGCTGTGGCGGAAGTTGCAACGCAAGCTGCCTTTCTCCTAGAGATACGGTGACTCCAGGTATGAGGTCCTAGAAGGACTGGGAAGCAGAGAGTTTTTCTCAGTACCGCCTAGACTAGGGCAACGAGGACGATTTCCATGGTATGCTGGACTTGCTAGGACCGTGTTCATGAAGCCGTTGGTGAGCTGGGGATATCTAGCTCGCCCAAGGAAGAGTGCAGCGTGTGACTCTTCACTCGACCTCCGCAGGGCCACCCTGAATGGCCTACGGGTCTGAGTGTGGCCCAGGAAGCCCAGCAAGCCCAGGGGAGCCTGGGGGTACTCAGGGTCCCTGTACGGAAACGAGTGCTGCCGCGAGGGGTCTACGAGTCCTGAAAAGCTTACTAGCGTTCAAGTAAAGCAGAAGAGTGACTAAGGCCTCCTGGAAGCTGTTGCATGCCTAGCCTGCTGCATGGCATATCAGGGTACTCCTTCGAAGCGAGGGCTCACATTGAGTTTCCCTTTCGCTATAAAACAGGACAGGATGAGCTCTGACTCAGAAACTGAAATACCCTGTCTCTTCGTGTAACCTCTTTTTCCCTCTCACAACCATGCCTGCAATGAGTATAAGCCTGACAACAGCAGTGTTTTAAAGGGAGCTTCAAGGCGTATAAGAGGAGATTTCAAGGTGGGAAAACAAGGCCAGTCCCATCAGGCACCATCTCCAGGTTGACACGCAGCGTAAGTGTCTCAGGGTACTGGCAGGTCAAAAGAGACCTAGCTACCTCCCTGGCTCTTCCCTTATTCAACTTTTCCACATAAGGTGCTCTGCGTGTAGCGAACTGCTTAGATGAAAGACTGCCCTAGGACTCCTAGGGTCCTGTGCCTCTCCCAAAAGCCTGAAGTGTTACACACAAAACTGTGCTGTAGTGGAGGTTGCAATGCAAGCTGCCTTTCTCTTGCGATACGGTGACTCCAGGTATGAGGTCCTAGAAGGACTTGGAAGCAGAGAGTTTTTCTCAGTACAGCTCAGACTAGGGTAACGAGGACGACTTCCATGGTATGCTGGACTTTCTAGAACCGTGTTCATGAAACCCTTCTGTAGCTGGGGATATCTAGCTCCCCAAATGAAGCGTGCAGCGTGTTACCCTTCACTCGGCCTACCCAGGGGCCCCCAGACGCGCCTACGGGTCTGACTGTGGCCCAGCAAGCCCAGGGAAGCCTTGGAGTACTCAGGTTCTTTGTACGGAAACGAGTGCTGCCGCGAGGGGTCTAGGAGTCCTGAAAACCTTACTGGCGTTCAACTAAACCAAGAGAACGACTAAGGCCTCATGGAAACTGTTGCACGCCCACCCCGCTACATGGCATATCAGGGCCCACCTTCGAAGTGGGGGCTCACTTTGAGTTTCCCTTTAGCTATAAAACAGGACAGGATGAGCTCTGACTCAGATACTGAAATACCCTGTCTCTTCGTGTAACCTCTTTTTCCCTCTCACAGCCATGCCTGCAATGAGTATAAGCCTGACAACAACAGTGTTTTTAAGGGAGCTTCAAGGCGCCCAAGAGGAGCTTTCAAGGTGGGAAAACAAGGCCAGTCCCATCAGGCACCATCTCCAGGGTGACACGCAGCGTGCCTCTGGGTACTGGCAGGTCAAAAGAGACCTAGCTACCTCCCTGGCTCTTCCCTTACTCCACTTTTCTACATAAGGTGCTCTGCGTGTAGCGAACTGCTTAGATGAAAGACTGCCCTAGGACTCCTAGAGTCCTGTGCCTCTCCCCAAAGCCTGAAGTGTTACACACAAAACTGTGCTGTGGCGGAAGTTGCAACGCAAGCTGCCTTTCTCCTAGAGATACGGTGACTCCAGGTATGAGGTCCTAGAAGGACTGGGAAGCAGAGAGTTTTTCTCAGTACCGCCTAGACTAGGGCAACGAGGACGATTTCCATGGTATGCTGGACTTGCTAGGACCGTGTTCATGAAGCCGTTGGTGAGCTGGGGATATCTAGCTCGCCCAAGGAAGAGTGCAGCGTGTGACTCTTCACTCGACCTCCGCAGGGCCACCCTGAATGGCCTACGGGTCTGAGTGTGGCCCAGCAAGCCCAGCAAGCCCAGGGGAGCCTGGGGGTACTCAGGGTCCCTGTACGGAAACGAGTGCTGCCGCGAGGGGTCTACGAGTCCTGAAAAGCTTCCTAGCGTTCAACTAAAGCAGAAGAGTGACTAAGGCCTCCTGGAAGCTGCTGCACGCCTACTCCGCTGCATGGCATATCAGGGCCCTCCTTCGAAGCTAGGCCTCACTTTGAGTTTCCCTTTAGCTAGAGAACAGGACAGGATGAGCGCTGAATCAGAAACTGGACTACGTGTTTCTTCGTGAAACCTCTTTTCCCCTCTCCCAGCCATGCCTGTCGTGAGTATAAGCCCGACACCAACAGTGTTTTTCAGTTAGCTTCTAGGCGCATGAAAGGGGCTTTCATGACGGGACAACAAGGCTAGCCCCATCAGGTCCTGTTTCCAGATTGACACGCAGCAGAAGTATCTGTGGTTTCTAAGAGGTCAAAAGAGACCTAGCTCCTCACTGGGTCCTTGGAGAATCAACTTTTCTATGCAGGGTGCTCTGCGTGTAGCCAACTGCCTAAATGAAAGAATTCCCTAGGTGTCCTGGGCTCCTGGGCATCTTCCGAAAGCCTGCGGCGTTACACCCGAAAGTGTGCTCTAGTTGCACTTGGACCACAAGCCGACTTTCTCCTAGAGGTTGGTTGACTTCAGCTAGGAGCCGGTAGAAGGAATTGTAAGCAAAGAGTTTTTCTCAGTACAGCTCGGACTAGTGTAAGCAGGCAGACTTGCATGGCCTGCTGCACCTACTACAACCGTGTTCCTGAGGCTGTTGGTGAGCTGAGGCAATCGAGCTCCCCCGAGGGAGCGTGCATCATGCTGCCCTTCACTCGGCACAGACACGGGTACTCCGAAGGGTCTACGTGTCTGAATGTTGATCTTCAACTCAGGAGAGCCTGGGGGTACTCAGTGTGCTTGTACGGAAACGGGTGCAGACGCAAGGAAGCAGGCGTCCTGAGAAGATTAGTACCGTTAAACTAATGCAGAAGTGCGACTAAGGCCTCATGGAAGCTGCGCACTCCTACCCTGCTGCATGGCATATCAGGGCCCTCCTTCGAAGCTAGGCCTCACTTTGAGATTCCCTTTAGCTAGAGAACAGGACAGGATGAACTCTGACCGAGAAACTGGGATACCCGGTTTCTTCGTAAAACCATTTTTTCCCTCTCACAGCCATGCCTGCCGTGAGCATAAGTCTGACAACCACAGTGTTTTTAAGGGAGCTTCAAGGCGCATAAGAGGAGCTTTCAAGGTGGGGAAACAAGGCCAGTCCCATCAGGCACCATCTCCAGGGTGACACGCAGTGTAAAAGTCCGTGGATTCTTGCAGCTCAGCAGAGACCTAGCTACCTCCCTGGCTGTTCCCTGATTCAACTTATCTACACAGGGGGCTCTGCTTTAACGAACTGCCTAGACGAAAGAGTGCCCTAGGACTCCTAGGGTCCTGTGCCTCTCCCTAAAGCCTGAAGTATTACACACAAAACTGTGCTGTAGAGGAAGTTGCAATGCAAGCCTCCTTTCTCCTTGAGATACGGTGACTTCAGGTATGAGGTCCTAGAAGGACTTGGAAGCAGAGAGTTTTTCTCAGTACAGCTCAGACTAGGGTAACGAGGACGACTTCCATGGTATGCTGGACTTGCTAGGACCGTGTTCATGAAGCCGTTGGTGAGCTGGGGATATCTAGCTCGCCCAAGGAAGAGTGCAGCGTGTGACTCTTCACTCGACCTCCGCAGGGCCACCCTGAATGGCCTACGGGTCTGAGGGTGGCCCAGGAAGCCCAGCAAGCCCAGGGGAGCCTGGGGGTACTCAGGGTCCCTGTACGGAAACGAGTGCTGCCGCGAGGGGTCTACGAGTCCTGAAAAGCTTACTAGCGTTCAAGTAAAGCAGAAGAGTGACTAAGGCCTCCTGGAAGCTGTTGCACGCCTAGCCCGCTGCATGGCATATCAGGGTACTCCTTCGAAGCGAGGGCTCACATTGAGTTTCCCTTTCGCTATAAAACAGGACAGGATGAGCTCTGACTCAGAAACTGAAATACCCTGTCTCTTCGTGTAACCTCTTTTTCCCTCTCACAACCATGCCTGCAATGAGTATAAGCCTGACAACAGCAGTGTTTTAAAGGGAGCTTCAAGGCGTATAAGAGGAGCTTTCAAGGTGGGAAAACAAGGCCAGTCCCATCAGGCACCATCTCCAGGTTGACACGCAGCGTAAGTGTCTCAGGGTACTGGCAGGTCAAAAGAGACCTAGCTACCTCCCTGGCTCTTCCCTTATTCAACTTTTCCACATAAGGTGCTCTGCGTGTAGCGAACTGCTTAGATGAAAGACTGCCCTAGGACTCCTAGGGTCCTGTGCCTCTCCCAAAAGCCTGAAGTGTTACACACAAAACTGTGCTGTAGTGGAGGTTGCAATGCAAGCTGCCTTTCTCTTGCGATACGGTGACTCCAGGTATGAGGTCCTAGAAGGACTTGGAAGCAGAGAGTTTTTCTCAGTACAGCTCAGACTAGGGTAACGAGGACGACTTCCATGGTATGCTGGACTTTCTAGAACCGTGTTCATGAAACCCTTCTGTAGCTGGGGATATCTAGCTCCCCAAATGAAGCGTGCAGCGTGTTACCCTTCACTCGGCCTACCCAGGGGCCCCCAGACGCGCCTACGGGTCTGACTGTGGCCCAGCAAGCCCAGGGAAGCCTTGGAGTACTCAGGTTCTTTGTACGGAAACGAGTGCTGCCGCGAGGGGTCTAGGAGTCCTGAAAACCTTACTGGCGTTCAACTAAACCAAGAGAACGACTAAGGCCTCATGGAAACTGTTGCACGCCCACCCCGCTACATGGCATATCAGGGCCCACCTTCGAAGTGGGGGCTCACTTTGAGTTTCCCTTTAGCTATAAAACAGGACAGGATGAGCTCTGACTCAGATACTGAAATACCCTGTCTCTTCGTGTAACCTCTTTTTCCCTCTCACAGCCATGCCTGCAATGAGTATAAGCCTGACAACAACAGTGTTTTTAAGGGAGCTTCAAGGCGCCCAAGAGGAGCTTTCAAGGTGGGAAAACAAGGCCAGTCCCATCAGGCACCATCTCCAGGGTGACACGCAGCGTGCCTCTGGGTACTGGCAGGTCAAAAGAGACCTAGCTACCTCCCTGGCTCTTCCCTTACTCCACTTTTCTACATAAGGTGCTCTGCGTGTAGCGAACTGCTTAGATGAAAGACTGCCCTAGGACTCCTAGAGTCCTGTGCCTCTCCCCAAAGCCTGAAGTGTTACACACAAAACTGTGCTGTGGCGGAAGTTGCAACGCAAGCTGCCTTTCTCCTAGAGATACGGTGACTCCAGGTATGAGGTCCTAGAAGGACTGGGAAGCAGAGAGTTTTTCTCAGTACCGCCTAGACTAGGGCAACGAGGACGATTTCCATGGTATGCTGGACTTGCTAGGACCGTGTTCATGAAGCCGTTGGTGAGCTGGGGATATCTAGCTCGCCCAAGGAAGAGTGCAGCGTGTGACTCTTCACTCGACCTCCGCAGGGCCACCCTGAATGGCCTACGGGTCTGAGTGTGGCCCAGCAAGCCCAGCAAGCCCAGGGGAGCCTGGGGGTACTCAGGGTCCCTGTACGGAAACGAGTGCTGCCGCGAGGGGTCTACGAGTCCTGAAAAGCTTACTAGCGTTCAACTAAAGCAGAAGAGTGACTAAGGCCTCCTGGAAGCTGCTGCACGCCTACTCCGCTGCATGGCATATCAGGGCCCTCCTTCGAAGCTAGGCCTCACTTTGAGTTTCCCTTTAGCTAGAGAACAGGACAGGATGAGCGCTGAATCAGAAACTGGACTACGTGTTTCTTCGTGAAACCTCTTTTCCCCTCTCCCAGCCATGCCTGTCGTGAGTATAAGCCCGACACCAACAGTGTTTTTCAGTTAGCTTCTAGGTGCATGAAAGGGGCTTTCATGACGGGACAACAAGGCTAGCCCCATCAGGTCCTGTTTCCAGATTGACACGCAGCAGAAGTATCTGTGGTTTCTAAGAGGTCAAAAGAGACCTAGCTCCTCACTGGGTCCTTGGAGAATCAACTTTTCTATGCAGGGTGCTCTGCGTGTAGCCAACTGCCTAAATGAAAGAATTCCCTAGGTGTCCTGGGCTCCTGGGCATCTTCCGAAAGCCTGCGGCGTTACACCCGAAAGTGTGCTCTAGTTGCACTTGGACCACAAGCCGACTTTCTCCTAGAGGTTGGTTGACTTCAGCTAGGAGCCGGTAGAAGGAATTGTAAGCAAAGAGTTTTTCTCAGTACAGCTCGGACTAGTGTAAGCAGGCAGACTTGCATGGCCTGCTGCACCTACTACAACCGTGTTCCTGAGGCTGTTGGTGAGCTGAGGCAATCGAGCTCCCCCGAGGGAGCGTGCATCATGCTGCCCTTCACTCGGCACAGACACGGGTACTCCGAAGGGTCTACGTGTCTGAATGTTGATCTTCAACTCAGGAGAGCCTGGGGGTACTCAGTGTGCTTGTACGGAAACGGGTGCAGACGCAAGGAAGCAGGCGTCCTGAGAAGATTAGTACCGTTAAACTAATGCAGAAGTGCGACTAAGGCCTCATGGAAGCTGCGCACTCCTACCCTGCTGCATGGCATATCAGGGCCCTCCTTCGAAGCTAGGCCTCACTTTGAGATTCCCTTTAGCTAGAGAACAGGACAGGATGAACTCTGACCGAGAAACTGGGATACCCGGTTTCTTCGTAAAACCATTTTTTCCCTCTCACAGCCATGCCTGCCGTGAGCATAAGTCTGACAACCACAGTGTTTTTAAGGGAGCTTCAAGGCGCATAAGAGGAGCTTTCAAGGTGGGGAAACAAGGCCAGTCCCATCAGGCACCATCTCCAGGGTGACACGCAGTGTAAAAGTCCGTGGATTCTTGCAGCTCAGCAGAGACCTAGCTACCTCCCTGGCTGTTCCCTGATTCAACTTATCTACACAGGGGGCTCTGCTTTAACGAACTGCCTAGACGAAAGAGTGCCCTAGGACTCCTAGGGTCCTGTGCCTCTCCCTAAAGCCTGAAGTATTACACACAAAACTGTGCTGTAGAGGAAGTTGCAATGCAAGCCTCCTTTCTCCTTGAGATACGGTGACTTCAGGTATGAGGTCCTAGAAGGACTTGGAAGCAGAGAGTTTTCCTCAGTACAGCTCAGACTAGGGCAACGAGGACGACTTCCATGGTATGCTGAACTTTCTACTACCGTGTTCATGAAACCTTTCGATAGCTGGGGATATCTAGCTCCCCCAAGGAAGAGTGCAGCGTGTTCCCCTTCACTAGGTCTAGCCAGTGGCCCCCTGACGGGCCGACGGGCCTGATGGTGGCCCAGCAAGCCCAGGGAAACCTTGGAGTACTCAGTGTCCTTATACGGAAAGGAGTGCTCCGCGAGGGGTCTAGGAGTCCTGAAAAGCTTCCTAGCGTTCAAGTAAAGCAGAAGAGTGACTAAGGCCTCCTGGAAGCTGTTGCACGCCTAGCCCGCTGCATGGCATATCAGGGTCCTCCTTCGAAGCGAGGGCTCACCTTGAGTTTCCCTTTCGCTATAAAACAGGACAGGATGAGCTCTGACTCAGAAACTGAAATACCCTGTCTCTTCGTGTAACCTCTTTTTCCCTCTCACAACCATGCCTGCAATGAGTATAAGCCTGACAACAGCAGTGTTTTAAAGGGAGCTTCAAGGCGTATAAGAGGAGCTTTCAAGGTGGGAAAACAAGGCCAGTCCCATCAGGCACCATCTCCAGGTTGACACGCAGCGTAAGTGTCTCAGGGTACTGGCAGGTCAAAAGAGACCTAGCTACCTCCCTGGCTCTTCCCTTATTCAACTTTTCCACATAAGGTGCTCTGCGTGTAGCGAACTGCTTAGATGAAAGACTGCCCTAGGACTCCTAGGGTCCTGTGCCTCTCCCAAAAGCCTGAAGTGTTACACACAAAACTGTGCTGTAGTGGAGGTTGCAATGCAAGCTGCCTTTCTCTTGCGATACGGTGACTCCAGGTATGAGGTCCTAGAAGGACTTGGAAGCAGAGAGTTTTTCTCAGTACAGCTCAGACTAGGGTAACGAGGACGACTTCCATGGTATGCTGGACTTTCTAGAACCGTGTTCATGAAACCCTTCTGTAGCTGGGGATATCTAGCTCCCCAAATGAAGCGTGCAGCGTGTTACCCTTCACTCGGCCTACCCAGGGGCCCCCAGACGCGCCTACGGGTCTGACTGTGGCCCAGCAAGCCCAGGGAAGCCTTGGAGTACTCAGGTTCTTTGTACGGAAACGAGTGCTGCCGCGAGGGGTCTAGGAGTCCTGAAAACCTTACTGGCGTTCAACTAAACCAAGAGAACGACTAAGGCCTCATGGAAACTGTTGCACGCCCACCCCGCTACATGGCATATCAGGGCCCACCTTCGAAGTGGGGGCTCACTTTGAGTTTCCCTTTAGCTATAAAACAGGACAGGATGAGCTCTGACTCAGATACTGAAATACCCTGTCTCTTCGTGTAACCTCTTTTTCCCTCTCACAGCCATGCCTGCAATGAGTATAAGCCTGACAACAACAGTGTTTTTAAGGGAGCTTCAAGGCGTATAAGAGGAGCTTTCAAGGTGGGAAAACAAGGCCAGTCCCATCAGGCACCATCTCCAGGGTGACACGCAGCGTGCCTCTGGGTACTGGCAGGTCAAAAGAGACCTAGCTACCTCCCTGGCTCTTCCCTTACTCCACTTTTCTACATAAGGTGCTCTGCGTGTAGCGAACTGCTTAGATGAAAGACTGCCCTAGGACTCCTAGAGTCCTGTGCCTCTCCCCAAAGCCTGAAGTGTTACACACAAAACTGTGCTGTGGCGGAAGTTGCAACGCAAGCTGCCTTTCTCCTAGAGATACGGTGACTCCAGGTATGAGGTCCTAGAAGGACTGGGAAGCAGAGAGTTTTTCTCAGTACCGCCTAGACTAGGGCAACGAGGACGATTTCCATGGTATGCTGGACTTGCTAGGACCGTGTTCATGAAGCCGTTGGTGAGCTGGGGATATCTAGCTCGCCCAAGGAAGAGTGCAGCGTGTGACTCTTCACTCGACCTCCGCAGGGCCACCCTGAATGGCCTACGGGTCTGAGTGTGGCCCAGGAAGCCCAGCAAGCCCAGGGGAGCCTGGGGGTACTCAGGGTCCCTGTACGGAAACGAGTGCTGCCGCGAGGGGTCTACGAGTCCTGAAAAGCTTACTAGCGTTCAAGTAAAGCAGAAGAGTGACTAAGGCCTCCTGGAAGCTGTTGCATGCCTAGCCCGCTGCATGGCATATCAGGGTACTCCTTCGAAGCGAGGGCTCACATTGAGTTTCCCTTTCGCTATAAAACAGGACAGGATGAGCTCTGACTCAGAAACTGAAATACCCTGTCTCTTCGTGTAACCTCTTTTTCCCTCTCACAACCATGCCTGCAATGAGTATAAGCCTGACAACAGCAGTGTTTTAAAGGGAGCTTCAAGGCGTATAAGAGGAGCTTTCAAGGTGGGAAAACAAGGCCAGTCCCATCAGGCACCATCTCCAGGTTGACACGCAGCGTAAGTGTCTCAGGGTACTGGCAGGTCAAAAGAGACCTAGCTACCTCCCTGGCTCTTCCCTTATTCAACTTTTCCACATAAGGTGCTCTGCGTGTAGCGAACTGCTTAGATGAAAGACTGCCCTAGGACTCCTAGGGTCCTGTGCCTCTCCCAAAAGCCTGAAGTGTTACACACAAAACTGTGCTGTAGTGGAGGTTGCAATGCAAGCTGCCTTTCTCTTGCGATACGGTGACTCCAGGTATGAGGTCCTAGAAGGACTTGGAAGCAGAGAGTTTTTCTCAGTACAGCTCAGACTAGGGTAACGAGGACGACTTCCATGGTATGCTGGACTTTCTAGAACCGTGTTCATGAAACCCTTCTGTAGCTGGGGATATCTAGCTCCCCAAATGAAGCGTGCAGCGTGTTACCCTTCACTCGGCCTACCCAGGGGCCCCCAGACGCGCCTACGGGTCTGACTGTGGCCCAGCAAGCCCAGGGAAGCCTTGGAGTACTCAGGTTCTTTGTACGGAAACGAGTGCTGCCGCGAGGGGTCTAGGAGTCCTGAAAACCTTACTGGCGTTCAACTAAACCAAGAGAACGACTAAGGCCTCATGGAAACTGTTGCACGCCCACCCCGCTACATGGCATATCAGGGCCCACCTTCGAAGTGGGGGCTCACTTTGAGTTTCCCTTTAGCTATAAAACAGGACAGGATGAGCTCTGACTCAGATACTGAAATACCCTGTCTCTTCGTGTAACCTCTTTTTCCCTCTCACAGCCATGCCTGCAATGAGTATAAGCCTGACAACAACAGTGTTTTTAAGGGAGCTTCAAGGCGCCCAAGAGGAGCTTTCAAGGTGGGAAAACAAGGCCAGTCCCATCAGGCACCATCTCCAGGGTGACACGCAGCGTGCCTCTGGGTACTGGCAGGTCAAAAGAGACCTAGCTACCTCCCTGGCTCTTCCCTTACTCCACTTTTCTACATAAGGTGCTCTGCGTGTAGCGAACTGCTTAGATGAAAGACTGCCCTAGGACTCCTAGAGTCCTGTGCCTCTCCCCAAAGCCTGAAGTGTTACACACAAAACTGTGCTGTGGCGGAAGTTGCAACGCAAGCTGCCTTTCTCCTAGAGATACGGTGACTCCAGGTATGAGGTCCTAGAAGGACTGGGAAGCAGAGAGTTTTTCTCAGTACCGCCTAGACTAGGGCAACGAGGACGATTTCCATGGTATGCTGGACTTGCTAGGACCGTGTTCATGAAGCCGTTGGTGAGCTGGGGATATCTAGCTCGCCCAAGGAAGAGTGCAGCGTGTGACTCTTCACTCGACCTCCGCAGGGCCACCCTGAATGGCCTACGGGTCTGAGTGTGGCCCAGCAAGCCCAGCAAGCCCAGGGGAGCCTGGGGGTACTCAGGGTCCCTGTACGGAAACGAGTGCTGCCGCGAGGGGTCTACGAGTCCTGAAAAGCTTACTAGCGTTCAACTAAAGCAGAAGAGTGACTAAGGCCTCCTGGAAGCTGCTGCACGCCTACTCCGCTGCATGGCATATCAGGGCCCTCCTTCGAAGCTAGGCCTCACTTTGAGTTTCCCTTTAGCTAGAGAACAGGACAGGATGAGCGCTGAATCAGAAACTGGACTACGTGTTTCTTCGTGAAACCTCTTTTCCCCTCTCCCAGCCATGCCTGTCGTGAGTATAAGCCCGACACCAACAGTGTTTTTCAGTTAGCTTCTAGGCGCATGAAAGGGGCTTTCATGACGGGACAACAAGGCTAGCCCCATCAGGTCCTGTTTCCAGATTGACACGCAGCAGAAGTATCTGTGGTTTCTAAGAGGTCAAAAGAGACCTAGCTCCTCACTGGGTCCTTGGAGAATCAACTTTTCTATGCAGGGTGCTCTGCGTGTAGCCAACTGCCTAAATGAAAGAATTCCCTAGGTGTCCTGGGCTCCTGGGCATCTTCCGAAAGCCTGCGGCGTTACACCCGAAAGTGTGCTCTAGTTGCACTTGGACCACAAGCCGACTTTCTCCTAGAGGTTGGTTGACTTCAGCTAGGAGCCGGTAGAAGGAATTGTAAGCAAAGAGTTTTTCTCAGTACAGCTCGGACTAGTGTAAGCAGGCAGACTTGCATGGCCTGCTGCACCTACTACAACCGTGTTCCTGAGGCTGTTGGTGAGCTGAGGCAATCGAGCTCCCCCGAGGGAGCGTGCATCATGCTGCCCTTCACTCGGCACAGACACGGGTACTCCGAAGGGTCTACGTGTCTGAATGTTGATCTTCAACTCAGGAGAGCCTGGGGGTACTCAGTGTGCTTGTACGGAAACGGGTGCAGACGCAAGGAAGCAGGCGTCCTGAGAAGATTAGTACCGTTAAACTAATGCAGAAGTGCGACTAAGGCCTCATGGAAGCTGCGCACTCCTACCCTGCTGCATGGCATATCAGGGCCCTCCTTCGAAGCTAGGCCTCACTTTGAGATTCCCTTTAGCTAGAGAACAGGACAGGATGAACTCTGACCGAGAAACTGGGATACCCGGTTTCTTCGTAAAACCATTTTTTCCCTCTCACAGCCATGCCTGCCGTGAGCATAAGTCTGACAACCACAGTGTTTTTAAGGGAGCTTCAAGGCGCATAAGAGGAGCTTTCAAGGTGGGGAAACAAGGCCAGTCCCATCAGGCACCATCTCCAGGGTGACACGCAGTGTAAAAGTCCGTGGATTCTTGCAGCTCAGCAGAGACCTAGCTACCTCCCTGGCTGTTCCCTGATTCAACTTATCTACACAGGGGGCTCTGCTTTAACGAACTGCCTAGACGAAAGAGTGCCCTAGGACTCCTAGGGTCCTGTGCCTCTCCCTAAAGCCTGAAGTATTACACACAAAACTGTGCTGTAGAGGAAGTTGCAATGCAAGCCTCCTTTCTCCTTGAGATACGGTGACTTCAGGTATGAGGTCCTAGAAGGACTTGGAAGCAGAGAGTTTTTCTCAGTACAGCTCAGACTAGGGTAACGAGGACGACTTCCATGGTATGCTGGACTTGCTAGGACCGTGTTCATGAAGCCGTTGGTGAGCTGGGGATATCTAGCTCGCCCAAGGAAGAGTGCAGCGTGTGACTCTTCACTCGACCTCCGCAGGGCCACCCTGAATGGCCTACGGGTCTGAGGGTGGCCCAGGAAGCCCAGCAAGCCCAGGGGAGCCTGGGGGTACTCAGGGTCCCTGTACGGAAACGAGTGCTGCCGCGAGGGGTCTACGAGTCCTGAAAAGCTTACTAGCGTTCAAGTAAAGCAGAAGAGTGACTAAGGCCTCCTGGAAGCTGTTGCATGCCTAGCCCGCTGCATGGCATATCAGGGTACTCCTTCGAAGCGAGGGCTCACATTGAGTTTCCCTTTCGCTATAAAACAGGACAGGATGAGCTCTGACTCAGAAACTGAAATACCCTGTCTCTTCGTGTAACCTCTTTTTCCCTCTCACAACCATGCCTGCAATGAGTATAAGCCTGACAACAGCAGTGTTTTAAAGGGAGCTTCAAGGCGTATAAGAGGAGCTTTCAAGGTGGGAAAACAAGGCCAGTCCCATCAGGCACCATCTCCAGGTTGACACGCAGCGTAAGTGTCTCAGGGTACTGGCAGGTCAAAAGAGACCTAGCTACCTCCCTGGCTCTTCCCTTATTCAACTTTTCCACATAAGGTGCTCTGCGTGTAGCGAACTGCTTAGATGAAAGACTGCCCTAGGACTCCTAGGGTCCTGTGCCTCTCCCAAAAGCCTGAAGTGTTACACACAAAACTGTGCTGTAGTGGAGGTTGCAATGCAAGCTGCCTTTCTCTTGCGATACGGTGACTCCAGGTATGAGGTCCTAGAAGGACTTGGAAGCAGAGAGATTTTCTCAGTACAGCTCAGACTAGGGTAACGAGGACGACTTCCATGGTATGCTGGACTTTCTAGAACCGTGTTCATGAAACCCTTCTGTAGCTGGGGATATCTAGCTCCCCAAATGAAGCGTGCAGCGTGTTACCCTTCACTCGGCCTACCCAGGGGCCCCCAGACGCGCCTACGGGTCTGACTGTGGCCCAGCAAGCCCAGGGAAGCCTTGGAGTACTCAGGTTCTTTGTACGGAAACGAGTGCTGCCGCGAGGGGTCTAGGAGTCCTGAAAACCTTACTGGCGTTCAACTAAACCAAGAGAACGACTAAGGCCTCATGGAAACTGTTGCACGCCCACCCCGCTACATGGCATATCAGGGCCCACCTTCGAAGTGGGGGCTCACTTTGAGTTTCCCTTTAGCTATAAAACAGGACAGGATGAGCTCTGACTCAGATACTGAAATACCCTGTCTCTTCGTGTAACCTCTTTTTCCCTCTCACAGCCATGCCTGCAATGAGTATAAGCCTGACAACAACAGTGTTTTTAAGGGAGCTTCAAGGCGCCCAAGAGGAGCTTTCAAGGTGGGAAAACAAGGCCAGTCCCATCAGGCACCATCTCCAGGGTGACACGCAGCGTGCCTCTGGGTACTGGCAGGTCAAAAGAGACCTAGCTACCTCCCTGGCTCTTCCCTTACTCCACTTTTCTACATAAGGTGCTCTGCGTGTAGCGAACTGCTTAGATGAAAGACTGCCCTAGGACTCCTAGAGTCCTGTGCCTCTCCCCAAAGCCTGAAGTGTTACACACAAAACTGTGCTGTGGCGGAAGTTGCAACGCAAGCTGCCTTTCTCCTAGAGATACGGTGACTCCAGGTATGAGGTCCTAGAAGGACTGGGAAGCAGAGAGTTTTTCTCAGTACCGCCTAGACTAGGGCAACGAGGACGATTTCCATGGTATGCTGGACTTGCTAGGACCGTGTTCATGAAGCCGTTGGTGAGCTGGGGATATCTAGCTCGCCCAAGGAAGAGTGCAGCGTGTGACTCTTCACTCGACCTCCGCAGGGCCACCCTGAATGGCCTACGGGTCTGAGTGTGGCCCAGCAAGCCCAGCAAGCCCAGGGGAGCCTGGGGGTACTCAGGGTCCCTGTACGGAAACGAGTGCTGCCGCGAGGGGTCTACGAGTCCTGAAAAGCTTACTAGCGTTCAACTAAAGCAGAAGAGTGACTAAGGCCTCCTGGAAGCTGCTGCACGCCTACTCCGCTGCATGGCATATCAGGGCCCTCCTTCGAAGCTAGGCCTCACTTTGAGTTTCCCTTTAGCTAGAGAACAGGACAGGATGAGCGCTGAATCAGAAACTGGACTACGTGTTTCTTCGTGAAACCTCTTTTCCCCTCTCCCAGCCATGCCTGTCGTGAGTATAAGCCCGACACCAACAGTGTTTTTCAGTTAGCTTCTAGGTGCATGAAAGGGGCTTTCATGACGGGACAACAAGGCTAGCCCCATCAGGTCCTGTTTCCAGATTGACACGCAGCAGAAGTATCTGTGGTTTCTAAGAGGTCAAAAGAGACCTAGCTCCTCACTGGGTCCTTGGAGAATCAACTTTTCTATGCAGGGTGCTCTGCGTGTAGCCAACTGCCTAAATGAAAGAATTCCCTAGGTGTCCTGGGCTCCTGGGCATCTTCCGAAAGCCTGCGGCGTTACACCCGAAAGTGTGCTCTAGTTGCACTTGGACCACAAGCCGACTTTCTCCTAGAGGTTGGTTGACTTCAGCTAGGAGCCGGTAGAAGGAATTGTAAGCAAAGAGTTTTTCTCAGTACAGCTCGGACTAGTGTAAGCAGGCAGACTTGCATGGCCTGCTGCACCTACTACAACCGTGTTCCTGAGGCTGTTGGTGAGCTGAGGCAATCGAGCTCCCCCGAGGGAGCGTGCATCATGCTGCCCTTCACTCGGCACAGACACGGGTACTCCGAAGGGTCTACGTGTCTGAATGTTGATCTTCAACTCAGGAGAGCCTGGGGGTACTCAGTGTGCTTGTACGGAAACGGGTGCAGACGCAAGGAAGCAGGCGTCCTGAGAAGATTAGTACCGTTAAACTAATGCAGAAGTGCGACTAAGGCCTCATGGAAGCTGCGCACTCCTACCCTGCTGCATGGCATATCAGGGCCCTCCTTCGAAGCTAGGCCTCACTTTGAGATTCCCTTTAGCTAGAGAACAGGACAGGATGAACTCTGACCGAGAAACTGGGATACCCGGTTTCTTCGTAAAACCATTTTTTCCCTCTCACAGCCATGCCTGCCGTGAGCATAAGTCTGACAACCACAGTGTTTTTAAGGGAGCTTCAAGGCGCATAAGAGGAGCTTTCAAGGTGGGGAAACAAGGCCAGTCCCATCAGGCACCATCTCCAGGGTGACACGCAGTGTAAAAGTCCGTGGATTCTTGCAGCTCAGCAGAGACCTAGCTACCTCCCTGGCTGTTCCCTGATTCAACTTATCTACACAGGGGGCTCTGCTTTAACGAACTGCCTAGACGAAAGAGTGCCCTAGGACTCCTAGGGTCCTGTGCCTCTCCCTAAAGCCTGAAGTATTACACACAAAACTGTGCTGTAGAGGAAGTTGCAATGCAAGCCTCCTTTCTCCTTGAGATACGGTGACTTCAGGTATGAGGTCCTAGAAGGACTTGGAAGCAGAGAGTTTTCCTCAGTACAGCTCAGACTAGGGCAACGAGGACGACTTCCATGGTATGCTGAACTTTCTACTACCGTGTTCATGAAACCTTTCGATAGCTGGGGATATCTAGCTCCCCCAAGGAAGAGTGCAGCGTGTTCCCCTTCACTAGGTCTAGCCAGTGGCCCCCTGACGGGCCGACGGGCCTGATGGTGGCCCAGCAAGCCCAGGGAAACCTTGGAGTACTCAGTGTCCTTATACGGAAAGGAGTGCTCCGCGAGGGGTCTAGGAGTCCTGAAAAGCTTCCTAGCGTTCAAGTAAAGCAGAAGAGTGACTAAGGCCTCCTGGAAGCTGTTGCACGCCTAGCCCGCTGCATGGCATATCAGGGTCCTCCTTCGAAGCGAGGGCTCACCTTGAGTTTCCCTTTCGCTATAAAACAGGACAGGATGAGCTCTGACTCAGAAACTGAAATACCCTGTCTCTTCGTGTAACCTCTTTTTCCCTCTCACAACCATGCCTGCAATGAGTATAAGCCTGACAACAGCAGTGTTTTAAAGGGAGCTTCAAGGCGTATAAGAGGAGCTTTCAAGGTGGGAAAACAAGGCCAGTCCCATCAGGCACCATCTCCAGGGTGACACGCAGCGTGCCTCTGGGTACTGGCAGGTCAAAAGAGACCTAGCTACCTCCCTGGCTCTTCCCTTACTCCACTTTTCTACATAAGGTGCTCTGCGTGTAGCGAACTGCTTAGATGAAAGACTGCCCTAGGACTCCTAGAGTCCTGTGCCTCTCCCCAAAGCCTGAAGTGTTACACACAAAACTGTGCTGTGGCGGAAGTTGCAACGCAAGCTGCCTTTCTCCTAGAGATACGGTGACTCCAGGTATGAGGTCCTAGAAGGACTGGGAAGCAGAGAGTTTTTCTCAGTACCGCCTAGACTAGGGCAACGAGGACGATTTCCATGGTATGCTGGACTTGCTAGGACCGTGTTCATGAAGCCGTTGGTGAGCTGGGGATATCTAGCTCGCCCAAGGAAGAGTGCAGCGTGTGACTCTTCACTCGACCTCCGCAGGGCCACCCTGAATGGCCTACGGGTCTGAGTGTGGCCCAGCAAGCCCAGCAAGCCCAGGGGAGCCTGGGGGTACTCAGGGTCCCTGTACGGAAACGAGTGCTGCCGCGAGGGGTCTACGAGTCCTGAAAAGCTTACTAGCGTTCAACTAAAGCAGAAGAGTGACTAAGGCCTCCTGGAAGCTGCTGCACGCCTACTCCGCTGCATGGCATATCAGGGCCCTCCTTCGAAGCTAGGCCTCACTTTGAGTTTCCCTTTAGCTAGAGAACAGGACAGGATGAGCGCTGAATCAGAAACTGGACTACGTGTTTCTTCGTGAAACCTCTTTTCCCCTCTCCCAGCCATGCCTGTCGTGAGTATAAGCCCGACACCAACAGTGTTTTTCAGTTAGCTTCTAGGCGCATGAAAGGGGCTTTCATGACGGGACAACAAGGCTAGCCCCATCAGGTCCTGTTTCCAGATTGACACGCAGCAGAAGTATCTGTGGTTTCTAAGAGGTCAAAAGAGACCTAGCTCCTCACTGGGTCCTTGGAGAATCAACTTTTCTATGCAGGGTGCTCTGCGTGTAGCCAACTGCCTAAATGAAAGAATTCCCTAGGTGTCCTGGGCTCCTGGGCATCTTCCGAAAGCCTGCGGCGTTACACCCGAAAGTGTGCTCTAGTTGCACTTGGACCACAAGCCGACTTTCTCCTAGAGGTTGGTTGACTTCAGCTAGGAGCCGGTAGAAGGAATTGTAAGCAAAGAGTTTTTCTCAGTACAGCTCGGACTAGTGTAAGCAGGCAGACTTGCATGGCCTGCTGCACCTACTACAACCGTGTTCCTGAGGCTGTTGGTGAGCTGAGGCAATCGAGCTCCCCCGAGGGAGCGTGCATCATGCTGCCCTTCACTCGGCACAGACACGGGTACTCCGAAGGGTCTACGTGTCTGAATGTTGATCTTCAACTCAGGAGAGCCTGGGGGTACTCAGTGTGCTTGTACGGAAACGGGTGCAGACGCAAGGAAGCAGGCGTCCTGAGAAGATTAGTACCGTTAAACTAATGCAGAAGTGCGACTAAGGCCTCATGGAAGCTGCGCACTCCTACCCTGCTGCATGGCATATCAGGGCCCTCCTTCGAAGCTAGGCCTCACTTTGAGATTCCCTTTAGCTAGAGAACAGGACAGGATGAACTCTGACCGAGAAACTGGGATACCCGGTTTCTTCGTAAAACCATTTTATCCCTCTCACAGCCATGCCTGCCGTGAGCATAAGTCTGACAACCACAGTGTTTTTAAGGGAGCTTCAAGGCGCATAAGAGGAGCTTTCAAGGTGGGGAAACAAGGCCAGTCCCATCAGGCACCATCTCCAGGGTGACACGCAGTGTAAAAGTCCGTGGATTCTTGCAGCTCAGCAGAGACCTAGCTACCTCCCTGGCTGTTCCCTGATTCAACTTATCTACACAGGGGGCTCTGCTTTAACGAACTGCCTAGACGAAAGAGTGCCCTAGGACTCCTAGGGTCCTGTGCCTCTCCCTAAAGCCTGAAGTATTACACACAAAACTGTGCTGTAGAGGAAGTTGCAATGCAAGCCTCCTTTCTCCTTGAGATACGGTGACTTCAGGTATGAGGTCCTAGAAGGACTTGGAAGCAGAGAGTTTTCCTCAGTACAGCTCAGACTAGGGCAACGAGGACGACTTCCATGGTATGCTGAACTTTCTACTACCGTGTTCATGAAACCTTTCGATAGCTGGGGATATCTAGCTCCCCCAAGGAAGAGTGCAGCGTGTTCCCCTTCACTAGGTCTAGCCAGTGGCCCCCTGACGGGCCGACGGGCCTGATGGTGGCCCAGCAAGCCCAGGGAAACCTTGGAGTACTCAGTGTCCTTATACGGAAAGGAGTGCTCCGCGAGGGGTCTAGGAGTCCTGAAAAGCTTCCTAGCGTTCAAGTAAAGCAGAAGAGTGACTAAGGCCTCCTGGAAGCTGTTGCACGCCTAGCCCGCTGCATGGCATATCAGGGTCCTCCTTCGAAGCGAGGGCTCACCTTGAGTTTCCCTTTCGCTATAAAACAGGACAGGATGAGCTCTGACTCAGAAACTGAAATACCCTGTCTCTTCGTGTAACCTCTTTTTCCCTCTCACAACCATGCCTGCAATGAGTATAAGCCTGACAACAGCAGTGTTTTAAAGGGAGCTTCAAGGCGTATAAGAGGAGCTTTCAAGGTGGGAAAACAAGGCCAGTCCCATCAGGCACCATCTCCAGGGTGACACGCAGCGTGCCTCTGGGTACTGGCAGGTCAAAAGAGACCTAGCTACCTCCCTGGCTCTTCCCTTACTCCACTTTTCTACATAAGGTGCTCTGCGTGTAGCGAACTGCTTAGATGAAAGACTGCCCTAGGACTCCTAGAGTCCTGTGCCTCTCCCCAAAGCCTGAAGTGTTACACACAAAACTGTGCTGTGGCGGAAGTTGCAACGCAAGCTGCCTTTCTCCTAGAGATACGGTGACTCCAGGTATGAGGTCCTAGAAGGACTGGGAAGCAGAGAGTTTTTCTCAGTACCGCCTAGACTAGGGCAACGAGGACGATTTCCATGGTATGCTGGACTTGCTAGGACCGTGTTCATGAAGCCGTTGGTGAGCTGGGGATATCTAGCTCGCCCAAGGAAGAGTGCAGCGTGTGACTCTTCACTCGACCTCCGCAGGGCCACCCTGAATGGCCTACGGGTCTGAGTGTGGCCCAGCAAGCCCAGCAAGCCCAGGGGAGCCTGGGGGTACTCAGGGTCCCTGTACGGAAACGAGTGCTGCCGCGAGGGGTCTACGAGTCCTGAAAAGCTTACTAGCGTTCAAGTAAAGCAGAAGAGTGACTAAGGCCTCCTGGAAGCTGCTGCACGCCTACTCCGCTGCATGGCATATCAGGGCCCTCCTTCGAAGCTAGGCCTCACTTTGAGTTTCCCTTTAGCTAGAGAACAGGACAGGATGAGCGCTGAATCAGAAACTGGACTACGTGTTTCTTCGTGAAACCTCTTTTCCCCTCTCCCAGCCATGCCTGTCGTGAGTATAAGCCCGACACCAACAGTGTTTTTCAGTTAGCTTCTAGGCGCATGAAAGGGGCTTTCATGACGGGACAACAAGGCTAGCCCCATCAGGTCCTGTTTCCAGATTGACACGCAGCAGAAGTATCTGTGGTTTCTAAGAGGTCAAAAGAGACCTAGCTCCTCACTGGGTCCTTGGAGAATCAACTTTTCTATGCAGGGTGCTCTGCGTGTAGCCAACTGCCTAAATGAAAGAATTCCCTAGGTGTCCTGGGCTCCTGGGCATCTTCCGAAAGCCTGCGGCGTTACACCCGAAAGTGTGCTCTAGTTGCACTTGGACCACAAGCCGACTTTCTCCTAGAGGTTGGTTGACTTCAGCTAGGAGCCGGTAGAAGGAATTGTAAGCAAAGAGTTTTTCTCAGTACAGCTCGGACTAGTGTAAGCAGGCAGACTTGCATGGCCTGCTGCACCTACTACAACCGTGTTCCTGAGGCTGTTGGTGAGCTGAGGCAATCGAGCTCCCCCGAGGGAGCGTGCATCATGCTGCCCTTCACTCGGCACAGACACGGGTACTCCGAAGGGTCTACGTGTCTGAATGTTGATCTTCAACTCAGGAGAGCCTGGGGGTACTCAGTGTGCTTGTACGGAAACGGGTGCAGACGCAAGGAAGCAGGCGTCCTGAGAAGATTAGTACCGTTAAACTAATGCAGAAGTGCGACTAAGGCCTCATGGAAGCTGCGCACTCCTACCCTGCTGCATGGCATATCAGGGCCCTCCTTCGAAGCTAGGCCTCACTTTGAGATTCCCTTTAGCTAGAGAACAGGACAGGATGAACTCTGACCGAGAAACTGGGATACCCGGTTTCTTCGTAAAACCATTTTTTCCCTCTCACAGCCATGCCTGCCGTGAGCATAAGTCTGACAACCACAGTGTTTTTAAGGGAGCTTCAAGGCGCATAAGAGGAGCTTTCAAGGTGGGGAAACAAGGCCAGTCCCATCAGGCACCATCTCCAGGGTGACACGCAGTGTAAAAGTCCGTGGATTCTTGCAGCTCAGCAGAGACCTAGCTACCTCCCTGGCTGTTCCCTGATTCAACTTATCTACACAGGGGGCTCTGCTTTAACGAACTGCCTAGACGAAAGAGTGCCCTAGGACTCCTAGGGTCCTGTGCCTCTCCCTAAAGCCTGAAGTATTACACACAAAACTGTGCTGTAGAGGAAGTTGCAATGCAAGCCTCCTTTCTCCTTGAGATACGGTGACTTCAGGTATGAGGTCCTAGAAGGACTTGGAAGCAGAGAGTTTTCCTCAGTACAGCTCAGACTAGGGCAACGAGGACGACTTCCATGGTATGCTGAACTTTCTACTACCGTGTTCATGAAACCTTTCGATAGCTGGGGATATCTAGCTCCCCCAAGGAAGAGTGCAGCGTGTTCCCCTTCACTAGGTCTAGCCAGTGGCCCCCTGACGGGCCGACGGGCCTGATGGTGGCCCAGCAAGCCCAGGGAAACCTTGGAGTACTCAGTGTCCTTATACGGAAAGGAGTGCTCCGCGAGGGGTCTAGGAGTCCTGAAAAGCTTCCTAGCGTTCAAGTAAAGCAGAAGAGTGACTAAGGCCTCCTGGAAGCTGTTGCACACCTAGCCCGCTGCATGGCATATCAGGGTCCTCCTTCGAAGCGAGGGCTCACCTTGAGTTTCCCTTTCGCTATAAAACAGGACAGGATGAGCTCTGACTCAGAAACTGAAATACCCTGTCTCTTCGTGTAACCTCTTTTTCCCTCTCACAACCATGCCTGCAATGAGTATAAGCCTGACAACAGCAGTGTTTTAAAGGGAGCTTCAAGGCGTATAAGAGGAGCTTTCAAGGTGGGAAAACAAGGCCAGTCCCATCAGGCACCATCTCCAGGGTGACACGCAGCGTGCCTCTGGGTACTGGCAGGTCAAAAGAGACCTAGCTACCTCCCTGGCTCTTCCCTTACTCCACTTTTCTACATAAGGTGCTCTGCGTGTAGCGAACTGCTTAGATGAAAGACTGCCCTAGGACTCCTAGAGTCCTGTGCCTCTCCCCAAAGCCTGAAGTGTTACACACAAAACTGTGCTGTGGCGGAAGTTGCAACGCAAGCTGCCTTTCTCCTAGAGATACGGTGACTCCAGGTATGAGGTCCTAGAAGGACTGGGAAGCAGAGAGTTTTTCTCAGTACCGCCTAGACTAGGGCAACGAGGACGATTTCCATGGTATGCTGGACTTGCTAGGACCGTGTTCATGAAGCCGTTGGTGAGCTGGGGATATCTAGCTCGCCCAAGGAAGAGTGCAGCGTGTGACTCTTCACTCGACCTCCGCAGGGCCACCCTGAATGGCCTACGGGTCTGAGTGTGGCCCAGCAAGCCCAGCAAGCCCAGGGGAGCCTGGGGGTACTCAGGGTCCCTGTACGGAAACGAGTGCTGCCGCGAGGGGTCTACGAGTCCTGAAAAGCTTACTAGCGTTCAAGTAAAGCAGAAGAGTGACTAAGGCCTCCTGGAAGCTGTTGCACGCCTAGCCCGCTGCATGGCATATCAGGGTACTCCTTCGAAGCGAGGGCTCACATTGAGTTTCCCTTTCGCTATAAAACAGGACAGGATGAGCTCTGACTCAGAAACTGAAATACCCTGTCTCTTCGTGTAACCTCTTTTTCCCTCTCACAACCATGCCTGCAATGAGTATAAGCCTGACAACAGCAGTGTTTTAAAGGGAGCTTCAAGGCGTATAAGAGGAGCTTTCAAGGTGGGAAAACAAGGCCAGTCCCATCAGGCACCATCTCCAGGTTGACACGCAGCGTAAGTGTCTCAGGGTACTGGCAGGTCAAAAGAGACCTAGCTACCTCCCTGGCTCTTCCCTTATTCAACTTTTCCACATAAGGTGCTCTGCGTGTAGCGAACTGCTTAGATGAAAGACTGCCCTAGGACTCCTAGGGTCCTGTGCCTCTCCCAAAAGCCTGAAGTGTTACACACAAAACTGTGCTGTAGTGGAGGTTGCAATGCAAGCTGCCTTTCTCTTGCGATACGGTGACTCCAGGTATGAGGTCCTAGAAGGACTTGGAAGCAGAGAGTTTTTCTCAGTACAGCTCAGACTAGGGTAACGAGGACGACTTCCATGGTATGCTGGACTTTCTAGAACCGTGTTCATGAAACCCTTCTGTAGCTGGGGATATCTAGCTCCCCAAATGAAGCGTGCAGCGTGTTACCCTTCACTCGGCCTACCCAGGGGCCCCCAGACGCGCCTACGGGTCTGACTGTGGCCCAGCAAGCCCAGGGAAGCCTTGGAGTACTCAGGTTCTTTGTACGGAAACGAGTGCTGCCGCGAGGGGTCTAGGAGTCCTGAAAACCTTACTGGCGTTCAACTAAACCAAGAGAACGACTAAGGCCTCATGGAAACTGTTGCACGCCCACCCCGCTACATGGCATATCAGGGCCCACCTTCGAAGTGGGGGCTCACTTTGAGTTTCCCTTTAGCTATAAAACAGGACAGGATGAGCTCTGACTCAGATACTGAAATACCCTGTCTCTTCGTGTAACCTCTTTTTCCCTCTCACAGCCATGCCTGCAATGAGTATAAGCCTGACAACAACAGTGTTTTTAAGGGAGCTTCAAGGCGTATAAGAGGAGCTTTCAAGGTGGGAAAACAAGGCCAGTCCCATCAGGCACCATCTCCAGGGTGACACGCAGCGTGCCTCTGGGTACTGGCAGGTCAAAAGAGACCTAGCTACCTCCCTGGCTCTTCCCTTACTCCACTTTTCTACATAAGGTGCTCTGCGTGTAGCGAACTGCTTAGATGAAAGACTGCCCTAGGACTCCTAGAGTCCTGTGCCTCTCCCCAAAGCCTGAAGTGTTACACACAAAACTGTGCTGTGGCGGAAGTTGCAACGCAAGCTGCCTTTCTCCTAGAGATACGGTGACTCCAGGTATGAGGTCCTAGAAGGACTGGGAAGCAGAGAGTTTTTCTCAGTACCGCCTAGACTAGGGCAACGAGGACGATTTCCATGGTATGCTGGACTTGCTAGGACCGTGTTCATGAAGCCGTTGGTGAGCTGGGGATATCTAGCTCGCCCAAGGAAGAGTGCAGCGTGTGACTCTTCACTCGACCTCCGCAGGGCCACCCTGAATGGCCTACGGGTCTGAGTGTGGCCCAGGAAGCCCAGCAAGCCCAGGGGAGCCTGGGGGTACTCAGGGTCCCTGTACGGAAACGAGTGCTGCCGCGAGGGGTCTACGAGTCCTGAAAAGCTTACTAGCGTTCAAGTAAAGCAGAAGAGTGACTAAGGCCTCCTGGAAGCTGTTGCACGCCTAGCCCGCTGCATGGCATATCAGGGTACTCCTTCGAAGCGAGGGCTCACATTGAGTTTCCCTTTCGCTATAAAACAGGACAGGATGAGCTCTGACTCAGAAACTGAAATACCCTGTCTCTTCGTGTAACCTCTTTTTCCCTCTCACAACCATGCCTGCAATGAGTATAAGCCTGACAACAGCAGTGTTTTAAAGGGAGCTTCAAGGCGTATAAGAGGAGCTTTCAAGGTGGGAAAACAAGGCCAGTCCCATCAGGCACCATCTCCAGGTTGACACGCAGCGTAAGTGTCTCAGGGTACTGGCAGGTCAAAAGAGACCTAGCTACCTCCCTGGCTCTTCCCTTATTCAACTTTTCCACATAAGGTGCTCTGCGTGTAGCGAACTGCTTAGATGAAAGACTGCCCTAGGACTCCTAGGGTCCTGTGCCTCTCCCAAAAGCCTGAAGTGTTACACACAAAACTGTGCTGTAGTGGAGTTTGCAATGCAAGCTGCCTTTCTCTTGCGATACGGTGACTCCAGGTATGAGGTCCTAGAAGGACTTGGAAGCAGAGAGTTTTTCTCAGTACAGCTCAGACTAGGGTAACGAGGACGACTTCCATGGTATGCTGGACTTTCTAGAACCGTGTTCATGAAACCCTTCTGTAGCTGGGGATATCTAGCTCCCCAAATGAAGCGTGCAGCGTGTTACCCTTCACTCGGCCTACCCAGGGGCCCCCAGACGCGCCTACGGGTCTGACTGTGGCCCAGCAAGCCCAGGGAAGCCTTGGAGTACTCAGGTTCTTTGTACGGAAACGAGTGCTGCCGCGAGGGGTCTAGGAGTCCTGAAAACCTTACTGGCGTTCAACTAAACCAAGAGAACGACTAAGGCCTCATGGAAACTGTTGCACGCCCACCCCGCTACATGGCATATCAGGGCCCACCTTCGAAGTGGGGGCTCACTTTGAGTTTCCCTTTAGCTATAAAACAGGACAGGATGAGCTCTGACTCAGATACTGAAATACCCTGTCTCTTCGTGTAACCTCTTTTTCCCTCTCACAGCCATGCCTGCAATGAGTATAAGCCTGACAACAACAGTGTTTTTAAGGGAGCTTCAAGGCGCCCAAGAGGAGCTTTCAAGGTGGGAAAACAAGGCCAGTCCCATCAGGCACCATCTCCAGGGTGACACGCAGCGTAAGTGTCTCAGGGTACTGGCAGGTCAAAAGAGACCTAGCTACCTCCCTGGCTCTTCCCTTATTCAACTTTTCCACATAAGGTGCTCTGCGTGTAGCGAACTGCTTAGATGAAAGACTGCCCTAGGACTCCTAGGGTCCTGTGCCTCTCCCAAAAGCCTGAAGTGTTACACACAAAACTGTGCTGTAGTGGAGGTTGCAATGCAAGCTGCCTTTCTCTTGCGATACGGTGACTCCAGGTATGAGGTCCTAGAAGGACTTGGAAGCAGAGAGTTTTTCTCAGTACAGCTCAGACTAGGGTAACGAGGACGACTTCCATGGTATGCTGGACTTTCTAGAACCGTGTTCATGAAACCCTTCTGTAGCTGGGGATATCTAGCTCCCCAAATGAAGCGTGCAGCGTGTTACCCTTCACTCGGCCTACCCAGGGGCCCCCAGACGCGCCTACGGGTCTGACTGTGGCCCAGCAAGCCCAGGGAAGCCTTGGAGTACTCAGGTTCTTTGTACGGAAACGAGTGCTGCCGCGAGGGGTCTAGGAGTCCTGAAAACCTTACTGGCGTTCAACTAAACCAAGAGAACGACTAAGGCCTCATGGAAACTGTTGCACGCCCACCCCGCTACATGGCATATCAGGGCCCACCTTCGAAGTGGGGGCTCACTTTGAGTTTCCCTTTAGCTATAAAACAGGACAGGATGAGCTCTGACTCAGATACTGAAATACCCTGTCTCTTCGTGTAACCTCTTTTTCCCTCTCACAGCCATGCCTGCAATGAGTATAAGCCTGACAACAACAGTGTTTTTAAGGGAGCTTCAAGGCGCCCAAGAGGAGCTTTCAAGGTGGGAAAACAAGGCCAGTCCCATCAGGCACCATCTCCAGGGTGACACGCAGCGTGCCTCTGGGTACTGGCAGGTCAAAAGAGACCTAGCTACCTCCCTGGCTCTTCCCTTACTCCACTTTTCTACATAAGGTGCTCTGCGTGTAGCGAACTGCTTAGATGAAAGACTGCCCTAGGACTCCTAGAGTCCTGTGCCTCTCCCCAAAGCCTGAAGTGTTACACACAAAACTGTGCTGTGGCGGAAGTTGCAACGCAAGCTGCCTTTCTCCTAGAGATACGGTGACTCCAGGTATGAGGTCCTAGAAGGACTGGGAAGCAGAGAGTTTTTCTCAGTACCGCCTAGACTAGGGCAACGAGGACGATTTCCATGGTATGCTGGACTTGCTAGGACCGTGTTCATGAAGCCGTTGGTGAGCTGGGGATATCTAGCTCGCCCAAGGAAGAGTGCAGCGTGTGACTCTTCACTCGACCTCCGCAGGGCCACCCTGAATGGCCTACGGGTCTGAGTGTGGCCCAGGAAGCCCAGCAAGCCCAGGGGAGCCTGGGGGTACTCAGGGTCCCTGTACGGAAACGAGTGCTGCCGCGAGGGGTCTACGAGTCCTGAAAAGCTTACTAGCGTTCAAGTAAAGCAGAAGAGTGACTAAGGCCTCCTGGAAGCTGTTGCATGCCTAGCCCGCTGCATGGCATATCAGGGTACTCCTTCGAAGCGAGGGCTCACATTGAGTTTCCTTTTCGCTATAAAACAGGACAGGATGAGCTCTGACTCAGAAACTGAAATACCCTGTCTCTTCGTGTAACCTCTTTTTCCCTCTCACAACCATGCCTGCAATGAGTATAAGCCTGACAACAGCAGTGTTTTAAAGGGAGCTTCAAGGCGTATAAGAGGAGCTTTCAAGGTGGGAAAACAAGGCCAGTCCCATCAGGCACCATCTCCAGGTTGACACGCAGCGTAAGTGTCTCAGGGTACTGGCAGGTCAAAAGAGACCTAGCTACCTCCCTGGCTCTTCCCTTATTCAACTTTTCCACATAAGGTGCTCTGCGTGTAGCGAACTGCTTAGATGAAAGACTGCCCTAGGACTCCTAGGGTCCTGTGCCTCTCCCAAAAGCCTGAAGTGTTACACACAAAACTGTGCTGTAGTGGAGGTTGCAATGCAAGCTGCCTTTCTCTTGCGATACGGTGACTCCAGGTATGAGGTCCTAGAAGGACTTGGAAGCAGAGAGTTTTTCTCAGTACAGCTCAGACTAGGGTAACGAGGACGACTTCCATGGTATGCTGGACTTTCTAGAACCGTGTTCATGAAACCCTTCTGTAGCTGGGGATATCTAGCTCCCCAAATGAAGCGTGCAGCGTGTTACCCTTCACTCGGCCTACCCAGGGGCCCCCAGACGCGCCTACGGGTCTGACTGTGGCCCAGCAAGCCCAGGGAAGCCTTGGAGTACTCAGGTTCTTTGTACGGAAACGAGTGCTGCCGCGAGGGGTCTAGGAGTCCTGAAAACCTTACTGGCGTTCAACTAAACCAAGAGAACGACTAAGGCCTCATGGAAACTGTTGCACGCCCACCCCGCTACATGGCATATCAGGGCCCACCTTCGAAGTGGGGGCTCACTTTGAGTTTCCCTTTAGCTATAAAACAGGACAGGATGAGCTCTGACTCAGATACTGAAATACCCTGTCTCTTCGTGTAACCTCTTTTTCCCTCTCACAGCCATGCCTGCAATGAGTATAAGCCTGACAACAACAGTGTTTTTAAGGGAGCTTCAAGGCGCCCAAGAGGAGCTTTCAAGGTGGGAAAACAAGGCCAGTCCCATCAGGCACCATCTCCAGGGTGACACGCAGCGTGCCTCTGGGTACTGGCAGGTCAAAAGAGACCTAGCTACCTCCCTGGCTCTTCCCTTACTCCACTTTTCTACATAAGGTGCTCTGCGTGTAGCGAACTGCTTAGATGAAAGACTGCCCTAGGACTCCTAGAGTCCTGTGCCTCTCCCCAAAGCCTGAAGTGTTACACACAAAACTGTGCTGTGGCGGAAGTTGCAACGCAAGCTGCCTTTCTCCTAGAGATACGGTGACTCCAGGTATGAGGTCCTAGAAGGACTGGGAAGCAGAGAGTTTTTCTCAGTACCGCCTAGACTAGGGCAACGAGGACGATTTCCATGGTATGCTGGACTTGCTAGGACCGTGTTCATGAAGCCGTTGGTGAGCTGGGGATATCTAGCTCGCCCAAGGAAGAGTGCAGCGTGTGACTCTTCACTCGACCTCCGCAGGGCCACCCTGAATGGCCTACGGGTCTGAGTGTGGCCCAGCAAGCCCAGCAAGCCCAGGGGAGCCTGGGGGTACTCAGGGTCCCTGTACGGAAACGAGTGCTGCCGCGAGGGGTCTACGAGTCCTGAAAAGCTTACTAGCGTTCAACTAAAGCAGAAGAGTGACTAAGGCCTCCTGGAAGCTGCTGCACGCCTACTCCGCTGCATGGCATATCAGGGCCCTCCTTCGAAGCTAGGCCTCACTTTGAGTTTCCCTTTAGCTAGAGAACAGGACAGGATGAGCGCTGAATCAGAAACTGGACTACGTGTTTCTTCGTGAAACCTCTTTTCCCCTCTCCCAGCCATGCCTGTCGTGAGTATAAGCCCGACACCAACAGTGTTTTTCAGTTAGCTTCTAGGCGCATGAAAGGGGCTTTCATGACGGGACAACAAGGCTAGCCCCATCAGGTCCTGTTTCCAGATTGACACGCAGCAGAAGTATCTGTGGTTTCTAAGAGGTCAAAAGAGACCTAGCTCCTCACTGGGTCCTTGGAGAATCAACTTTTCTATGCAGGGTGCTCTGCGTGTAGCCAACTGCCTAAATGAAAGAATTCCCTAGGTGTCCTGGGCTCCTGGGCATCTTCCGAAAGCCTGCGGCGTTACACCCGAAAGTGTGCTCTAGTTGCACTTGGACCACAAGCCGACTTTCTCCTAGAGGTTGGTTGACTTCAGCTAGGAGCCGGTAGAAGGAATTGTAAGCAAAGAGTTTTTCTCAGTACAGCTCGGACTAGTGTAAGCAGGCAGACTTGCATGGCCTGCTGCACCTACTACAACCGTGTTCCTGAGGCTGTTGGTGAGCTGAGGCAATCGAGCTCCCCCGAGGGAGCGTGCATCATGCTGCCCTTCACTCGGCACAGACACGGGTACTCCGAAGGGTCTACGTGTCTGAATGTTGATCTTCAACTCAGGAGAGCCTGGGGGTACTCAGTGTGCTTGTACGGAAACGGGTGCAGACGCAAGGAAGCAGGCGTCCTGAGAAGATTAGTACCGTTAAACTAATGCAGAAGTGCGACTAAGGCCTCATGGAAGCTGCGCACTCCTACCCTGCTGCATGGCATATCAGGGCCCTCCTTCGAAGCTAGGCCTCACTTTGAGATTCCCTTTAGCTAGAGAACAGGACAGGATGAACTCTGACCGAGAAACTGGGATACCCGGTTTCTTCGTAAAACCATTTTTTCCCTCTCACAGCCATGCCTGCCGTGAGCATAAGTCTGACAACCACAGTGTTTTTAAGGGAGCTTCAAGGCGCATAAGAGGAGCTTTCAAGGTGGGGAAACAAGGCCAGTCCCATCAGGCACCATCTCCAGGGTGACACGCAGTGTAAAAGTCCGTGGATTCTTGCAGCTCAGCAGAGACCTAGCTACCTCCCTGGCTGTTCCCTGATTCAACTTATCTACACAGGGGGCTCTGCTTTAACGAACTGCCTAGACGAAAGAGTGCCCTAGGACTCCTAGGGTCCTGTGCCTCTCCCTAAAGCCTGAAGTATTACACACAAAACTGTGCTGTAGAGGAAGTTGCAATGCAAGCCTCCTTTCTCCTTGAGATACGGTGACTTCAGGTATGAGGTCCTAGAAGGACTTGGAAGCAGAGAGTTTTCCTCAGTACAGCTCAGACTAGGGCAACGAGGACGACTTCCATGGTATGCTGAACTTTCTACTACCGTGTTCATGAAACCTTTCGATAGCTGGGGATATCTAGCTCCCCCAAGGAAGAGTGCAGCGTGTTCCCCTTCACTAGGTCTAGCCAGTGGCCCCCTGACGGGCCGACGGGCCTGATGGTGGCCCAGCAAGCCCAGGGAAACCTTGGAGTACTCAGTGTCCTTATACGGAAAGGAGTGCTCCGCGAGGGGTCTAGGAGTCCTGAAAAGCTTCCTAGCGTTCAAGTAAAGCAGAAGAGTGACTAAGGCCTCCTGGAAGCTGTTGCACGCCTAGCCCGCTGCATGGCATATCAGGGTCCTCCTTCGAAGCGAGGGCTCATCTTGAGTTTCCCTTTCGCTATAAAACAGGACAGGATGAGCTCTGACTCAGAAACTGAAATACCCTGTCTCTTCGTGTAACCTCTTTTTCCCTCTCACAACCATGCCTGCAATGAGTATAAGCCTGACAACAGCAGTGTTTTAAAGGGAGCTTCAAGGCGTATAAGAGGAGCTTTCAAGGTGGGAAAACAAGGCCAGTCCCATCAGGCACCATCTCCAGGTTGACACGCAGCGTAAGTGTCTCAGGGTACTGGCAGGTCAAAAGAGACCTAGCTACCTCCCTGGCTCTTCCCTTATTCAACTTTTCCACATAAGGTGCTCTGCGTGTAGCGAACTGCTTAGATGAAAGACTGCCCTAGGACTCCTAGGGTCCTGTGCCTCTCCCAAAAGCCTGAAGTGTTACACACAAAACTGTGCTGTAGTGGAGGTTGCAATGCAAGCTGCCTTTCTCTTGCGATACGGTGACTCCAGGTATGAGGTCCTAGAAGGACTTGGAAGCAGAGAGTTTTTCTCAGTACAGCTCAGACTAGGGTAACGAGGACGACTTCCATGGTATGCTGGACTTTCTAGAACCGTGTTCATGAAACCCTTCTGTAGCTGGGGATATCTAGCTCCCCAAATGAAGCGTGCAGCGTGTTACCCTTCACTCGGCCTACCCAGGGGCCCCCAGACGCGCCTACGGGTCTGACTGTGGCCCAGCAAGCCCAGGGAAGCCTTGGAGTACTCAGGTTCTTTGTACGGAAACGAGTGCTGCCGCGAGGGGTCTAGGAGTCCTGAAAACCTTACTGGCGTTCAACTAAACCAAGAGAACGACTAAGGCCTCATGGAAACTGTTGCACGCCCACCCCGCTACATGGCATATCAGGGCCCACCTTCGAAGTGGGGGCTCACTTTGAGTTTCCCTTTAGCTATAAAACAGGACAGGATGAGCTCTGACTCAGATACTGAAATACCCTGTCTCTTCGTGTAACCTCTTTTTCCCTCTCACAGCCATGCCTGCAATGAGTATAAGCCTGACAACAACAGTGTTTTTAAGGGAGCTTCAAGGCGCCCAAGAGGAGCTTTCAAGGTGGGAAAACAAGGCCAGTCCCATCAGGCACCATCTCCAGGGTGACACGCAGCGTGCCTCTGGGTACTGGCAGGTCAAAAGAGACCTAGCTACCTCCCTGGCTCTTCCCTTACTCCACTTTTCTACATAAGGTGCTCTGCGTGTAGCGAACTGCTTAGATGAAAGACTGCCCTAGGACTCCTAGAGTCCTGTGCCTCTCCCCAAAGCCTGAAGTGTTACACACAAAACTGTGCTGTGGCGGAAGTTGCAACGCAAGCTGCCTTTCTCCTAGAGATACGGTGACTCCAGGTATGAGGTCCTAGAAGGACTGGGAAGCAGAGAGTTTTTCTCAGTACCGCCTAGACTAGGGCAACGAGGACGATTTCCATGGTATGCTGGACTTGCTAGGACCGTGTTCATGAAGCCGTTGGTGAGCTGGGGATATCTAGCTCGCCCAAGGAAGAGTGCAGCGTGTGACTCTTCACTCGACCTCCGCAGGGCCACCCTGAATGGCCTACGGGTCTGAGTGTGGCCCAGCAAGCCCAGCAAGCCCAGGGGAGCCTGGGGGTACTCAGGGTCCCTGTACGGAAACGAGTGCTGCCGCGAGGGGTCTACGAGTCCTGAAAAGCTTACTAGCGTTCAACTAAAGCAGAAGAGTGACTAAGGCCTCCTGGAAGCTGCTGCACGCCTACTCCGCTGCATGGCATATCAGGGCCCTCCTTCGAAGCTAGGCCTCACTTTGAGTTTCCCTTTAGCTAGAGAACAGGACAGGATGAGCGCTGAATCAGAAACTGGACTACGTGTTTCTTCGTGAAACCTCTTTTCCCCTCTCCCAGCCATGCCTGTCGTGAGTATAAGCCCGACACCAACAGTGTTTTTCAGTTAGCTTCTAGGCGCATGAAAGGGGCTTTCATGACGGGACAACAAGGCTAGCCCCATCAGGTCCTGTTTCCAGATTGACACGCAGCAGAAGTATCTGTGGTTTCTAAGAGGTCAAAAGAGACCTAGCTCCTCACTGGGTCCTTGGAGAATCAACTTTTCTATGCAGGGTGCTCTGCGTGTAGCCAACTGCCTAAATGAAAGAATTCCCTAGGTGTCCTGGGCTCCTGGGCATCTTCCGAAAGCCTGCGGCGTTACACCCGAAAGTGTGCTCTAGTTGCACTTGGACCACAAGCCGACTTTCTCCTAGAGGTTGGTTGACTTCAGCTAGGAGCCGGTAGAAGGAATTGTAAGCAAAGAGTTTTTCTCAGTACAGCTCGGACTAGTGTAAGCAGGCAGACTTGCATGGCCTGCTGCACCTACTACAACCGTGTTCCTGAGGCTGTTGGTGAGCTGAGGCAATCGAGCTCCCCCGAGGGAGCGTGCATCATGCTGCCCTTCACTCGGCACAGACACGGGTACTCCGAAGGGTCTACGTGTCTGAATGTTGATCTTCAACTCAGGAGAGCCTGGGGGTACTCAGTGTGCTTGTACGGAAACGGGTGCAGACGCAAGGAAGCAGGCGTCCTGAGAAGATTAGTACCGTTAAACTAATGCAGAAGTGCGACTAAGGCCTCATGGAAGCTGCGCACTCCTACCCTGCTGCATGGCATATCAGGGCCCTCCTTCGAAGCTAGGCCTCACTTTGAGATTCCCTTTAGCTAGAGAACAGGACAGGATGAACTCTGACCGAGAAACTGGGATACCCGGTTTCTTCGTAAAACCATTTTTTCCCTCTCACAGCCATGCCTGCCGTGAGCATAAGTCTGACAACCACAGTGTTTTTAAGGGAGCTTCAAGGCGCATAAGAGGAGCTTTCAAGGTGGGGAAACAAGGCCAGTCCCATCAGGCACCATCTCCAGGGTGACACGCAGTGTAAAAGTCCGTGGATTCTTGCAGCTCAGCAGAGACCTAGCTACCTCCCTGGCTGTTCCCTGATTCAACTTATCTACACAGGGGGCTCTGCTTTAACGAACTGCCTAGACGAAAGAGTGCCCTAGGACTCCTAGGGTCCTGTGCCTCTCCCTAAAGCCTGAAGTATTACACACAAAACTGTGCTGTAGAGGAAGTTGCAATGCAAGCCTCCTTTCTCCTTGAGATACGGTGACTTCAGGTATGAGGTCCTAGAAGGACTTGGAAGCAGAGAGTTTTCCTCAGTACAGCTCAGACTAGGGCAACGAGGACGACTTCCATGGTATGCTGAACTTTCTACTACCGTGTTCATGAAACCTTTCGATAGCTGGGGATATCTAGCTCCCCCAAGGAAGAGTGCAGCGTGTTCCCCTTCACTAGGTCTAGCCAGTGGCCCCCTGACGGGCCGACGGGCCTGATGGTGGCCCAGCAAGCCCAGGGAAACCTTGGAGTACTCAGTGTCCTTATACGGAAAGGAGTGCTCCGCGAGGGGTCTAGGAGTCCTGAAAAGCTTCCTAGCGTTCAAGTAAAGCAGAAGAGTGACTAAGGCCTCCTGGAAGCTGTTGCACGCCTAGCCCGCTGCATGGTATATCAGGGTCCTCCTTCGAAGCGAGGGCTCATCTTGAGTTTCCCTTTCGCTATAAAACAGGACAGGATGAGCTCTGACTCAGAAACTGAAATACCCTGTCTCTTCGTGTAACCTCTTTTTCCCTCTCACAACCATGCCTGCAATGAGTATAAGCCTGACAACAGCAGTGTTTTAAAGGGAGCTTCAAGGCGTATAAGAGGAGCTTTCAAGGTGGGAAAACAAGGCCAGTCCCATCAGGCACCATCTCCAGGGTGACACGCAGCGTGCCTCTGGGTACTGGCAGGTCAAAAGAGACCTAGCTACCTCCCTGGCTCTTCCCTTACTCCACTTTTCTACATAAGGTGCTCTGCGTGTAGCGAACTGCTTAGATGAAAGACTGCCCTAGGACTCCTAGAGTCCTGTGCCTCTCCCCAAAGCCTGAAGTGTTACACACAAAACTGTGCTGTGGCGGAAGTTGCAACGCAAGCTGCCTTTCTCCTAGAGATACGGTGACTCCAGGTATGAGGTCCTAGAAGGACTGGGAAGCAGAGAGTTTTTCTCAGTACCGCCTAGACTAGGGCAACGAGGACGATTTCCATGGTATGCTGGACTTGCTAGGACCGTGTTCATGAAGCCGTTGGTGAGCTGGGGATATCTAGCTCGCCCAAGGAAGAGTGCAGCGTGTGACTCTTCACTCGACCTCCGCAGGGCCACCCTGAATGGCCTACGGGTCTGAGTGTGGCCCAGCAAGCCCAGCAAGCCCAGGGGAGCCTGGGGGTACTCAGGGTCCCTGTACGGAAACGAGTGCTGCCGCGAGGGGTCTACGAGTCCTGAAAAGCTTACTAGCGTTCAAGTAAAGCAGAAGAGTGACTAAGGCCTCCTGGAAGCTGCTGCACGCCTACTCCGCTGCATGGCATATCAGGGCCCTCCTTCGAAGCTAGGCCTCACTTTGAGTTTCCCTTTAGCTAGAGAACAGGACAGGATGAGCGCTGAATCAGAAACTGGACTACGTGTTTCTTCGTGAAACCTCTTTTCCCCTCTCCCAGCCATGCCTGTCGTGAGTATAAGCCCGACACCAACAGTGTTTTTCAGTTAGCTTCTAGGCGCATGAAAGGGGCTTTCATGACGGGACAACAAGGCTAGCCCCATCAGGTCCTGTTTCCAGATTGACACGCAGCAGAAGTATCTGTGGTTTCTAAGAGGTCAAAAGAGACCTAGCTCCTCACTGGGTCCTTGGAGAATCAACTTTTCTATGCAGGGTGCTCTGCGTGTAGCCAACTGCCTAAATGAAAGAATTCCCTAGGTGTCCTGGGCTCCTGGGCATCTTCCGAAAGCCTGCGGCGTTACACCCGAAAGTGTGCTCTAGTTGCACTTGGACCACAAGCCGACTTTCTCCTAGAGGTTGGTTGACTTCAGCTAGGAGCCGGTAGAAGGAATTGTAAGCAAAGAGTTTTTCTCAGTACAGCTCGGACTAGTGTAAGCAGGCAGACTTGCATGGCCTGCTGCACCTACTACAACCGTGTTCCTGAGGCTGTTGGTGAGCTGAGGCAATCGAGCTCCCCCGAGGGAGCGTGCATCATGCTGCCCTTCACTCGGCACAGACACGGGTACTCCGAAGGGTCTACGTGTCTGAATGTTGATCTTCAACTCAGGAGAGCCTGGGGGTACTCAGTGTGCTTGTACGGAAACGGGTGCAGACGCAAGGAAGCAGGCGTCCTGAGAAGATTAGTACCGTTAAACTAATGCAGAAGTGCGACTAAGGCCTCATGGAAGCTGCGCACTCCTACCCTGCTGCATGGCATATCAGGGCCCTCCTTCGAAGCTAGGCCTCACTTTGAGATTCCCTTTAGCTAGAGAACAGGACAGGATGAACTCTGACCGAGAAACTGGGATACCCGGTTTCTTCGTAAAACCATTTTTTCCCTCTCACAGCCATGCCTGCCGTGAGCATAAGTCTGACAACCACAGTGTTTTTAAGGGAGCTTCAAGGCGCATAAGAGGAGCTTTCAAGGTGGGGAAACAAGGCCAGTCCCATCAGGCACCATCTCCAGGGTGACACGCAGTGTAAAAGTCCGTGGATTCTTGCAGCTCAGCAGAGACCTAGCTACCTCCCTGGCTGTTCCCTGATTCAACTTATCTACACAGGGGGCTCTGCTTTAACGAACTGCCTAGACGAAAGAGTGCCCTAGGACTCCTAGGGTCCTGTGCCTCTCCCTAAAGCCTGAAGTATTACACACAAAACTGTGCTGTAGAGGAAGTTGCAATGCAAGCCTCCTTTCTCCTTGAGATACGGTGACTTCAGGTATGAGGTCCTAGAAGGACTTGGAAGCAGAGAGTTTTCCTCAGTACAGCTCAGACTAGGGCAACGAGGACGACTTCCATGGTATGCTGAACTTTCTACTACCGTGTTCATGAAACCTTTCGATAGCTGGGGATATCTAGCTCCCCCAAGGAAGAGTGCAGCGTGTTCCCCTTCACTAGGTCTAGCCAGTGGCCCCCTGACGGGCCGACGGGCCTGATGGTGGCCCAGCAAGCCCAGGGAAACCTTGGAGTACTCAGTGTCCTTATACGGAAAGGAGTGCTCCGCGAGGGGTCTAGGAGTCCTGAAAAGCTTCCTAGCGTTCAAGTAAAGCAGAAGAGTGACTAAGGCCTCCTGGAAGCTGTTGCACGCCTAGCCCGCTGCATGGCATATCAGGGTCCTCCTTCGAAGCGAGGGCTCACCTTGAGTTTCCCTTTCGCTATAAAACAGGACAGGATGAGCTCTGACTCAGAAACTGAAATACCCTGTCTCTTCGTGTAACCTCTTTTTCCCTCTCACAACCATGCCTGCAATGAGTATAAGCCTGACAACAGCAGTGTTTTAAAGGGAGCTTCAAGGCGTATAAGAGGAGCTTTCAAGGTGGGAAAACAAGGCCAGTCCCATCAGGCACCATCTCCAGGGTGACACGCAGCGTGCCTCTGGGTACTGGCAGGTCAAAAGAGACCTAGCTACCTCCCTGGCTCTTCCCTTACTCCACTTTTCTACATAAGGTGCTCTGCGTGTAGCGAACTGCTTAGATGAAAGACTGCCCTAGGACTCCTAGAGTCCTGTGCCTCTCCCCAAAGCCTGAAGTGTTACACACAAAACTGTGCTGTGGCGGAAGTTGCAACGCAAGCTGCCTTTCTCCTAGAGATACGGTGACTCCAGGTATGAGGTCCTAGAAGGACTGGGAAGCAGAGAGTTTTTCTCAGTACCGCCTAGACTAGGGCAACGAGGACGATTTCCATGGTATGCTGGACTTGCTAGGACCGTGTTCATGAAGCCGTTGGTGAGCTGGGGATATCTAGCTCGCCCAAGGAAGAGTGCAGCGTGTGACTCTTCACTCGACCTCCGCAGGGCCACCCTGAATGGCCTACGGGTCTGAGTGTGGCCCAGCAAGCCCAGCAAGCCCAGGGGAGCCTGGGGGTACTCAGGGTCCCTGTACGGAAACGAGTGCTGCCGCGAGGGGTCTACGAGTCCTGAAAAGCTTACTAGCGTTCAAGTAAAGCAGAAGAGTGACTAAGGCCTCCTGGAAGCTGTTGCACGCCTAGCCCGCTGCATGGCATATCAGGGTACTCCTTCGAAGCGAGGGCTCACATTGAGTTTCCCTTTCGCTATAAAACAGGACAGGATGAGCTCTGACTCAGAAACTGAAATACCCTGTCTCTTCGTGTAACCTCTTTTTCCCTCTCACAACCATGCCTGCAATGAGTATAAGCCTGACAACAGCAGTGTTTTAAAGGGAGCTTCAAGGCGTATAAGAGGAGCTTTCAAGGTGGGAAAACAAGGCCAGTCCCATCAGGCACCATCTCCAGGTTGACACGCAGCGTAAGTGTCTCAGGGTACTGGCAGGTCAAAAGAGACCTAGCTACCTCCCTGGCTCTTCCCTTATTCAACTTTTCCACATAAGGTGCTCTGCGTGTAGCGAACTGCTTAGATGAAAGACTGCCCTAGGACTCCTAGGGTCCTGTGCCTCTCCCAAAAGCCTGAAGTGTTACACACAAAACTGTGCTGTAGTGGAGGTTGCAATGCAAGCTGCCTTTCTCTTGCGATACGGTGACTCCAGGTATGAGGTCCTAGAAGGACTTGGAAGCAGAGAGTTTTTCTCAGTACAGCTCAGACTAGGGTAACGAGGACGACTTCCATGGTATGCTGGACTTTCTAGAACCGTGTTCATGAAACCCTTCTGTAGCTGGGGATATCTAGCTCCCCAAATGAAGCGTGCAGCGTGTTACCCTTCACTCGGCCTACCCAGGGGCCCCCAGACGCGCCTACGGGTCTGACTGTGGCCCAGCAAGCCCAGGGAAGCCTTGGAGTACTCAGGTTCTTTGTACGGAAACGAGTGCTGCCGCGAGGGGTCTAGGAGTCCTGAAAACCTTACTGGCGTTCAACTAAACCAAGAGAACGACTAAGGCCTCATGGAAACTGTTGCACGCCCACCCCGCTACATGGCATATCAGGGCCCACCTTCGAAGTGGGGGCTCACTTTGAGTTTCCCTTTAGCTATAAAACAGGACAGGATGAGCTCTGACTCAGATACTGAAATACCCTGTCTCTTCGTGTAACCTCTTTTTCCCTCTCACAGCCATGCCTGCAATGAGTATAAGCCTGACAACAACAGTGTTTTTAAGGGAGCTTCAAGGCGTATAAGAGGAGTTTTCAAGGTGGGAAAACAAGGCCAGTCCCATCAGGCACCATCTCCAGGGTGACACGCAGCGTGCCTCTGGGTACTGGCAGGTCAAAAGAGACCTAGCTACCTCCCTGGCTCTTCCCTTACTCCACTTTTCTACATAAGGTGCTCTGCGTGTAGCGAACTGCTTAGATGAAAGACTGCCCTAGGACTCCTAGAGTCCTGTGCCTCTCCCCAAAGCCTGAAGTGTTACACACAAAACTGTGCTGTGGCGGAAGTTGCAACGCAAGCTGCCTTTCTCCTAGAGATACGGTGACTCCAGGTATGAGGTCCTAGAAGGACTGGGAAGCAGAGAGTTTTTCTCAGTACCGCCTAGACTAGGGCAACGAGGACGATTTCCATGGTATGCTGGACTTGCTAGGACCGTGTTCATGAAGCCGTTGGTGAGCTGGGGATATCTAGCTCGCCCAAGGAAGAGTGCAGCGTGTGACTCTTCACTCGACCTCCGCAGGGCCACCCTGAATGGCCTACGGGTCTGAGTGTGGCCCAGGAAGCCCAGCAAGCCCAGGGGAGCCTGGGGGTACTCAGGGTCCCTGTACGGAAACGAGTGCTGCCGCGAGGGGTCTACGAGTCCTGAAAAGCTTACTAGCGTTCAAGTAAAGCAGAAGAGTGACTAAGGCCTCCTGGAAGCTGTTGCACGCCTAGCCCGCTGCATGGCATATCAGGGTACTCCTTCGAAGCGAGGGCTCACATTGAGTTTCCCTTTCGCTATAAAACAGGACAGGATGAGCTCTGACTCAGAAACTGAAATACCCTGTCTCTTCGTGTAACCTCTTTTTCCCTCTCACAACCATGCCTGCAATGAGTATAAGCCTGACAACAGCAGTGTTTTAAAGGGAGCTTCAAGGCGTATAAGAGGAGCTTTCAAGGTGGGAAAACAAGGCCAGTCCCATCAGGCACCATCTCCAGGTTGACACGCAGCGTAAGTGTCTCAGGGTACTGGCAGGTCAAAAGAGACCTAGCTACCTCCCTGGCTCTTCCCTTATTCAACTTTTCCACATAAGGTGCTCTGCGTGTAGCGAACTGCTTAGATGAAAGACTGCCCTAGGACTCCTAGGGTCCTGTGCCTCTCCCAAAAGCCTGAAGTGTTACACACAAAACTGTGCTGTAGTGGAGTTTGCAATGCAAGCTGCCTTTCTCTTGCGATACGGTGACTCCAGGTATGAGGTCCTAGAAGGACTTGGAAGCAGAGAGTTTTTCTCAGTACAGCTCAGACTAGGGTAACGAGGACGACTTCCATGGTATGCTGGACTTTCTAGAACCGTGTTCATGAAACCCTTCTGTAGCTGGGGATATCTAGCTCCCCAAATGAAGCGTGCAGCGTGTTACCCTTCACTCGGCCTACCCAGGGGCCCCCAGACGCGCCTACGGGTCTGACTGTGGCCCAGCAAGCCCAGGGAAGCCTTGGAGTACTCAGGTTCTTTGTACGGAAACGAGTGCTGCCGCGAGGGGTCTAGGAGTCCTGAAAACCTTACTGGCGTTCAACTAAACCAAGAGAACGACTAAGGCCTCATGGAAACTGTTGCACGCCCACCCCGCTACATGGCATATCAGGGCCCACCTTCGAAGTGGGGGCTCACTTTGAGTTTCCCTTTAGCTATAAAACAGGACAGGATGAGCTCTGACTCAGATACTGAAATACCCTGTCTCTTCGTGTAACCTCTTTTTCCCTCTCACAGCCATGCCTGCAATGAGTATAAGCCTGACAACAACAGTGTTTTTAAGGGAGCTTCAAGGCGCCCAAGAGGAGCTTTCAAGGTGGGAAAACAAGGCCAGTCCCATCAGGCACCATCTCCAGGGTGACACGCAGCGTAAGTGTCTCAGGGTACTGGCAGGTCAAAAGAGACCTAGCTACCTCCCTGGCTCTTCCCTTATTCAACTTTTCCACATAAGGTGCTCTGCGTGTAGCGAACTGCTTAGATGAAAGACTGCCCTAGGACTCCTAGGGTCCTGTGCCTCTCCCAAAAGCCTGAAGTGTTACACACAAAACTGTGCTGTAGTGGAGGTTGCAATGCAAGCTGCCTTTCTCTTGCGATACGGTGACTCCAGGTATGAGGTCCTAGAAGGACTTGGAAGCAGAGAGTTTTTCTCAGTACAGCTCAGACTAGGGTAACGAGGACGACTTCCATGGTATGCTGGACTTTCTAGAACCGTGTTCATGAAACCCTTCTGTAGCTGGGGATATCTAGCTCCCCAAATGAAGCGTGCAGCGTGTTACCCTTCACTCGGCCTACCCAGGGGCCCCCAGACGCGCCTACGGGTCTGACTGTGGCCCAGCAAGCCCAGGGAAGCCTTGGAGTACTCAGGTTCTTTGTACGGAAACGAGTGCTGCCGCGAGGGGTCTAGGAGTCCTGAAAACCTTACTGGCGTTCAACTAAACCAAGAGAACGACTAAGGCCTCATGGAAACTGTTGCACGCCCACCCCGCTACATGGCATATCAGGGCCCACCTTCGAAGTGGGGGCTCACTTTGAGTTTCCCTTTAGCTATAAAACAGGACAGGATGAGCTCTGACTCAGATACTGAAATACCCTGTCTCTTCGTGTAACCTCTTTTTCCCTCTCACAGCCATGCCTGCAATGAGTATAAGCCTGACAACAACAGTGTTTTTAAGGGAGCTTCAAGGCGCCCAAGAGGAGCTTTCAAGGTGGGAAAACAAGGCCAGTCCCATCAGGCACCATCTCCAGGGTGACACGCAGCGTGCCTCTGGGTACTGGCAGGTCAAAAGAGACCTAGCTACCTCCCTGGCTCTTCCCTTACTCCACTTTTCTACATAAGGTGCTCTGCGTGTAGCGAACTGCTTAGATGAAAGACTGCCCTAGGACTCCTAGAGTCCTGTGCCTCTCCCCAAAGCCTGAAGTGTTACACACAAAACTGTGCTGTGGCGGAAGTTGCAACGCAAGCTGCCTTTCTCCTAGAGATACGGTGACTCCAGGTATGAGGTCCTAGAAGGACTGGGAAGCAGAGAGTTTTTCTCAGTACCGCCTAGACTAGGGCAACGAGGACGATTTCCATGGTATGCTGGACTTGCTAGGACCGTGTTCATGAAGCCGTTGGTGAGCTGGGGATATCTAGCTCGCCCAAGGAAGAGTGCAGCGTGTGACTCTTCACTCGACCTCCGCAGGGCCACCCTGAATGGCCTACGGGTCTGAGTGTGGCCCAGCAAGCCCAGCAAGCCCAGGGGAGCCTGGGGGTACTCAGGGTCCCTGTACGGAAACGAGTGCTGCCGCGAGGGGTCTACGAGTCCTGAAAAGCTTACTAGCGTTCAACTAAAGCAGAAGAGTGACTAAGGCCTCCTGGAAGCTGCTGCACGCCTACTCCGCTGCATGGCATATCAGGGCCCTCCTTCGAAGCTAGGCCTCACTTTGAGTTTCCCTTTAGCTAGAGAACAGGACAGGATGAGCGCTGAATCAGAAACTGGACTACGTGTTTCTTCGTGAAACCTCTTTTCCCCTCTCCCAGCCATGCCTGTCGTGAGTATAAGCCCGACACCAACAGTGTTTTTCAGTTAGCTTCTAGGCGCATGAAAGGGGCTTTCATGACGGGACAACAAGGCTAGCCCCATCAGGTCCTGTTTCCAGATTGACACGCAGCAGAAGTATCTGTGGTTTCTAAGAGGTCAAAAGAGACCTAGCTCCTCACTGGGTCCTTGGAGAATCAACTTTTCTATGCAGGGTGCTCTGCGTGTAGCCAACTGCCTAAATGAAAGAATTCCCTAGGTGTCCTGGGCTCCTGGGCATCTTCCGAAAGCCTGCGGCGTTACACCCGAAAGTGTGCTCTAGTTGCACTTGGACCACAAGCCGACTTTCTCCTAGAGGTTGGTTGACTTCAGCTAGGAGCCGGTAGAAGGAATTGTAAGCAAAGAGTTTTTCTCAGTACAGCTCGGACTAGTGTAAGCAGGCAGACTTGCATGGCCTGCTGCACCTACTACAACCGTGTTCCTGAGGCTGTTGGTGAGCTGAGGCAATCGAGCTCCCCCGAGGGAGCGTGCATCATGCTGCCCTTCACTCGGCACAGACACGGGTACTCCGAAGGGTCTACGTGTCTGAATGTTGATCTTCAACTCAGGAGAGCCTGGGGGTACTCAGTGTGCTTGTACGGAAACGGGTGCAGACGCAAGGAAGCAGGCGTCCTGAGAAGATTAGTACCGTTAAACTAATGCAGAAGTGCGACTAAGGCCTCATGGAAGCTGCGCACTCCTACCCTGCTGCATGGCATATCAGGGCCCTCCTTCGAAGCTAGGCCTCACTTTGAGATTCCCTTTAGCTAGAGAACAGGACAGGATGAACTCTGACCGAGAAACTGGGATACCCGGTTTCTTCGTAAAACCATTTTTTCCCTCTCACAGCCATGCCTGCCGTGAGCATAAGTCTGACAACCACAGTGTTTTTAAGGGAGCTTCAAGGCGCATAAGAGGAGCTTTCAAGGTGGGGAAACAAGGCCAGTCCCATCAGGCACCATCTCCAGGGTGACACGCAGTGTAAAAGTCCGTGGATTCTTGCAGCTCAGCAGAGACCTAGCTACCTCCCTGGCTGTTCCCTGATTCAACTTATCTACACAGGGGGCTCTGCTTTAACGAACTGCCTAGACGAAAGAGTGCCCTAGGACTCCTAGGGTCCTGTGCCTCTCCCTAAAGCCTGAAGTATTACACACAAAACTGTGCTGTAGAGGAAGTTGCAATGCAAGCCTCCTTTCTCCTTGAGATACGGTGACTTCAGGTATGAGGTCCTAGAAGGACTTGGAAGCAGAGAGTTTTCCTCAGTACAGCTCAGACTAGGGCAACGAGGACGACTTCCATGGTATGCTGAACTTTCTACTACCGTGTTCATGAAACCTTTCGATAGCTGGGGATATCTAGCTCCCCCAAGGAAGAGTGCAGCGTGTTCCCCTTCACTAGGTCTAGCCAGTGGCCCCCTGACGGGCCGACGGGCCTGATGGTGGCCCAGCAAGCCCAGGGAAACCTTGGAGTACTCAGTGTCCTTATACGGAAAGGAGTGCTCCGCGAGGGGTCTAGGAGTCCTGAAAAGCTTCCTAGCGTTCAAGTAAAGCAGAAGAGTGACTAAGGCCTCCTGGAAGCTGTTGCACGCCTAGCCCGCTGCATGGCATATCAGGGTCCTCCTTCGAAGCGAGGGCTCACCTTGAGTTTCCCTTTCGCTATAAAACAGGACAGGATGAGCTCTGACTCAGAAACTGAAATACCCTGTCTCTTCGTGTAACCTCTTTTTCCCTCTCACAACCATGCCTGCAATGAGTATAAGCCTGACAACAGCAGTGTTTTAAAGGGAGCTTCAAGGCGTATAAGAGGAGCTTTCAAGGTGGGAAAACAAGGCCAGTCCCATCAGGCACCATCTCCAGGGTGACACGCAGCGTGCCTCTGGGTACTGGCAGGTCAAAAGAGACCTAGCTACCTCCCTGGCTCTTCCCTTACTCCACTTTTCTACATAAGGTGCTCTGCGTGTAGCGAACTGCTTAGATGAAAGACTGCCCTAGGACTCCTAGAGTCCTGTGCCTCTCCCCAAAGCCTGAAGTGTTACACACAAAACTGTGCTGTGGCGGAAGTTGCAACGCAAGCTGCCTTTCTCCTAGAGATACGGTGACTCCAGGTATGAGGTCCTAGAAGGACTGGGAAGCAGAGAGTTTTTCTCAGTACCGCCTAGACTAGGGCAACGAGGACGATTTCCATGGTATGCTGGACTTGCTAGGACCGTGTTCATGAAGCCGTTGGTGAGCTGGGGATATCTAGCTCGCCCAAGGAAGAGTGCAGCGTGTGACTCTTCACTCGACCTCCGCAGGGCCACCCTGAATGGCCTACGGGTCTGAGTGTGGCCCAGCAAGCCCAGCAAGCCCAGGGGAGCCTGGGGGTACTCAGGGTCCCTGTACGGAAACGAGTGCTGCCGCGAGGGGTCTACGAGTCCTGAAAAGCTTACTAGCGTTCAAGTAAAGCAGAAGAGTGACTAAGGCCTCCTGGAAGCTGTTGCACGCCTAGCCCGCTGCATGGCATATCAGGGTACTCCTTCGAAGCGAGGGCTCACATTGAGTTTCCCTTTCGCTATAAAACAGGACAGGATGAGCTCTGACTCAGAAACTGAAATACCCTGTCTCTTCGTGTAACCTCTTTTTCCCTCTCACAACCATGCCTGCAATGAGTATAAGCCTGAAAACAGCAGTGTTTTAAAGGGAGCTTCAAGGCGTATAAGAGGAGCTTTCAAGGTGGGAAAACAAGGCCAGTCCCATCAGGCACCATCTCCAGGTTGACACGCAGCGTAAGTGTCTCAGGGTACTGGCAGGTCAAAAGAGACCTAGCTACCTCCCTGGCTCTTCCCTTATTCAACTTTTCCACATAAGGTGCTCTGCGTGTAGCGAACTGCTTAGATGAAAGACTGCCCTAGGACTCCTAGGGTCCTGTGCCTCTCCCAAAAGCCTGAAGTGTTACACACAAAACTGTGCTGTAGTGGAGGTTGCAATGCAAGCTGCCTTTCTCTTGCGATACGGTGACTCCAGGTATGAGGTCCTAGAAGGACTTGGAAGCAGAGAGTTTTTCTCAGTACAGCTCAGACTAGGGTAACGAGGACGACTTCCATGGTATGCTGGACTTTCTAGAACCGTGTTCATGAAACCCTTCTGTAGCTGGGGATATCTAGCTCCCCAAATGAAGCGTGCAGCGTGTTACCCTTCACTCGGCCTACCCAGGGGCCCCCAGACGCGCCTACGGGTCTGACTGTGGCCCAGCAAGCCCAGGGAAGCCTTGGAGTACTCAGGTTCTTTGTACAGAAACGAGTGCTGCCGCGAGGGGTCTAGGAGTCCTGAAAACCTTACTGGCGTTCAACTAAACCAAGAGAACGACTAAGGCCTCATGGAAACTGTTGCACGCCCACCCCGCTACATGGCATATCAGGGCCCACCTTCGAAGTGGGGGCTCACTTTGAGTTTCCCTTTAGCTATAAAACAGGACAGGATGAGCTCTGACTCAGATACTGAAATACCCTGTCTCTTCGTGTAACCTCTTTTTCCCTCTCACAGCCATGCCTGCAATGAGTATAAGCCTGACAACAACAGTGTTTTTAAGGGAGCTTCAAGGCGCCCAAGAGGAGCTTTCAAGGTGGGAAAACAAGGCCAGTCCCATCAGGCACCATCTCCAGGGTGACACGCAGCGTAAGTGTCTCAGGGTACTGGCAGGTCAAAAGAGACCTAGCTACCTCCCTGGCTCTTCCCTTATTCAACTTTTCCACATAAGGTGCTCTGCGTGTAGCGAACTGCTTAGATGAAAGACTGCCCTAGGACTCCTAGGGTCCTGTGCCTCTCCCAAAAGCCTGAAGTGTTACACACAAAACTGTGCTGTAGTGGAGGTTGCAATGCAAGCTGCCTTTCTCTTGCGATACGGTGACTCCAGGTATGAGGTCCTAGAAGGACTTGGAAGCAGAGAGTTTTTCTCAGTACAGCTCAGACTAGGGTAACGAGGACGACTTCCATGGTATGCTGGACTTTCTAGAACCGTGTTCATGAAACCCTTCTGTAGCTGGGGATATCTAGCTCCCCAAATGAAGCGTGCAGCGTGTTACCCTTCACTCGGCCTACCCAGGGGCCCCCAGACGCGCCTACGGGTCTGACTGTGGCCCAGCAAGCCCAGGGAAGCCTTGGAGTACTCAGGTTCTTTGTACGGAAACGAGTGCTGCCGCGAGGGGTCTAGGAGTCCTGAAAACCTTACTGGCGTTCAACTAAACCAAGAGAACGACTAAGGCCTCATGGAAACTGTTGCACGCCCACCCCGCTACATGGCATATCAGGGCCCACCTTCGAAGTGGGGGCTCACTTTGAGTTTCCCTTTAGCTATAAAACAGGACAGGATGAGCTCTGACTCAGATACTGAAATACCCTGTCTCTTCGTGTAACCTCTTTTTCCCTCTCACAGCCATGCCTGCAATGAGTATAAGCCTGACAACAACAGTGTTTTTAAGGGAGCTTCAAGGCGCCCAAGAGGAGCTTTCAAGGTGGGAAAACAAGGCCAGTCCCATCAGGCACCATCTCCAGGGTGACACGCAGCGTGCCTCTGGGTACTGGCAGGTCAAAAGAGACCTAGCTACCTCCCTGGCTCTTCCCTTACTCCACTTTTCTACATAAGGTGCTCTGCGTGTAGCGAACTGCTTAGATGAAAGACTGCCCTAGGACTCCTAGAGTCCTGTGCCTCTCCCCAAAGCCTGAAGTGTTACACACAAAACTGTGCTGTGGCGGAAGTTGCAACGCAAGCTGCCTTTCTCCTAGAGATACGGTGACTCCAGGTATGAGGTCCTAGAAGGACTGGGAAGCAGAGAGTTTTTCTCAGTACCGCCTAGACTAGGGCAACGAGGACGATTTCCATGGTATGCTGGACTTGCTAGGACCGTGTTCATGAAGCCGTTGGTGAGCTGGGGATATCTAGCTCGCCCAAGGAAGAGTGCAGCGTGTGACTCTTCACTCGACCTCCGCAGGGCCACCCTGAATGGCCTACGGGTCTGAGTGTGGCCCAGCAAGCCCAGCAAGCCCAGGGGAGCCTGGGGGTACTCAGGGTCCCTGTACGGAAACGAGTGCTGCCGCGAGGGGTCTACGAGTCCTGAAAAGCTTACTAGCGTTCAACTAAAGCAGAAGAGTGACTAAGGCCTCCTGGAAGCTGCTGCACGCCTACTCCGCTGCATGGCATATCAGGGCCCTCCTTCGAAGCTAGGCCTCACTTTGAGTTTCCCTTTAGCTAGAGAACAGGACAGGATGAGCGCTGAATCAGAAACTGGACTACGTGTTTCTTCGTGAAACCTCTTTTCCCCTCTCCCAGCCATGCCTGTCGTGAGTATAAGCCCGACACCAACAGTGTTTTTCAGTTAGCTTCTAGGCGCATGAAAGGGGCTTTCATGACGGGACAACAAGGCTAGCCCCATCAGGTCCTGTTTCCAGATTGACACGCAGCAGAAGTATCTGTGGTTTCTAAGAGGTCAAAAGAGACCTAGCTCCTCACTGGGTCCTTGGAGAATCAACTTTTCTATGCAGGGTGCTCTGCGTGTAGCCAACTGCCTAAATGAAAGAATTCCCTAGGTGTCCTGGGCTCCTGGGCATCTTCCGAAAGCCTGCGGCGTTACACCCGAAAGTGTGCTCTAGTTGCACTTGGACCACAAGCCGACTTTCTCCTAGAGGTTGGTTGACTTCAGCTAGGAGCCGGTAGAAGGAATTGTAAGCAAAGAGTTTTTCTCAGTATAGCTCGGACTAGTGTAAGCAGGCAGACTTGCATGGCCTGCTGCACCTACTACAACCGTGTTCCTGAGGCTGTTGGTGAGCTGAGGCAATCGAGCTCCCCCGAGGGAGCGTGCATCATGCTGCCCTTCACTCGGCACAGACACGGGTACTCCGAAGGGTCTACGTGTCTGAATGTTGATCTTCAACTCAGGAGAGCCTGGGGGTACTCAGTGTGCTTGTACGGAAACGGGTGCAGACGCAAGGAAGCAGGCGTCCTGAGAAGATTAGTACCGTTAAACTAATGCAGAAGTGCGACTAAGGCCTCATGGAAGCTGCGCACTCCTACCCTGCTGCATGGCATATCAGGGCCCTCCTTCGAAGCTAGGCCTCACTTTGAGATTCCCTTTAGCTAGAGAACAGGACAGGATGAACTCTGACCGAGAAACTGGGATACCCGGTTTCTTCGTAAAACCATTTTTTCCCTCTCACAGCCATGCCTGCCGTGAGCATAAGTCTGACAACCACAGTGTTTTTAAGGGAGCTTCAAGGCGCATAAGAGGAGCTTTCAAGGTGGGGAAACAAGGCCAGTCCCATCAGGCACCATCTCCAGGGTGACACGCAGTGTAAAAGTCCGTGGATTCTTGCAGCTCAGCAGAGACCTAGCTACCTCCCTGGCTGTTCCCTGATTCAACTTATCTACACAGGGGGCTCTGCTTTAACGAACTGCCTAGACGAAAGAGTGCCCTAGGACTCCTAGGGTCCTGTGCCTCTCCCTAAAGCCTGAAGTATTACACACAAAACTGTGCTGTAGAGGAAGTTGCAATGCAAGCCTCCTTTCTCCTTGAGATACGGTGACTTCAGGTATGAGGTCCTAGAAGGACTTGGAAGCAGAGAGTTTTCCTCAGTACAGCTCAGACTAGGGCAACGAGGACGACTTCCATGGTATGCTGAACTTTCTACTACCGTGTTCATGAAACCTTTCGATAGCTGGGGATATCTAGCTCCCCCAAGGAAGAGTGCAGCGTGTTCCCCTTCACTAGGTCTAGCCAGTGGCCCCCTGACGGGCCGACGGGCCTGATGGTGGCCCAGCAAGCCCAGGGAAACCTTGGAGTACTCAGTGTCCTTATACGGAAAGGAGTGCTTCGCGAGGGGTCTAGGAGTCCTGAAAAGCTTCCTAGCGTTCAAGTAAAGCAGAAGAGTGACTAAGGCCTCCTGGAAGCTGTTGCACGCCTAGCCCGCTGCATGGCATATCAGGGTCCTCCTTCGAAGCGAGGGCTCACCTTGAGTTTCCCTTTCGCTATAAAACAGGACAGGATGAGCTCTGACTCAGAAACTGAAATACCCTGTCTCTTCGTGTAACCTCTTTTTCCCTCTCACAACCATGCCTGCAATGAGTATAAGCCTGACAACAGCAGTGTTTTAAAGGGAGCTTCAAGGCGTATAAGAGGAGCTTTCAAGGTGGGAAAACAAGGCCAGTCCCATCAGGCACCATCTCCAGGGTGACACGCAGCGTGCCTCTGGGTACTGGCAGGTCAAAAGAGACCTAGCTACCTCCCTGGCTCTTCCCTTACTCCACTTTTCTACATAAGGTGCTCTGCGTGTAGCGAACTGCTTAGATGAAAGACTGCCCTAGGACTCCTAGAGTCCTGTGCCTCTCCCCAAAGCCTGAAGTGTTACACACAAAACTGTGCTGTGGCGGAAGTTGCAACGCAAGCTGCCTTTCTCCTAGAGATACGGTGACTCCAGGTATGAGGTCCTAGAAGGACTGGGAAGCAGAGAGTTTTTCTCAGTACCGCCTAGACTAGGGCAACGAGGACGATTTCCATGGTATGCTGGACTTGCTAGGACCGTGTTCATGAAGCCGTTGGTGAGCTGGGGATATCTAGCTCGCCCAAGGAAGAGTGCAGCGTGTGACTCTTCACTCGACCTCCGCAGGGCCACCCTGAATGGCCTACGGGTCTGAGTGTGGCCCAGCAAGCCCAGCAAGCCCAGGGGAGCCTGGGGGTACTCAGGGTCCCTGTACGGAAACGAGTGCTGCCGCGAGGGGTCTACGAGTCCTGAAAAGCTTACTAGCGTTCAAGTAAAGCAGAAGAGTGACTAAGGCCTCCTGGAAGCTGTTGCACGCCTAGCCCGCTGCATGGCATATCAGGGTACTCCTTCGAAGCGAGGGCTCACATTGAGTTTCCCTTTCGCTATAAAACAGGACAGGATGAGCTCTGACTCAGAAACTGAAATACCCTGTCTCTTCGTGTAACCTCTTTTTCCCTCTCACAACCATGCCTGCAATGAGTATAAGCCTGACAACAGCAGTGTTTTTAAGGGAGCTTCAAGGCGTATAAGAGGAGCTTTCAAGGTGGGAAAACAAGGCCAGTCCCATCAGGCACCATCTCCAGGTTGACACGCAGCGTAAGTGTCTCAGGGTACTGGCAGGTCAAAAGAGACCTAGCTACCTCCCTGGCTCTTCCCTTATTCAACTTTTCCACATAAGGTGCTCTGCGTGTAGCGAACTGCTTAGATGAAAGACTGCCCTAGGACTCCTAGGGTCCTGTGCCTCTCCCAAAAGCCTGAAGTGTTACACACAAAACTGTGCTGTAGTGGAGGTTGCAATGCAAGCTGCCTTTCTCTTGCGATACGGTGACTCCAGGTATGAGGTCCTAGAAGGACTTGGAAGCAGAGAGTTTTTCTCAGTACAGCTCAGACTAGGGTAACGAGGACGACTTCCATGGTATGCTGGACTTTCTAGAACCGTGTTCATGAAACCCTTCTGTAGCTGGGGATATCTAGCTCCCCAAATGAAGCGTGCAGCGTGTTACCCTTCACTCGGCCTACCCAGGGGCCCCCAGACGCGCCTACGGGTCTGACTGTGGCCCAGCAAGCCCAGGGAAGCCTTGGAGTACTCAGGTTCTTTGTACGGAAACGAGTGCTGCCGCGAGGGGTCTAGGAGTCCTGAAAACCTTACTGGCGTTCAACTAAACCAAGAGAACGACTAAGGCCTCATGGAAACTGTTGCACGCCCACCCCGCTACATGGCATATCAGGGCCCACCTTCGAAGTGGGGGCTCACTTTGAGTTTCCCTTTAGCTATAAAACAGGACAGGATGAGCTCTGACTCAGATACTGAAATACCCTGTCTCTTCGTGTAACCTCTTTTTCCCTCTCACAGCCATGCCTGCAATGAGTATAAGCCTGACAACAACAGTGTTTTTAAGGGAGCTTCAAGGCGCCCAAGAGGAGCTTTCAAGGTGGGAAAACAAGGCCAGTCCCATCAGGCACCATCTCCAGGGTGACACGCAGCGTAAGTGTCTCAGGGTACTGGCAGGTCAAAAGAGACCTAGCTACCTCCCTGGCTCTTCCCTTATTCAACTTTTCCACATAAGGTGCTCTGCGTGTAGCGAACTGCTTAGATGAAAGACTGCCCTAGGACTCCTAGAGTCCTGTGCCTCTCCCCAAAGCCTGAAGTGTTACACACAAAACTGTGCTGTGGCGGAAGTTGCAACGCAAGCTGCCTTTCTCCTAGAGATACGGTGACTCCAGGTATGAGGTCCTAGAAGGACTGGGAAGCAGAGAGTTTTTCTCAGTACCGCCTAGACTAGGGCAACGAGGACGATTTCCATGGTATGCTGGACTTGCTAGGACCGTGTTCATGAAGCCGTTGGTGAGCTGGGGATATCTAGCTCGCCCAAGGAAGAGTGCAGCGTGTGACTCTTCACTCGACCTCCGCAGGGCCACCCTGAATGGCCTACGGGTCTGAGTGTGGCCCAGCAAGCCCAGCAAGCCCAGGGGAGCCTGGGGGTACTCAGGGTCCCTGTACGGAAACGAGTGCTGCCGCGAGGGGTCTACGAGTCCTGAAAAGCTTACTAGCGTTCAACTAAAGCAGAAGAGTGACTAAGGCCTCCTGGAAGCTGCTGCACGCCTACTCCGCTGCATGGCATATCAGGGCCCTCCTTCGAAGCTAGGCCTCACTTTGAGTTTCCCTTTAGCTAGAGAACAGGACAGGATGAGCGCTGAATCAGAAACTGGACTACGTGTTTCTTCGTGAAACCTCTTTTCCCCTCTCCCAGCCATGCCTGTCGTGAGTATAAGCCCGACACCAACAGTGTTTTTCAGTTAGCTTCTAGGCGCATGAAAGGGGCTTTCATGACGGGACAACAAGGCTAGCCCCATCAGGTCCTGTTTCCAGATTGACACGCAGCAGAAGTATCTGTGGTTTCTAAGAGGTCAAAAGAGACCTAGCTCCTCACTGGGTCCTTGGAGAATCAACTTTTCTATGCAGGGTGCTCTGCGTGTAGCCAACTGCCTAAATGAAAGAATTCCCTAGGTGTCCTGGGCTCCTGGGCATCTTCCGAAAGCCTGCGGCGTTACACCCGAAAGTGTGCTCTAGTTGCACTTGGACCACAAGCCGACTTTCTCCTAGAGGTTGGTTGACTTCAGCTAGGAGCCGGTAGAAGGAATTGTAAGCAAAGAGTTTTTCTCAGTACAGCTCGGACTAGTGTAAGCAGGCAGACTTGCATGGCCTGCTGCACCTACTACAACCGTGTTCCTGAGGCTGTTGGTGAGCTGAGGCAATCGAGCTCCCCCGAGGGAGCGTGCATCATGCTGCCCTTCACTCGGCACAGACACGGGTACTCCGAAGGGTCTACGTGTCTGAATGTTGATCTTCAACTCAGGAGAGCCTGGGGGTACTCAGTGTGCTTGTACGGAAACGGGTGCAGACGCAAGGAAGCAGGCGTCCTGAGAAGATTAGTACCGTTAAACTAATGCAGAAGTGCGACTAAGGCCTCATGGAAGCTGCGCACTCCTACCCTGCTGCATGGCATATCAGGGCCCTCCTTCGAAGCTAGGCCTCACTTTGAGATTCCCTTTAGCTAGAGAACAGGACAGGATGAACTCTGACCGAGAAACTGGGATACCCGGTTTCTTCGTAAAACCATTTTTTCCCTCTCACAGCCATGCCTGCCGTGAGCATAAGTCTGACAACCACAGTGTTTTTAAGGGAGCTTCAAGGCGCATAAGAGGAGCTTTCAAGGTGGGGAAACAAGGCCAGTCCCATCAGGCACCATCTCCAGGGTGACACGCAGTGTAAAAGTCCGTGGATTCTTGCAGCTCAGCAGAGACCTAGCTACCTCCCTGGCTGTTCCCTTACTCCACTTTTCTACATAAGGTGCTCTGCGTGTAGCGAACTGCTTAGATGAAAGACTGCCCTAGGACTCCTAGAGTCCTGTGCCTCTCCCCAAAGCCTGAAGTGTTACACACAAAACTGTGCTGTGGCGGAAGTTGCAACGCAAGCTGCCTTTCTCCTAGAGATACGGTGACTCCAGGTATGAGGTCCTAGAAGGACTGGGAAGCAGAGAGTTTTTCTCAGTACCGCCTAGACTAGGGCAACGAGGACGATTTCCATGGTATGCTGGACTTGCTAGGACCGTGTTCATGAAGCCGTTGGTGAGCTGGGGATATCTAGCTCGCCCAAGGAAGAGTGCAGCGTGTGACTCTTCACTCGACCTCCGCAGGGCCACCCTGAATGGCCTACGGGTCTGAGTGTGGCCCAGCAAGCCCAGCAAGCCCAGGGGAGCCTGGGGGTACTCAGGGTCCCTGTACGGAAACGAGTGCTGCCGCGAGGGGTCTACGAGTCCTGAAAAGCTTACTAGCGTTCAAGTAAAGCAGAAGAGTGACTAAGGCCTCCTGGAAGCTGTTGCACGCCTAGCCCGCTGCATGGCATATCAGGGTACTCCTTCGAAGCGAGGGCTCACATTGAGTTTCCCTTTCGCTATAAAACAGGACAGGATGAGCTCTGACTCAGAAACTGAAATACCCTGTCTCTTCGTGTAACCTCTTTTTCCCTCTCACAACCATGCCTGCAATGAGTATAAGCCTGACAACAGCAGTGTTTTTAAGGGAGCTTCAAGGCGTATAAGAGGAGCTTTCAAGGTGGGAAAACAAGGCCAGTCCCATCAGGCACCATCTCCAGGTTGACACGCAGCGTAAGTGTCTCAGGGTACTGGCAGGTCAAAAGAGACCTAGCTACCTCCCTGGCTCTTCCCTTATTCAACTTTTCCACATAAGGTGCTCTGCGTGTAGCGAACTGCTTAGATGAAAGACTGCCCTAGGACTCCTAGGGTCCTGTGCCTCTCCCAAAAGCCTGAAGTGTTACACACAAAACTGTGCTGTAGTGGAGGTTGCAATGCAAGCTGCCTTTCTCTTGCGATACGGTGACTCCAGGTATGAGGTCCTAGAAGGACTTGGAAGCAGAGAGTTTTTCTCAGTACAGCTCAGACTAGGGTAACGAGGACGACTTCCATGGTATGCTGGACTTTCTAGAACCGTGTTCATGAAACCCTTCTGTAGCTGGGGATATCTAGCTCCCCAAATGAAGCGTGCAGCGTGTTACCCTTCACTCGGCCTACCCAGGGGCCCCCAGACGCGCCTACGGGTCTGACTGTGGCCCAGCAAGCCCAGGGAAGCCTTGGAGTACTCAGGTTCTTTGTACGGAAACGAGTGCTGCCGCGAGGGGTCTAGGAGTCCTGAAAACCTTACTGGCGTTCAACTAAACCAAGAGAACGACTAAGGCCTCATGGAAACTGTTGCACGCCCACCCCGCTACATGGCATATCAGGGCCCACCTTCGAAGTGGGGGCTCACTTTGAGTTTCCCTTTAGCTATAAAACAGGACAGGATGAGCTCTGACTCAGATACTGAAATACCCTGTCTCTTCGTGTAACCTCTTTTTCCCTCTCACAGCCATGCCTGCAATGAGTATAAGCCTGACAACAACAGTGTTTTTAAGGGAGCTTCAAGGCGCCCAAGAGGAGCTTTCAAGGTGGGAAAACAAGGCCAGTCCCATCAGGCACCATCTCCAGGGTGACACGCAGCGTAAGTGTCTCAGGGTACTGGCAGGTCAAAAGAGACCTAGCTACCTCCCTGGCTCTTCCCTTATTCAACTTTTCCACATAAGGTGCTCTGCGTGTAGCGAACTGCTTAGATGAAAGACTGCCCTAGGACTCCTAGAGTCCTGTGCCTCTCCCCAAAGCCTGAAGTGTTACACACAAAACTGTGCTGTGGCGGAAGTTGCAACGCAAGCTGCCTTTCTCCTAGAGATACGGTGACTCCAGGTATGAGGTCCTAGAAGGACTGGGAAGCAGAGAGTTTTTCTCAGTACCGCCTAGACTAGGGCAACGAGGACGATTTCCATGGTATGCTGGACTTGCTAGGACCGTGTTCATGAAGCCGTTGGTGAGCTGGGGATATCTAGCTCGCCCAAGGAAGAGTGCAGCGTGTGACTCTTCACTCGACCTCCGCAGGGCCACCCTGAATGGCCTACGGGTCTGAGTGTGGCCCAGCAAGCCCAGCAAGCCCAGGGGAGCCTGGGGGTACTCAGGGTCCCTGTACGGAAACGAGTGCTGCCGCGAGGGGTCTACGAGTCCTGAAAAGCTTACTAGCGTTCAACTAAAGCAGAAGAGTGACTAAGGCCTCCTGGAAGCTGCTGCACGCCTACTCCGCTGCATGGCATATCAGGGCCCTCCTTCGAAGCTAGGCCTCACTTTGAGTTTCCCTTTAGCTAGAGAACAGGACAGGATGAGCGCTGAATCAGAAACTGGACTACGTGTTTCTTCGTGAAACCTCTTTTCCCCTCTCCCAGCCATGCCTGTCGTGAGTATAAGCCCGACACCAACAGTGTTTTTCAGTTAGCTTCTAGGCGCATGAAAGGGGCTTTCATGACGGGACAACAAGGCTAGCCCCATCAGGTCCTGTTTCCAGATTGACACGCAGCAGAAGTATCTGTGGTTTCTAAGAGGTCAAAAGAGACCTAGCTCCTCACTGGGTCCTTGGAGAATCAACTTTTCTATGCAGGGTGCTCTGCGTGTAGCCAACTGCCTAAATGAAAGAATTCCCTAGGTGTCCTGGGCTCCTGGGCATCTTCCGAAAGCCTGCGGCGTTACACCCGAAAGTGTGCTCTAGTTGCACTTGGACCACAAGCCGACTTTCTCCTAGAGGTTGGTTGACTTCAGCTAGGAGCCGGTAGAAGGAATTGTAAGCAAAGAGTTTTTCTCAGTACAGCTCGGACTAGTGTAAGCAGGCAGACTTGCATGGCCTGCTGCACCTACTACAACCGTGTTCCTGAGGCTGTTGGTGAGCTGAGGCAATCGAGCTCCCCCGAGGGAGCGTGCATCATGCTGCCCTTCACTCGGCACAGACACGGGTACTCCGAAGGGTCTACGTGTCTGAATGTTGATCTTCAACTCAGGAGAGCCTGGGGGTACTCAGTGTGCTTGTACGGAAACGGGTGCAGACGCAAGGAAGCAGGCGTCCTGAGAAGATTAGTACCGTTAAACTAATGCAGAAGTGCGACTAAGGCCTCATGGAAGCTGCGCACTCCTACCCTGCTGCATGGCATATCAGGGCCCTCCTTCGAAGCTAGGCCTCACTTTGAGATTCCCTTTAGCTAGAGAACAGGACAGGATGAACTCTGACCGAGAAACTGGGATACCCGGTTTCTTCGTAAAACCATTTTTTCCCTCTCACAGCCATGCCTGCCGTGAGCATAAGTCTGACAACCACAGTGTTTTTAAGGGAGCTTCAAGGCGCATAAGAGGAGCTTTCAAGGTGGGGAAACAAGGCCAGTCCCATCAGGCACCATCTCCAGGGTGACACGCAGTGTAAAAGTCCGTGGATTCTTGCAGCTCAGCAGAGACCTAGCTACCTCCCTGGCTGTTCCCTGATTCAACTTATCTACACAGGGGGCTCTGCTTTAACGAACTGCCTAGACGAAAGAGTGCCCTAGGACTCCTAGGGTCCTGTGCCTCTCCCTAAAGCCTGAAGTATTACACACAAAACTGTGCTGTAGAGGAAGTTGCAATGCAAGCCTCCTTTCTCCTTGAGATACGGTGACTTCAGGTATGAGGTCCTAGAAGGACTTGGAAGCAGAGAGTTTTCCTCAGTACAGCTCAGACTAGGGCAACGAGGACGACTTCCATGGTATGCTGAACTTTCTACTACCGTGTTCATGAAACCTTTCGATAGCTGGGGATATCTAGCTCCCCCAAGGAAGAGTGCAGCGTGTTCCCCTTCACTAGGTCTAGCCAGTGGCCCCCTGACGGGCCGACGGGCCTGATGGTGGCCCAGCAAGCCCAGGGAAACCTTGGAGTACTCAGTGTCCTTATACGGAAAGGAGTGCTCCGCGAGGGGTCTAGGAGTCCTGAAAAGCTTCCTAGCGTTCAAGTAAAGCAGAAGAGTGACTAAGGCCTCCTGGAAGCTGTTGCACGCCTAGCCCGCTGCATGGCATATCAGGGTCCTCCTTCGAAGCGAGGGCTCACCTTGAGTTTCCCTTTCGCTATAAAACAGGACAGGATGAGCTCTGACTCAGAAACTGAAATACCCTGTCTCTTCGTGTAACCTCTTTTTCCCTCTCACAACCATGCCTGCAATGAGTAGAAGCCTGACAACAGCAGTGTTTTAAAGGGAGCTTCAAGGCGTATAAGAGGAGCTTTCAAGGTGGGAAAACAAGGCCAGTCCCATCAGGCACCATCTCCAGGGTGACACGCAGCGTAAGTGTCTCAGGGTACTGGCAGGTCAAAAGAGACCTAGCTACCTCCCTGGCTCTTCCCTTATTCAACTTTTCCACATAAGGTGCTCTGCGTGTAGCGAACTGCTTAGATGAAAGACTGCCCTAGGACTCCTAGGGTCCTGTACCTCTCCCAAAAGCCTGAAGTGTTACACACAAAACTGTGCTGTGGCGGAAGTTGCAACGCAAGCTGCCTTTCTCCTAGAGATACGGTGACTCCAGGTATGAAGTCCTAGAAGGACTGGGAAGCAGAGAGTTTTTCTCAGTACCGCCTAGACTAGGGCAACGAGGACGATTTCCATGGTATGCTGGACTTGCTAGGACCGTGTTCATGAAGCCGTTGGTGAGCTGGGGATATCTAGCTCGCCCAAGGAAGAGTGCAGCGTGTGACTCTTCACTCGACCTCCGCAGGGCCACCCTGAATGGCCTACGGGTCTGAGGGTGGCCCAGGAAGCCCAGCAAGCCCAGGGGAGCCTGGGGGTACTCAGGGTCCCTGTACGGAAACGAGTGCTGCCGCGAGGGGTCTACGAGTCCTGAAAAGCTTACTAGCGTTCAAGTAAAGCAGAAGAGTGACTAAGGCCTCCTGGAAGCTGTTGCACGCCTAGCCCGCTGCATGGCATATCAGGGTACTCCTTCGAAGCGAGGGCTCACATTGAGTTTCCCTTTCGCTATAAAACAGGACAGGATGAGCTCTGACTCAGAAACTGAAATACCCTGTCTCTTCGTGTAACCTCTTTTTCCCTCTCACAACCATGCCTGCAATGAGTATAAGCCTGACAACAGCAGTGTTTTAAAGGGAGCTTCAAGGCGTATAAGAGGAGCTTTCAAGGTGGGAAAACAAGGCCAGTCCCATCAGGCACCATCTCCAGGGTGACACGCAGCGTAAGTGTCTCAGGGTACTGGCAGGTCAAAAGAGACCTAGCTACCTCCCTGGCTCTTCCCTTATTCAACTTTTCCACATAAGGTGCTCTGCGTGTAGCGAACTGCTTAGATGAAAGACTGCCCTAGGACTCCTAGGGTCCTGTGCCTCTCCCAAAAGCCTGAAGTGTTACACACAAAACTGTGCTGTAGTGGAGGTTGCAATGCAAGCTGCCTTTCTCTTGCGATACGGTGACTCCAGGTATGAGGTCCTAGAAGGACTTGGAAGCAGAGAGTTTTTCTCAGTACAGCTCAGACTAGGGTAACGAGGACGACTTCCATGGTATGCTGGACTTTCTAGAACCGTGTTCATGAAACCCTTCTGTAGCTGGGGATATCTAGCTCCCCAAATGAAGCGTGCAGCGTGTTACCCTTCACTCGGCCTACCCAGGGGCCCCCAGACGCGCCTACGGGTCTGACTGTGGCCCAGCAAGCCCAGGGAAGCCTTGGAGTACTCAGGTTCTTTGTACGGAAACGAGTGCTGCCGCGAGGGGTCTAGGAGTCCTGAAAACCTTACTGGCGTTCAACTAAACCAAGAGAACGACTAAGGCCTCATGGAAACTGTTGCACGCCCACCCCGCTACATGGCATATCAGGGCCCACCTTCGAAGTGGGGGCTCACTTTGAGTTTCCCTTTAGCTATAAAACAGGACAGGATGAGCTCTGACTCAGATACTGAAATACCCTGTCTCTTCGTGTAACCTCTTTTTCCCTCTCACAGCCATGCCTGCAATGAGTATAAGCCTGACAACAACAGTGTTTTTAAGGGAGCTTCAAGGCGCCCAAGAGGAGCTTTCAAGGTGGGAAAACAAGGCCAGTCCCATCAGGCACCATCTCCAGGGTGACACGCAGCGTGCCTCTGGGTACTGGCAGGTCAAAAGAGACCTAGCTACCTCCCTGGCTCTTCCCTTACTCCACTTTTCTACATAAGGTGCTCTGCGTGTAGCGAACTGCTTAGATGAAAGACTGCCCTAGGACTCCTAGAGTCCTGTGCCTCTCCCCAAAGCCTGAAGTGTTACACACAAAACTGTGCTGTGGCGGAAGTTGCAACGCAAGCTGCCTTTCTCCTAGAGATACGGTGACTCCAGGTATGAGGTCCTAGAAGGACTGGGAAGCAGAGAGTTTTTCTCAGTACCGCCTAGACTAGGGCAACGAGGACGATTTCCATGGTATGCTGGACTTGCTAGGACCGTGTTCATGAAGCCGTTGGTGAGCTGGGGATATCTAGCTCGCCCAAGGAAGAGTGCAGCGTGTGACTCTTCACTCGACCTCCGCAGGGCCACCCTGAATGGCCTACGGGTCTGAGTGTGGCCCAGCAAGCCCAGCAAGCCCAGGGGAGCCTGGGGGTACTCAGGGTCCCTGTACGGAAACGAGTGCTGCCGCGAGGGGTCTACGAGTCCTGAAAAGCTTACTAGCGTTCAACTAAAGCAGAAGAGTGACTAAGGCCTCCTGGAAGCTGCTGCACGCCTACTCCGCTGCATGGCATATCAGGGCCCTCCTTCGAAGCTAGGCCTCACTTTGAGTTTCCCTTTAGCTAGAGAACAGGACAGGATGAGCGCTGAATCAGAAACTGGACTACGTGTTTCTTCGTGAAACCTCTTTTCCCCTCTCCCAGCCATGCCTGTCGTGAGTATAAGCCCGACACCAACAGTGTTTTTCAGTTAGCTTCTAGGCGCATGAAAGGGGCTTTCATGACGGGACAACAAGGCTAGCCCCATCAGGTCCTGTTTCCAGATTGACACGCAGCAGAAGTATCTGTGGTTTCTAAGAGGTCAAAAGAGACCTAGCTCCTCACTGGGTCCTTGGAGAATCAACTTTTCTATGCAGGGTGCTCTGCGTGTAGCCAACTGCCTAAATGAAAGAATTCCCTAGGTGTCCTGGGCTCCTGGGCATCTTCCGAAAGCCTGCGGCGTTACACCCGAAAGTGTGCTCTAGTTGCACTTGGACCACAAGCCGACTTTCTCCTAGAGGTTGGTTGACTTCAGCTAGGAGCCGGTAGAAGGAATTGTAAGCAAAGAGTTTTTCTCAGTACAGCTCGGACTAGTGTAAGCAGGCAGACTTGCATGGCCTGCTGCACCTACTACAACCGTGTTCCTGAGGCTGTTGGTGAGCTGAGGCAATCGAGCTCCCCCGAGGGAGCGTGCATCATGCTGCCCTTCACTCGGCACAGACACGGGTACTCCGAAGGGTCTACGTGTCTGAATGTTGATCTTCAACTCAGGAGAGCCTGGGGGTACTCAGTGTGCTTGTACGGAAACGGGTGCAGACGCAAGGAAGCAGGCGTCCTGAGAAGATTAGTACCGTTAAACTAATGCAGAAGTGCGACTAAGGCCTCATGGAAGCTGCGCACTCCTACCCTGCTGCATGGCATATCAGGGCCCTCCTTCGAAGCTAGGCCTCACTTTGAGATTCCCTTTAGCTAGAGAACAGGACAGGATGAACTCTGACCGAGAAACTGGGATACCCGGTTTCTTCGTAAAACCATTTTTTCCCTCTCACAGCCATGCCTGCCGTGAGCATAAGTCTGACAACCACAGTGTTTTTAAGGGAGCTTCAAGGCGCATAAGAGGAGCTTTCAAGGTGGGGAAACAAGGCCAGTCCCATCAGGCACCATCTCCAGGGTGACACGCAGTGTAAAAGTCCGTGGATTCTTGCAGCTCAGCAGAGACCTAGCTACCTCCCTGGCTGTTCCCTGATTCAACTTATCTACACAGGGGGCTCTGCTTTAATGAACTGCCTAGACGAAAGAGTGCCCTAGGACTCCTAGGGTCCTGTGCCTCTCCCTAAAGCCTGAAGTATTACACACAAAACTGTGCTGTAGAGGAAGTTGCAATGCAAGCCTCCTTTCTCCTTGAGATACGGTGACTTCAGGTATGAGGTCCTAGAAGGACTTGGAAGCAGAGAGTTTTCCTCAGTACAGCTCAGACTAGGGCAACGAGGACGACTTCCATGGTATGCTGAACTTTCTACTACCGTGTTCATGAAACCTTTCGATAGCTGGGGATATCTAGCTCCCCCAAGGAAGAGTGCAGCGTGTTCCCCTTCACTAGGTCTAGCCAGTGGCCCCCTGACGGGCCGACGGGCCTGATGGTGGCCCAGCAAGCCCAGGGAAACCTTGGAGTACTCAGTGTCCTTATACGGAAAGGAGTGCTCCGCGAGGGGTCTAGGAGTCCTGAAAAGCTTCCTAGCGTTCAAGTAAAGCAGAAGAGTGACTAAGGCCTCCTGGAAGCTGTTGCACGCCTAGCCCGCTGCATGGCATATCAGGGTCCTCCTTCGAAGCGAGGGCTCACCTTGAGTTTCCCTTTCGCTATAAAACAGGACAGGATGAGCTCTGACTCAGAAACTGAAATACCCTGTCTCTTCGTGTAACCTCTTTTTCCCTCTCACAACCATGCCTGCAATGAGTAGAAGCCTGACAACAGCAGTGTTTTAAAGGGAGCTTCAAGGCGTATAAGAGGAGCTTTCAAGGTGGGAAAACAAGGCCAGTCCCATCAGGCACCATCTCCAGGGTGACACGCAGCGTAAGTGTCTCAGGGTACTGGCAGGTCAAAAGAGACCTAGCTACCTCCCTGGCTCTTCCCTTATTCAACTTTTCCACATAAGGTGCTCTGCGTGTAGCGAACTGCTTAGATGAAAGACTGCCCTAGGACTCCTAGGGTCCTGTACCTCTCCCAAAAGCCTGAAGTGTTACACACAAAACTGTGCTGTGGCGGAAGTTGCAACGCAAGCTGCCTTTCTCCTAGAGATACGGTGACTCCAGGTATGAAGTCCTAGAAGGACTGGGAAGCAGAGAGTTTTTCTCAGTACCGCCTAGACTAGGGCAACGAGGACGATTTCCATGGTATGCTGGACTTGCTAGGACCGTGTTCATGAAGCCGTTGGTGAGCTGGGGATATCTAGCTCGCCCAAGGAAGAGTGCAGCGTGTGACTCTTCACTCGACCTCCGCAGGGCCACCCTGAATGGCCTACGGGTCTGAGGGTGGCCCAGGAAGCCCAGCAAGCCCAGGGGAGCCTGGGGGTACTCAGGGTCCCTGTACGGAAACGAGTGCTGCCGCGAGGGGTCTACGAGTCCTGAAAAGCTTACTAGCGTTCAAGTAAAGCAGAAGAGTGACTAAGGCCTCCTGGAAGCTGTTGCACGCCTAGCCCGCTGCATGGCATATCAGGGTACTCCTTCGAAGCGAGGGCTCACATTGAGTTTCCCTTTCGCTATAAAACAGGACAGGATGAGCTCTGACTCAGAAACTGAAATACCCTGTCTCTTCGTGTAACCTCTTTTTCCCTCTCACAACCATGCCTGCAATGAGTATAAGCCTGACAACAGCAGTGTTTTAAAGGGAGCTTCAAGGCGTATAAGAGGAGCTTTCAAGGTGGGAAAACAAGGCCAGTCCCATCAGGCACCATCTCCAGGTTGACACGCAGCGTAAGTGTCTCAGGGTACTGGCAGGTCAAAAGAGACCTAGCTACCTCCCTGGCTCTTCCCTTATTCAACTTTTCCACATAAGGTGCTCTGCGTGTAGCGAACTGCTTAGATGAAAGACTGCCCTAGGACTCCTAGGGTCCTGTGCCTCTCCCAAAAGCCTGAAGTGTTACACACAAAACTGTGCTGTAGTGGAGTTTGCAATGCAAGCTGCCTTTCTCTTGCGATACGGTGACTCCAGGTATGAGGTCCTAGAAGGACTTGGAAGCAGAGAGTTTTTCTCAGTACAGCTCAGACTAGGGTAACGAGGACGACTTCCATGGTATGCTGGACTTTCTAGAACCGTGTTCATGAAACCCTTCTGTAGCTGGGGATATCTAGCTCCCCAAATGAAGCGTGCAGCGTGTTACCCTTCACTCGGCCTACCCAGGGGCCCCCAGACGCGCCTACGGGTCTGACTGTGGCCCAGCAAGCCCAGGGAAGCCTTGGAGTACTCAGGTTCTTTGTACGGAAACGAGTGCTGCCGCGAGGGGTCTAGGAGTCCTGAAAACCTTACTGGCGTTCAACTAAACCAAGAGAACGACTAAGGCCTCATGGAAACTGTTGCACGCCCACCCCGCTACATGGCATATCAGGGCCCACCTTCGAAGTGGGGGCTCACTTTGAGTTTCCCTTTAGCTATAAAACAGGACAGGATGAGCTCTGACTCAGATACTGAAATACCCTGTCTCTTCGTGTAACCTCTTTTTCCCTCTCACAGCCATGCCTGCAATGAGTATAAGCCTGACAACAACAGTGTTTTTAAGGGAGCTTCAAGGCGCCCAAGAGGAGCTTTCAAGGTGGGAAAACAAGGCCAGTCCCATCAGGCACCATCTCCAGGGTGACACGCAGCGTGCCTCTGGGTACTGGCAGGTCAAAAGAGACCTAGCTACCTCCCTGGCTCTTCCCTTACTCCACTTTTCTACATAAGGTGCTCTGCGTGTAGCGAACTGCTTAGATGAAAGACTGCCCTAGGACTCCTAGAGTCCTGTGCCTCTCCCCAAAGCCTGAAGTGTTACACACAAAACTGTGCTGTGGCGGAAGTTGCAACGCAAGCTGCCTTTCTCCTAGAGATACGGTGACTCCAGGTATGAGGTCCTAGAAGGACTGGGAAGCAGAGAGTTTTTCTCAGTACCGCCTAGACTAGGGCAACGAGGACGATTTCCATGGTATGCTGGACTTGCTAGGACCGTGTTCATGAAGCCGTTGGTGAGCTGGGGATATCTAGCTCGCCCAAGGAAGAGTGCAGCGTGTGACTCTTCACTCGACCTCCGCAGGGCCACCCTGAATGGCCTACGGGTCTGAGTGTGGCCCAGCAAGCCCAGCAAGCCCAGGGGAGCCTGGGGGTACTCAGGGTCCCTGTACGGAAACGAGTGCTGCCGCGAGGGGTCTACGAGTCCTGAAAAGCTTACTAGCGTTCAACTAAAGCAGAAGAGTGACTAAGGCCTCCTGGAAGCTGCTGCACGCCTACTCCGCTGCATGGCATATCAGGGCCCTCCTTCGAAGCTAGGCCTCACTTTGAGTTTCCCTTTAGCTAGAGAACAGGACAGGATGAGCGCTGAATCAGAAACTGGACTACGTGTTTCTTCGTGAAACCTCTTTTCCCCTCTCCCAGCCATGCCTGTCGTGAGTATAAGCCCGACACCAACAGTGTTTTTCAGTTAGCTTCTAGGCGCATGAAAGGGGCTTTCATGACGGGACAACAAGGCTAGCCCCATCAGGTCCTGTTTCCAGATTGACACGCAGCAGAAGTATCTGTGGTTTCTAAGAGGTCAAAAGAGACCTAGCTCCTCACTGGGTCCTTGGAGAATCAACTTTTCTATGCAGGGTGCTCTGCGTGTAGCCAACTGCCTAAATGAAAGAATTCCCTAGGTGTCCTGGGCTCCTGGGCATCTTCCGAAAGCCTGCGGCGTTACACCCGAAAGTGTGCTCTAGTTGCACTTGGACCACAAGCCGACTTTCTCCTAGAGGTTGGTTGACTTCAGCTAGGAGCCGGTAGAAGGAATTGTAAGCAAAGAGTTTTTCTCAGTACAGCTCGGACTAGTGTAAGCAGGCAGACTTGCATGGCCTGCTGCACCTACTACAACCGTGTTCCTGAGGCTGTTGGTGAGCTGAGGCAATCGAGCTCCCCCGAGGGAGCGTGCATCATGCTGCCCTTCACTCGGCACAGACACGGGTACTCCGAAGGGTCTACGTGTCTGAATGTTGATCTTCAACTCAGGAGAGCCTGGGGGTACTCAGTGTGCTTGTACGGAAACGGGTGCAGACGCAAGGAAGCAGGCGTCCTGAGAAGATTAGTACCGTTAAACTAATGCAGAAGTGCGACTAAGGCCTCATGGAAGCTGCGCACTCCTACCCTGCTGCATGGCATATCAGGGCCCTCCTTCGAAGCTAGGCCTCACTTTGAGATTCCCTTTAGCTAGAGAACAGGACAGGATGAACTCTGACCGAGAAACTGGGATACCCGGTTTCTTCGTAAAACCATTTTTTCCCTCTCACAGCCATGCCTGCCGTGAGCATAAGTCTGACAACCACAGTGTTTTTAAGGGAGCTTCAAGGCGCATAAGAGGAGCTTTCAAGGTGGGGAAACAAGGCCAGTCCCATCAGGCACCATCTCCAGGGTGACACGCAGTGTAAAAGTCCGTGGATTCTTGCAGCTCAGCAGAGACCTAGCTACCTCCCTGGCTGTTCCCTGATTCAACTTATCTACACAGGGGGCTCTGCTTTAACGAACTGCCTAGACGAAAGAGTGCCCTAGGACTCCTAGGGTCCTGTGCCTCTCCCTAAAGCCTGAAGTATTACACACAAAACTGTGCTGTAGAGGAAGTTGCAATGCAAGCCTCCTTTCTCCTTGAGATACGGTGACTTCAGGTATGAGGTCCTAGAAGGACTTGGAAGCAGAGAGTTTTCCTCAGTACAGCTCAGACTAGGGCAACGAGGACGACTTCCATGGTATGCTGAACTTTCTACTACCGTGTTCATGAAACCTTTCGATAGCTGGGGATATCTAGCTCCCCCAAGGAAGAGTGCAGCGTGTTCCCCTTCACTAGGTCTAGCCAGTGGCCCCCTGACGGGCCGACGGGCCTGATGGTGGCCCAGCAAGCCCAGGGAAACCTTGGAGTACTCAGTGTCCTTATACGGAAAGGAGTGCTCCGCGAGGGGTCTAGGAGTCCTGAAAAGCTTCCTAGCGTTCAAGTAAAGCAGAAGAGTGACTAAGGCCTCCTGGAAGCTGTTGCACGCCTAGCCCGCTGCATGGCATATCAGGGTCCTCCTTCGAAGCGAGGGCTCACCTTGAGTTTCCCTTTCGCTATAAAACAGGACAGGATGAGCTCTGACTCAGAAACTGAAATACCCTGTCTCTTCGTGTAACCTCTTTTTCCCTCTCACAACCATGCCTGCAATGAGTATAAGCCTGACAACAGCAGTGTTTTAAAGGGAGCTTCAAGGCGTATAAGAGGAGCTTTCAAGGTGGGAAAACAAGGCCAGTCCCATCAGGCACCATCTCCAGGGTGACACGCAGTGTAAGTGTCTCAGGGTACTGGCAGGTCAAAAGAGACCTAGCTACCTCTCTGGCTCTTCCCTTATTCAACTTTTCCACATAAGGTGCTCTGCGTGTAGCGAACTGCTTAGATGAAAGACTGCCCTAGGACTCCTAGGGTCCTGTACCTCTCCCAAAAGCCTGAAGTGTTACACACAAAACTGTGCTGTGGCGGAAGTTGCAACGCAAGCTGCCTTTCTCCTAGAGATACGGTGACTCCAGGTATGAAGTCCTAGAAGGACTGGGAAGCAGAGAGTTTTTCTCAGTACCGCCTAGACTAGGGCAACGAGGACGATTTCCATGGTATGCTGGACTTGCTAGGACCGTGTTCATGAAGCCGTTGGTGAGCTGGGGATATCTAGCTCGCCCAAGGAAGAGTGCAGCGTGTGACTCTTCACTCGACCTCCGCAGGGCCACCCTGAATGGCCTACGGGTCTGAGGGTGGCCCAGGAAGCCCAGCAAGCCCAGGGGAGCCTGGGGGTACTCAGGGTCCCTGTACGGAAACGAGTGCTGCCGCGAGGGGTCTACGAGTCCTGAAAAGCTTCCTAGCGTTCAAGTAAAGCAGAAGAGTGACTAAGGCCTCCTGGAAGCTGTTGCACGCCTAGCCCGCTGCATGGCATATCAGGGTACTCCTTCGAAGCGAGGGCTCACATTGAGTTTCCCTTTCGCTATAAAACAGGACAGGATGAGCTCTGACTCAGAAACTGAAATACCCTGTCTCTTCGTGTAACCTCTTTTTCCCTCTCACAACCATGCCTGCAATGAGTAGAAGCCTGACAACAGCAGTGTTTTAAAGGGAGCTTCAAGGCGTATAAGAGGAGCTTTCAAGGTGGGAAAACAAGGCCAGTCCCATCAGGCACCATCTCCAGGTTGACACGCAGCGTAAGTGTCTCAGGGTACTGGCAGGTCAAAAGAGACCTAGCTACCTCCCTGGCTCTTCCCTTATTCAACTTTTCCACATAAGGTGCTCTGCGTGTAGCGAACTGCTTAGATGAAAGACTGCCCTAGGACTCCTAGGGTCCTGTGCCTCTCCCAAAAGCCTGAAGTGTTACACACAAAACTGTGCTGTAGTGGAGGTTGCAATGCAAGCTGCCTTTCTCTTGCGATACGGTGACTCCAGGTATGAGGTCCTAGAAGGACTTGGAAGCAGAGAGTTTTTCTCAGTACAGCTCAGACTAGGGTAACGAGGACGACTTCCATGGTATGCTGGACTTTCTAGAACCGTGTTCATGAAACCCTTCTGTAGCTGGGGATATCTAGCTCCCCAAATGAAGCGTGCAGCGTGTTACCCTTCACTCGGCCTACCCAGGGGCCCCCAGACGCGCCTACGGGTCTGACTGTGGCCCAGCAAGCCCAGGGAAGCCTTGGAGTACTCAGGTTCTTTGTACGGAAACGAGTGCTGCCGCGAGGGGTCTAGGAGTCCTGAAAACCTTACTGGCGTTCAACTAAACCAAGAGAACGACTAAGGCCTCATGGAAACTGTTGCACGCCCACCCCGCTACATGGCATATCAGGGCCCACCTTCGAAGTGGGGGCTCACTTTGAGTTTCCCTTTAGCTATAAAACAGGACAGGATGAGCTCTGACTCAGATACTGAAATACCCTGTCTCTTCGTGTAACCTCTTTTTCCCTCTCACAGCCATGCCTGCAATGAGTATAAGCCTGACAACAACAGTGTTTTTAAGGGAGCTTCAAGGCGCCCAAGAGGAGCTTTCAAGGTGGGAAAACAAGGCCAGTCCCATCAGGCACCATCTCCAGGGTGACACGCAGCGTGCCTCTGGGTACTGGCAGGTCAAAAGAGACCTAGCTACCTCCCTGGCTCTTCCCTTACTCCACTTTTCTACATAAGGTGCTCTGCGTGTAGCGAACTGCTTAGATGAAAGACTGCCCTAGGACTCCTAGAGTCCTGTGCCTCTCCCCAAAGCCTGAAGTGTTACACACAAAACTGTGCTGTGGCGGAAGTTGCAACGCAAGCTGCCTTTCTCCTAGAGATACGGTGACTCCAGGTATGAGGTCCTAGAAGGACTGGGAAGCAGAGAGTTTTTCTCAGTACCGCCTAGACTAGGGCAACGAGGACGATTTCCATGGTATGCTGGACTTGCTAGGACCGTGTTCATGAAGCCGTTGGTGAGCTGGGGATATCTAGCTCGCCCAAGGAAGAGTGCAGCGTGTGACTCTTCACTCGACCTCCGCAGGGCCACCCTGAATGGCCTACGGGTCTGAGTGTGGCCCAGCAAGCCCAGCAAGCCCAGGGGAGCCTGGGGGTACTCAGGGTCCCTGTACGGAAACGAGTGCTGCCGCGAGGGGTCTACGAGTCCTGAAAAGCTTACTAGCGTTCAACTAAAGCAGAAGAGTGACTAAGGCCTCCTGGAAGCTGCTGCACGCCTACTCCGCTGCATGGCATATCAGGGCCCTCCTTCGAAGCTAGGCCTCACTTTGAGTTTCCCTTTAGCTAGAGAACAGGACAGGATGAGCGCTGAATCAGAAACTGGACTACGTGTTTCTTCGTGAAACCTCTTTTCCCCTCTCCCAGCCATGCCTGTCGTGAGTATAAGCCCGACACCAACAGTGTTTTTCAGTTAGCTTCTAGGCGCATGAAAGGGGCTTTCATGACGGGACAACAAGGCTAGCCCCATCAGGTCCTGTTTCCAGATTGACACGCAGCAGAAGTATCTGTGGTTTCTAAGAGGTCAAAAGAGACCTAGCTCCTCACTGGGTCCTTGGAGAATCAACTTTTCTATGCAGGGTGCTCTGCGTGTAGCCAACTGCCTAAATGAAAGAATTCCCTAGGTGTCCTGGGCTCCTGGGCATCTTCCGAAAGCCTGCGGCGTTACACCCGAAAGTGTGCTCTAGTTGCACTTGGACCACAAGCCGACTTTCTCCTAGAGGTTGGTTGACTTCAGCTAGGAGCCGGTAGAAGGAATTGTAAGCAAAGAGTTTTTCTCAGTACAGCTCGGACTAGTGTAAGCAGGCAGACTTGCATGGCCTGCTGCACCTACTACAACCGTGTTCCTGAGGCTGTTGGTGAGCTGAGGCAATCGAGCTCCCCCGAGGGAGCGTGCATCATGCTGCCCTTCACTCGGCACAGACACGGGTACTCCGAAGGGTCTACGTGTCTGAATGTTGATCTTCAACTCAGGAGAGCCTGGGGGTACTCAGTGTGCTTGTACGGAAACGGGTGCAGACGCAAGGAAGCAGGCGTCCTGAGAAGATTAGTACCGTTAAACTAATGCAGAAGTGCGACTAAGGCCTCATGGAAGCTGCGCACTCCTACCCTGCTGCATGGCATATCAGGGCCCTCCTTCGAAGCTAGGCCTCACTTTGAGATTCCCTTTAGCTAGAGAACAGGACAGGATGAACTCTGACCGAGAAACTGGGATACCCGGTTTCTTCGTAAAACCATTTTTTCCCTCTCACAGCCATGCCTGCCGTGAGCATAAGTCTGACAACCACAGTGTTTTTAAGGGAGCTTCAAGGCGCATAAGAGGAGCTTTCAAGGTGGGGAAACAAGGCCAGTCCCATCAGGCACCATCTCCAGGGTGACACGCAGTGTAAAAGTCCGTGGATTCTTGCAGCTCAGCAGAGACCTAGCTACCTCCCTGGCTGTTCCCTGATTCAACTTATCTACACAGGGGGCTCTGCTTTAACGAACTGCCTAGACGAAAGAGTGCCCTAGGACTCCTAGGGTCCTGTGCCTCTCCCTAAAGCCTGAAGTATTACACACAAAACTGTGCTGTAGAGGAAGTTGCAATGCAAGCCTCCTTTCTCCTTGAGATACGGTGACTTCAGGTATGAGGTCCTAGAAGGACTTGGAAGCAGAGAGTTTTCCTCAGTACAGCTCAGACTAGGGCAACGAGGACGACTTCCATGGTATGCTGAACTTTCTACTACCGTGTTCATGAAACCTTTCGATAGCTGGGGATATCTAGCTCCCCCAAGGAAGAGTGCAGCGTGTTCCCCTTCACTAGGTCTAGCCAGTGGCCCCCTGACGGGCCGACGGGCCTGATGGTGGCCCAGCAAGCCCAGGGAAACCTTGGAGTACTCAGTGTCCTTATACGGAAAGGAGTGCTCCGCGAGGGGTCTAGGAGTCCTGAAAAGCTTCCTAGCGTTCAAGTAAAGCAGAAGAGTGACTAAGGCCTCCTGGAAGCTGTTGCACGCCTAGCCCGCTGCATGGCATATCAGGGTCCTCCTTCGAAGCGAGGGCTCACCTTGAGTTTCCCTTTCGCTATAAAACAGGACAGGATGAGCTCTGACTCAGAAACTGAAATACCCTGTCTCTTCGTGTAACCTCTTTTTCCCTCTCACAACCATGCCTGCAATGAGTATAAGCCTGACAACAGCAGTGTTTTAAAGGGAGCTTCAAGGCGTATAAGAGGAGCTTTCAAGGTGGGAAAACAAGGCCAGTCCCATCAGGCACCATCTCCAGGGTGACACGCAGCGTAAGTGTCTCAGGGTACTGGCAGGTCAAAAGAGACCTAGCTACCTCCCTGGCTCTTCCCTTATTCAACTTTTCCACATAAGGTGCTCTGCGTGTAGCGAACTGCTTAGATGAAAGACTGCCCTAGGACTCCTAGGGTCCTGTGCCTCTCCCAAAAGCCTGAAGTGTTACACACAAAACTGTGCTGTGGCGGAAGTTGCAACGCAAGCTGCCTTTCTCCTAGAGATACGGTGACTCCAGGTATGAAGTCCTAGAAGGACTGGGAAGCAGAGAGTTTTTCTCAGTACCGCCTAGACTAGGGCAACGAGGACGATTTCTATGGTATGCTGGACTTGCTAGGACCGTGTTCATGAAGCCGTTGGTGAGCTGGGGATATCTAGCTCGCCCAAGGAAGAGTGCAGCGTGTGACTCTTCACTCGACCTCCGCAGGGCCACCCTGAATGGCCTACGGGTCTGAGGGTGGCCCAGGAAGCCCAGCAAGCCCAGGGGAGCCTGGGGGTACTCAGGGTCCCTGTACGGAAACGAGTGCTGCCGCGAGGGGTCTACGAGTCCTGAAAAGCTTACTAGCGTTCAAGTAAAGCAGAAGAGTGACTAAGGCCTCCTGGAAGCTGTTGCACGCCTAGCCCGCTGCATGGCATATCAGGGTCCTCCTTCGAAGCGAGGGCTCACCTTGAGTTTCCCTTTCGCTATAAAACAGGACAGGATGAGCTCTGACTCAGAAACTGAAATACCCTGTCTCTTCGTGTAACCTCTTTTTCCCTCTCACAACCATGCCTGCAATGAGTATAAGCCTGACAACAGCAGTGTTTTAAAGGGAGCTTCAAGGCGTATAAGAGGAGCTTTCAAGGTGGGAAAACAAGGCCAGTCCCATCAGGCACCATCTCCAGGGTGACACGCAGTGTAAGTGTCTCAGGGTACTGGCAGGTCAAAAGAGACCTAGCTACCTCTCTGGCTCTTCCCTTATTCAACTTTTCCACATAAGGTGCTCTGCGTGTAGCGAACTGCTTAGATGAAAGACTGCCCTAGGACTCCTAGGGTCCTGTACCTCTCCCAAAAGCCTGAAGTGTTACACACAAAACTGTGCTGTGGCGGAAGTTGCAACGCAAGCTGCCTTTCTCCTAGAGATACGGTGACTCCAGGTATGAAGTCCTAGAAGGACTGGGAAGCAGAGAGTTTTTCTCAGTACCGCCTAGACTAGGGCAACGAGGACGATTTCCATGGTATGCTGGACTTGCTAGGACCGTGTTCATGAAGCCGTTGGTGAGCTGGGGATATCTAGCTCGCCCAAGGAAGAGTGCAGCGTGTGACTCTTCACTCGACCTCCGCAGGGCCACCCTGAATGGCCTACGGGTCTGAGGGTGGCCCAGGAAGCCCAGCAAGCCCAGGGGAGCCTGGGGGTACTCAGGGTCCCTGTACGGAAACGAGTGCTGCCGCGAGGGGTCTACGAGTCCTGAAAAGCTTACTAGCGTTCAAGTAAAGCAGAAGAGTGACTAAGGCCTCCTGGAAGCTGTTGCACGCCTAGCCCGCTGCATGGCATATCAGGGTACTCCTTCGAAGCGAGGGCTCACATTGAGTTTCCCTTTCGCTATAAAACAGGACAGGATGAGCTCTGACTCAGAAACTGAAATACCCTGTCTCTTCGTGTAACCTCTTTTTCCCTCTCACAACCATGCCTGCAATGAGTAGAAGCCTGACAACAGCAGTGTTTTAAAGGGAGCTTCAAGGCGTATAAGAGGAGCTTTCAAGGTGGGAAAACAAGGCCAGTCCCATCAGGCACCATCTCCAGGTTGACACGCAGCGTAAGTGTCTCAGGGTACTGGCAGGTCAAAAGAGACCTAGCTACCTCCCTGGCTCTTCCCTTATTCAACTTTTCCACATAAGGTGCTCTGCGTGTAGCGAACTGCTTAGATGAAAGACTGCCCTAGGACTCCTAGGGTCCTGTGCCTCTCCCAAAAGCCTGAAGTGTTACACACAAAACTGTGCTGTAGTGGAGGTTGCAATGCAAGCTGCCTTTCTCTTGCGATACGGTGACTCCAGGTATGAGGTCCTAGAAGGACTTGGAAGCAGAGAGTTTTTCTCAGTACAGCTCAGACTAGGGTAACGAGGACGACTTCCATGGTATGCTGGACTTTCTAGAACCGTGTTCATGAAACCCTTCTGTAGCTGGGGATATCTAGCTCCCCAAATGAAGCGTGCAGCGTGTTACCCTTCACTCGGCCTACCCAGGGGCCCCCAGACGCGCCTACGGGTCTGACTGTGGCCCAGCAAGCCCAGGGAAGCCTTGGAGTACTCAGGTTCTTTGTACGGAAACGAGTGCTGCCGCGAGGGGTCTAGGAGTCCTGAAAACCTTACTGGCGTTCAACTAAACCAAGAGAACGACTAAGGCCTCATGGAAACTGTTGCACGCCCACCCCGCTACATGGCATATCAGGGCCCACCTTCGAAGTGGGGGCTCACTTTGAGTTTCCCTTTAGCTATAAAACAGGACAGGATGAGCTCTGACTCAGATACTGAAATACCCTGTCTCTTCGTGTAACCTCTTTTTCCCTCTCACAGCCATGCCTGCAATGAGTATAAGCCTGACAACAACAGTGTTTTTAAGGGAGCTTCAAGGCGCCCAAGAGGAGCTTTCAAGGTGGGAAAACAAGGCCAGTCCCATCAGGCACCATCTCCAGGGTGACACGCAGCGTGCCTCTGGGTACTGGCAGGTCAAAAGAGACCTAGCTACCTCCCTGGCTCTTCCCTTACTCCACTTTTCTACATAAGGTGCTCTGCGTGTAGCGAACTGCTTAGATGAAAGACTGCCCTAGGACTCCTAGAGTCCTGTGCCTCTCCCCAAAGCCTGAAGTGTTACACACAAAACTGTGCTGTGGCGGAAGTTGCAACGCAAGCTGCCTTTCTCCTAGAGATACGGTGACTCCAGGTATGAGGTCCTAGAAGGACTGGGAAGCAGAGAGTTTTTCTCAGTACCGCCTAGACTAGGGCAACGAGGACGATTTCCATGGTATGCTGGACTTGCTAGGACCGTGTTCATGAAGCCGTTGGTGAGCTGGGGATATCTAGCTCGCCCAAGGAAGAGTGCAGCGTGTGACTCTTCACTCGACCTCCGCAGGGCCACCCTGAATGGCCTACGGGTCTGAGTGTGGCCCAGCAAGCCCAGCAAGCCCAGGGGAGCCTGGGGGTACTCAGGGTCCCTGTACGGAAACGAGTGCTGCCGCGAGGGGTCTACGAGTCCTGAAAAGCTTACTAGCGTTCAACTAAAGCAGAAGAGTGACTAAGGCCTCCTGGAAGCTGCTGCACGCCTACTCCGCTGCATGGCATATCAGGGCCCTCCTTCGAAGCTAGGCCTCACTTTGAGTTTCCCTTTAGCTAGAGAACAGGACAGGATGAGCGCTGAATCAGAAACTGGACTACGTGTTTCTTCGTGAAACCTCTTTTCCCCTCTCCCAGCCATGCCTGTCGTGAGTATAAGCCCGACACCAACAGTGTTTTTCAGTTAGCTTCTAGGCGCATGAAAGGGGCTTTCATGACGGGACAACAAGGCTAGCCCCATCAGGTCCTGTTTCCAGATTGACACGCAGCAGAAGTATCTGTGGTTTCTAAGAGGTCAAAAGAGACCTAGCTCCTCACTGGGTCCTTGGAGAATCAACTTTTCTATGCAGGGTGCTCTGCGTGTAGCCAACTGCCTAAATGAAAGAATTCCCTAGGTGTCCTGGGCTCCTGGGCATCTTCCGAAAGCCTGCGGCGTTACACCCGAAAGTGTGCTCTAGTTGCACTTGGACCACAAGCCGACTTTCTCCTAGAGGTTGGTTGACTTCAGCTAGGAGCCGGTAGAAGGAATTGTAAGCAAAGAGTTTTTCTCAGTACAGCTCGGACTAGTGTAAGCAGGCAGACTTGCATGGCCTGCTGCACCTACTACAACCGTGTTCCTGAGGCTGTTGGTGAGCTGAGGCAATCGAGCTCCCCCGAGGGAGCGTGCATCATGCTGCCCTTCACTCGGCACAGACACGGGTACTCCGAAGGGTCTACGTGTCTGAATGTTGATCTTCAACTCAGGAGAGCCTGGGGGTACTCAGTGTGCTTGTACGGAAACGGGTGCAGACGCAAGGAAGCAGGCGTCCTGAGAAGATTAGTACCGTTAAACTAATGCAGAAGTGCGACTAAGGCCTCATGGAAGCTGCGCACTCCTACCCTGCTGCATGGCATATCAGGGCCCTCCTTCGAAGCTAGGCCTCACTTTGAGATTCCCTTTAGCTAGAGAACAGGACAGGATGAACTCTGACCGAGAAACTGGGATACCCGGTTTCTTCGTAAAACCATTTTTTCCCTCTCACAGCCATGCCTGCCGTGAGCATAAGTCTGACAACCACAGTGTTTTTAAGGGAGCTTCAAGGCGCATAAGAGGAGCTTTCAAGGTGGGGAAACAAGGCCAGTCCCATCAGGCACCATCTCCAGGGTGACACGCAGTGTAAAAGTCCGTGGATTCTTGCAGCTCAGCAGAGACCTAGCTACCTCCCTGGCTGTTCCCTGATTCAACTTATCTACACAGGGGGCTCTGCTTTAACGAACTGCCTAGACGAAAGAGTGCCCTAGGACTCCTAGGGTCCTGTGCCTCTCCCTAAAGCCTGAAGTATTACACACAAAACTGTGCTGTAGAGGAAGTTGCAATGCAAGCCTCCTTTCTCCTTGAGATACGGTGACTTCAGGTATGAGGTCCTAGAAGGACTTGGAAGCAGAGAGTTTTCCTCAGTACAGCTCAGACTAGGGCAACGAGGACGACTTCCATGGTATGCTGAACTTTCTACTACCGTGTTCATGAAACCTTTCGATAGCTGGGGATATCTAGCTCCCCCAAGGAAGAGTGCAGCGTGTTCCCCTTCACTAGGTCTAGCCAGTGGCCCCCTGACGGGCCGACGGGCCTGATGGTGGCCCAGCAAGCCCAGGGAAACCTTGGAGTACTCAGTGTCCTTATACGGAAAGGAGTGCTCCGCGAGGGGTCTAGGAGTCCTGAAAAGCTTCCTAGCGTTCAAGTAAAGCAGAAGAGTGACTAAGGCCTCCTGGAAGCTGTTGCACGCCTAGCCCGCTGCATGGCATATCAGGGTCCTCCTTCGAAGCGAGGGCTCACCTTGAGTTTCCCTTTCGCTATAAAACAGGACAGGATGAGCTCTGACTCAGAAACTGAAATACCCTGTCTCTTCGTGTAACCTCTTTTTCCCTCTCACAACCATGCCTGCAATGAGTATAAGCCTGACAACAGCAGTGTTTTAAAGGGAGCTTCAAGGCGTATAAGAGGAGCTTTCAAGGTGGGAAAACAAGGCCAGTCCCATCAGGCACCATCTCCAGGGTGACACGCAGCGTAAGTGTCTCAGGGTACTGGCAGGTCAAAAGAGACCTAGCTACCTCCCTGGCTCTTCCCTTATTCAACTTTTCCACATAAGGTGCTCTGCGTGTAGCGAACTGCTTAGATGAAAGACTGCCCTAGGACTCCTAGGGTCCTGTACCTCTCCCAAAAGCCTGAAGTGTTACACACAAAACTGTGCTGTGGCGGAAGTTGCAACGCAAGCTGCCTTTCTCCTAGAGATACGGTGACTCCAGGTATGAAGTCCTAGAAGGACTGGGAAGCAGAGAGTTTTTCTCAGTACCGCCTAGACTAGGGCAACGAGGACGATTTCCATGGTATGCTGGACTTGCTAGGACCGTGTTCATGAAGCCGTTGGTGAGCTGGGGATATCTAGCTCGCCCAAGGAAGAGTGCAGCGTGTGACTCTTCACTCGACCTCCGCAGGGCCACCCTGAATGGCCTACGGGTCTGAGTGTGGCCCAGCAAGCCCAGCAAGCCCAGGGGAGCCTGGGGGTACTCAGGGTCCCTGTATGGAAACGAGTGCTGCCGCGAGGGGTCTACGAGTCCTGAAAAGCTTACTAGCGTTCAAGTAAAGCAGAAGAGTGACTAAGGCCTCCTGGAAGCTGCTGCACGCCTACTCCGCTGCATGGCATATCAGGGCCCTCCTTCGAAGCTAGGCCTCACTTTGAGTTTCCCTTTAGCTAGAGAACAGGACAGGATGAGCGCTGAATCAGAAACTGGACTACGTGTTTCTTCGTGAAACCTCTTTTCCCCTCTCCCAGCCATGCCTGTCGTGAGTATAAGCCCGACACCAACAGTGTTTTTCAGTTAGCTTCTAGGCGCATGAAAGGGGCTTTCATGACGGGACAACAAGGCTAGCCCCATCAGGTCCTGTTTCCAGATTGACACGCAGCAGAAGTATCTGTGGTTTCTAAGAGGTCAAAAGAGACCTAGCTCCTCACTGGGTCCTTGGAGAATCAACTTTTCTATGCAGGGTGCTCTGCGTGTAGCCAACTGCCTAAATGAAAGAATTCCCTAGGTGTCCTGGGCTCCTGGGCATCTTCCGAAAGCCTGCGGCGTTACACCCGAAAGTGTGCTCTAGTTGCACTTGGACCACAAGCCGACTTTCTCCTAGAGGTTGGTTGACTTCAGCTAGGAGCCGGTAGAAGGAATTGTAAGCAAAGAGTTTTTCTCAGTACAGCTCGGACTAGTGTAAGCAGGCAGACTTGCATGGCCTGCTGCACCTACTACAACCGTGTTCCTGAGGCTGTTGGTGAGCTGAGGCAATCGAGCTCCCCCGAGGGAGCGTGCATCATGCTGCCCTTCACTCGGCACAGACACGGGTACTCCGAAGGGTCTACGTGTCTGAATGTTGATCTTCAACTCAGGAGAGCCTGGGGGTACTCAGTGTGCTTGTACGGAAACGGGTGCAGACGCAAGGAAGCAGGCGTCCTGAGAAGATTAGTACCGTTAAACTAATGCAGAAGTGCGACTAAGGCCTCATGGAAGCTGCGCACTCCTACCCTGCTGCATGGCATATCAGGGCCCTCCTTCGAAGCTAGGCCTCACTTTGAGATTCCCTTTAGCTAGAGAACAGGACAGGATGAACTCTGACCGAGAAACTGGGATACCCGGTTTCTTCGTAAAACCATTTTTTCCCTCTCACAGCCATGCCTGCCGTGAGCATAAGTCTGACAACCACAGTGTTTTTAAGGGAGCTTCAAGGCGCATAAGAGGAGCTTTCAAGGTGGGGAAACAAGGCCAGTCCCATCAGGCACCATCTCCAGGGTGACACGCAGTGTAAAAGTCCGTGGATTCTTGCAGCTCAGCAGAGACCTAGCTACCTCCCTGGCTGTTCCCTGATTCAACTTATCTACACAGGGGGCTCTGCTTTAACGAACTGCCTAGACGAAAGAGTGCCCTAGGACTCCTAGGGTCCTGTGCCTCTCCCTAAAGCCTGAAGTATTACACACAAAACTGTGCTGTAGAGGAAGTTGCAATGCAAGCCTCCTTTCTCCTTGAGATACGGTGACTTCAGGTATGAGGTCCTAGAAGGACTTGGAAGCAGAGAGTTTTCCTCAGTACAGCTCAGACTAGGGCAACGAGGACGACTTCCATGGTATGCTGAACTTTCTACTACCGTGTTCATGAAACCTTTCGATAGCTGGGGATATCTAGCTCCCCCAAGGAAGAGTGCAGCATGTTCCCCTTCACTAGGTCTAGCCAGTGGCCCCCTGACGGGCCGACGGGCCTGATGGTGGCCCAGCAAGCCCAGGGAAACCTTGGAGTACTCAGTGTCCTTATACGGAAAGGAGTGCTCCGCGAGGGGTCTAGGAGTCCTGAAAAGCTTCCTAGCGTTCAAGTAAAGCAGAAGAGTGACTAAGGCCTCCTGGAAGCTGTTGCACGCCTAGCCCGCTGCATGGCATATCAGGGTCCTCCTTCGAAGCGAGGGCTCACCTTGAGTTTCCCTTTCGCTATAAAACAGGACAGGATGAGCTCTGACTCAGAAACTGAAATACCCTGTCTCTTCGTGTAACCTCTTTTTCCCTCTCACAACCATGCCTGCAATGAGTATAAGCCTGACAACAGCAGTGTTTTAAAGGGAGCTTCAAGGCGTATAAGAGGAGCTTTCAAGGTGGGAAAACAAGGCCAGTCCCATCAGGCACCATCTCCAGGGTGACACGCAGCGTAAGTGTCTCAGGGTACTGGCAGGTCAAAAGAGACCTAGCTACCTCCCTGGCTCTTCCCTTATTCAACTTTTCCACATAAGGTGCTCTGCGTGTAGCGAACTGCTTAGATGAAAGACTGCCCTAGGACTCCTAGGGTCCTGTACCTCTCCCAAAAGCCTGAAGTGTTACACACAAAACTGTGCTGTGGCGGAAGTTGCAACGCAAGCTGCCTTTCTCCTAGAGACACGGTGACTCCAGGTATGAAGTCCTAGAAGGACTGGGAAGCAGAGAGTTTTTCTCAGTACCGCCTAGACTAGGGCAACGAGGACGATTTCCATGGTATGCTGGACTTGCTAGGACCGTGTTCATGAAGCCGTTGGTGAGCTGGGGATATCTAGCTCGCCCAAGGAAGAGTGCAGCGTGTGACTCTTCACTCGACCTCCGCAGGGCCACCCTGAATGGCCTACGGGTCTGAGTGTGGCCCAGCAAGCCCAGCAAGCCCAGGGGAGCCTGGGGGTACTCAGGGTCCCTGTATGGAAACGAGTGCTGCCGCGAGGGGTCTACGAGTCCTGAAAAGCTTACTAGCGTTCAAGTAAAGCAGAAGAGTGACTAAGGCCTCCTGGAAGCTGCTGCACGCCTACTCCGCTGCATGGCATATCAGGGCCCTCCTTCGAAGCTAGGCCTCACTTTGAGTTTCCCTTTAGCTAGAGAACAGGACAGGATGAGCGCTGAATCAGAAACTGGACTACGTGTTTCTTCGTGAAACCTCTTTTCCCCTCTCCCAGCCATGCCTGTCGTGAGTATAAGCCCGACACCAACAGTGTTTTTCAGTTAGCTTCTAGGCGCATGAAAGGGGCTTTCATGACGGGACAACAAGGCTAGCCCCATCAGGTCCTGTTTCCAGATTGACACGCAGCAGAAGTATCTGTGGTTTCTAAGAGGTCAAAAGAGACCTAGCTCCTCACTGGGTCCTTGGAGAATCAACTTTTCTATGCAGGGTGCTCTGCGTGTAGCCAACTGCCTAAATGAAAGAATTCCCTAGGTGTCCTGGGCTCCTGGGCATCTTCCGAAAGCCTGCGGCGTTACACCCGAAAGTGTGCTCTAGTTGCACTTGGACCACAAGCCGACTTTCTCCTAGAGGTTGGTTGACTTCAGCTAGGAGCCGGTAGAAGGAATTGTAAGCAAAGAGTTTTTCTCAGTACAGCTCGGACTAGTGTAAGCAGGCAGACTTGCATGGCCTGCTGCACCTACTACAACCGTGTTCCTGAGGCTGTTGGTGAGCTGAGGCAATCGAGCTCCCCCGAGGGAGCGTGCATCATGCTGCCCTTCACTCGGCACAGACACGGGTACTCCGAAGGGTCTACGTGTCTGAATGTTGATCTTCAACTCAGGAGAGCCTGGGGGTACTCAGTGTGCTTGTACGGAAACGGGTGCAGACGCAAGGAAGCAGGCGTCCTGAGAAGATTAGTACCGTTAAACTAATGCAGAAGTGCGACTAAGGCCTCATGGAAGCTGCGCACTCCTACCCTGCTGCATGGCATATCAGGGCCCTCCTTCGAAGCTAGGCCTCACTTTGAGATTCCCTTTAGCTAGAGAACAGGACAGGATGAACTCTGACCGAGAAACTGGGATACCCGGTTTCTTCGTAAAACCATTTTTTCCCTCTCACAGCCATGCCTGCCGTGAGCATAAGTCTGACAACCACAGTGTTTTTAAGGGAGCTTCAAGGCGCATAAGAGGAGCTTTCAAGGTGGGGAAACAAGGCCAGTCCCATCAGGCACCATCTCCAGGGTGACACGCAGTGTAAAAGTCCGTGGATTCTTGCAGCTCAGCAGAGACCTAGCTACCTCCCTGGCTGTTCCCTGATTCAACTTATCTACACAGGGGGCTCTGCTTTAACGAACTGCCTAGACGAAAGAGTGCCCTAGGACTCCTAGGGTCCTGTGCCTCTCCCTAAAGCCTGAAGTATTACACACAAAACTGTGCTGTAGAGGAAGTTGCAATGCAAGCCTCCTTTCTCCTTGAGATACGGTGACTTCAGGTATGAGGTCCTAGAAGGACTTGGAAGCAGAGAGTTTTCCTCAGTACAGCTCAGACTAGGGCAACGAGGACGACTTCCATGGTATGCTGAACTTTCTACTACCGTGTTCATGAAACCTTTCGATAGCTGGGGATATCTAGCTCCCCCAAGGAAGAGTGCAGCATGTTCCCCTTCACTAGGTCTAGCCAGTGGCCCCCTGACGGGCCGACGGGCCTGATGGTGGCCCAGCAAGCCCAGGGAAACCTTGGAGTACTCAGTGTCCTTATACGGAAAGGAGTGCTCCGCGAGGGGTCTAGGAGTCCTGAAAAGCTTCCTAGCGTTCAAGTAAAGCAGAAGAGTGACTAAGGCCTCCTGGAAGCTGTTGCACGCCTAGCCCGCTGCATGGCATATCAGGGTCCTCCTTCGAAGCGAGGGCTCACCTTGAGTTTCCCTTTCGCTATAAAACAGGACAGGATGAGCTCTGACTCAGAAACTGAAATACCCTGTCTCTTCGTGTAACCTCTTTTTCCCTCTCACAACCATGCCTGCAATGAGTATAAGCCTGACAACAGCAGTGTTTTAAAGGGAGCTTCAAGGCGTATAAGAGGAGCTTTCAAGGTGGGAAAACAAGGCCAGTCCCATCAGGCACCATCTCCAGGGTGACACGCAGCGTAAGTGTCTCAGGGTACTGGCAGGTCAAAAGAGACCTAGCTACCTCCCTGGCTCTTCCCTTATTCAACTTTTCCACATAAGGTGCTCTGCGTGTAGCGAACTGCTTAGATGAAAGACTGCCCTAGGACTCCTAGGGTCCTGTACCTCTCCCAAAAGCCTGAAGTGTTACACACAAAACTGTGCTGTGGCGGAAGTTGCAACGCAAGCTGCCTTTCTCCTAGAGACACGGTGACTCCAGGTATGAAGTCCTAGAAGGACTGGGAAGCAGAGAGTTTTTCTCAGTACCGCCTAGACTAGGGCAACGAGGACGATTTCCATGGTATGCTGGACTTGCTAGGACCGTGTTCATGAAGCCGTTGGTGAGCTGGGGATATCTAGCTCGCCCAAGGAAGAGTGCAGCGTGTGACTCTTCACTCGACCTCCGCAGGGCCACCCTGAATGGCCTACGGGTCTGAGTGTGGCCCAGCAAGCCCAGCAAGCCCAGGGGAGCCTGGGGGTACTCAGGGTCCCTGTATGGAAACGAGTGCTGCCGCGAGGGGTCTACGAGTCCTGAAAAGCTTACTAGCGTTCAAGTAAAGCAGAAGAGTGACTAAGGCCTCCTGGAAGCTGCTGCACGCCTACTCCGCTGCATGGCATATCAGGGCCCTCCTTCGAAGCTAGGCCTCACTTTGAGTTTCCCTTTAGCTAGAGAACAGGACAGGATGAGCGCTGAATCAGAAACTGGACTACGTGTTTCTTCGTGAAACCTCTTTTCCCCTCTCCCAGCCATGCCTGTCGTGAGTATAAGCCCGACACCAACAGTGTTTTTCAGTTAGCTTCTAGGCTCATGAAAGGGGCTTTCATGACGGGACAACAAGGCTAGCCCCATCAGGTCCTGTTTCCAGATTGACACGCAGCAGAAGTATCTGTGGTTTCTAAGAGGTCAAAAGAGACCTAGCTCCTCACTGGGTCCTTGGAGAATCAACTTTTCTATGCAGGGTGCTCTGCGTGTAGCCAACTGCCTAAATGAAAGAATTCCCTAGGTGTCCTGGGCTCCTGGGCATCTTCCGAAAGCCTGCGGCGTTACACCCGAAAGTGTGCTCTAGTTGCACTTGGACCACAAGCCGACTTTCTCCTAGAGGTTGGTTGACTTCAGCTAGGAGCCGGTAGAAGGAATTGTAAGCAAAGAGTTTTTCTCAGTACAGCTCGGACTAGTGTAAGCAGGCAGACTTGCATGGCCTGCTGCACCTACTACAACCGTGTTCCTGAGGCTGTTGGTGAGCTGAGGCAATCGAGCTCCCCCGAGGGAGCGTGCATCATGCTGCCCTTCACTCGGCACAGACACGGGTACTCCGAAGGGTCTACGTGTCTGAATGTTGATCTTCAACTCAGGAGAGCCTGGGGGTACTCAGTGTGCTTGTACGGAAACGGGTGCAGACGCAAGGAAGCAGGCGTCCTGAGAAGATTAGTACCGTTAAACTAATGCAGAAGTGCGACTAAGGCCTCATGGAAGCTGCGCACTCCTACCCTGCTGCATGGCATATCAGGGCCCTCCTTCGAAGCTAGGCCTCACTTTGAGATTCCCTTTAGCTAGAGAACAGGACAGGATGAACTCTGACCGAGAAACTGGGATACCCGGTTTCTTCGTAAAACCATTTTTTCCCTCTCACAGCCATGCCTGCCGTGAGCATAAGTCTGACAACCACAGTGTTTTTAAGGGAGCTTCAAGGCGCATAAGAGGAGCTTTCAAGGTGGGGAAACAAGGCCAGTCCCATCAGGCACCATCTCCAGGGTGACACGCAGTGTAAAAGTCCGTGGATTCTTGCAGCTCAGCAGAGACCTAGCTACCTCCCTGGCTGTTCCCTGATTCAACTTATCTACACAGGGGGCTCTGCTTTAACGAACTGCCTAGACGAAAGAGTGCCCTAGGACTCCTAGGGTCCTGTGCCTCTCCCTAAAGCCTGAAGTATTACACACAAAACTGTGCTGTAGAGGAAGTTGCAATGCAAGCCTCCTTTCTCCTTGAGATACGGTGACTTCAGGTATGAGGTCCTAGAAGGACTTGGAAGCAGAGAGTTTTCCTCAGTACAGCTCAGACTAGGGCAACGAGGACGACTTCCATGGTATGCTGAACTTTCTACTACCGTGTTCATGAAACCTTTCGATAGCTGGGGATATCTAGCTCCCCCAAGGAAGAGTGCAGCATGTTCCCCTTCACTAGGTCTAGCCAGTGGCCCCCTGACGGGCCGACGGGCCTGATGGTGGCCCAGCAAGCCCAGGGAAACCTTGGAGTACTCAGTGTCCTTATACGGAAAGGAGTGCTCCGCGAGGGGTCTAGGAGTCCTGAAAAGCTTCCTAGCGTTCAAGTAAAGCAGAAGAGTGACTAAGGCCTCCTGGAAGCTGTTGCACGCCTAGCCCGCTGCATGGCATATCAGGGTCCTCCTTCGAAGCGAGGGCTCACCTTGAGTTTCCCTTTCGCTATAAAACAGGACAGGATGAGCTCTGACTCAGAAACTGAAATACCCTGTCTCTTCGTGTAACCTCTTTTTCCCTCTCACAACCATGCCTGCAATGAGTATAAGCCTGACAACAGCAGTGTTTTAAAGGGAGCTTCAAGGCGTATAAGAGGAGCTTTCAAGGTGGGAAAACAAGGCCAGTCCCATCAGGCACCATCTCCAGGGTGACACGCAGCGTAAGTGTCTCAGGGTACTGGCAGGTCAAAAGAGACCTAGCTACCTCCCTGGCTCTTCCCTTATTCAACTTTTCCACATAAGGTGCTCTGCGTGTAGCGAACTGCTTAGATGAAAGACTGCCCTAGGACTCCTAGGGTCCTGTACCTCTCCCAAAAGCCTGAAGTGTTACACACAAAACTGTGCTGTGGCGGAAGTTGCAACGCAAGCTGCCTTTCTCCTAGAGATACGGTGACTCCAGGTATGAAGTCCTAGAAGGACTGGGAAGCAGAGAGTTTTTCTCAGTACCGCCTAGACTAGGGCAACGAGGACGATTTCCATGGTATGCTGGACTTGCTAGGACCGTGTTCATGAAGCCGTTGGTGAGCTGGGGATATCTAGCTCGCCCAAGGAAGAGTGCAGCGTGTGACTCTTCACTCGACCTCCGCAGGGCCACCCTGAATGGCCTACGGGTCTGAGTGTGGCCCAGCAAGCCCAGCAAGCCCAGGGGAGCCTGGGGGTACTCAGGGTCCCTGTATGGAAACGAGTGCTGCCGCGAGGGGTCTACGAGTCCTGAAAAGCTTACTAGCGTTCAAGTAAAGCAGAAGAGTGACTAAGGCCTCCTGGAAGCTGCTGCACGCCTACTCCGCTGCATGGCATATCAGGGCCCTCCTTCGAAGCTAGGCCTCACTTTGAGTTTCCCTTTAGCTAGAGAACAGGACAGGATGAGCGCTGAATCAGAAACTGGACTACGTGTTTCTTCGTGAAACCTCTTTTCCCCTCTCCCAGCCATGCCTGTCGTGAGTATAAGCCCGACACCAACAGTGTTTTTCAGTTAGCTTCTAGGCGCATGAAAGGGGCTTTCATGACGGGACAACAAGGCTAGCCCCATCAGGTCCTGTTTCCAGATTGACACGCAGCAGAAGTATCTGTGGTTTCTAAGAGGTCAAAAGAGACCTAGCTCCTCACTGGGTCCTTGGAGAATCAACTTTTCTATGCAGGGTGCTCTGCGTGTAGCCAACTGCCTAAATGAAAGAATTCCCTAGGTGTCCTGGGCTCCTGGGCATCTTCCGAAAGCCTGCGGCGTTACACCCGAAAGTGTGCTCTAGTTGCACTTGGACCACAAGCCGACTTTCTCCTAGAGGTTGGTTGACTTCAGCTAGGAGCCGGTAGAAGGAATTGTAAGCAAAGAGTTTTTCTCAGTACAGCTCGGACTAGTGTAAGCAGGCAGACTTGCATGGCCTGCTGCACCTACTACAACCGTGTTCCTGAGGCTGTTGGTGAGCTGAGGCAATCGAGCTCCCCCGAGGGAGCGTGCATCATGCTGCCCTTCACTCGGCACAGACACGGGTACTCCGAAGGGTCTACGTGTCTGAATGTTGATCTTCAACTCAGGAGAGCCTGGGGGTACTCAGTGTGCTTGTACGGAAACGGGTGCAGACGCAAGGAAGCAGGCGTCCTGAGAAGATTAGTACCGTTAAACTAATGCAGAAGTGCGACTAAGGCCTCATGGAAGCTGCGCACTCCTACCCTGCTGCATGGCATATCAGGGCCCTCCTTCGAAGCTAGGCCTCACTTTGAGATTCCCTTTAGCTAGAGAACAGGACAGGATGAACTCTGACCGAGAAACTGAGATACCCGGTTTCTTCGTAAAACCATTTTTTCCCTCTCACAGCCATGCCTGCCGTGAGCATAAGTCTGACAACCACAGTGTTTTTAAGGGAGCTTCAAGGCGCATAAGAGGAGCTTTCAAGGTGGGGAAACAAGGCCAGTCCCATCAGGCACCATCTCCAGGGTGACACGCAGTGTAAAAGTCCGTGGATTCTTGCAGCTCAGCAGAGACCTAGCTACCTCCCTGGCTGTTCCCTGATTCAACTTATCTACACAGGGGGCTCTGCTTTAACGAACTGCCTAGACGAAAGAGTGCCCTAGGACTCCTAGGGTCCTGTGCCTCTCCCTAAAGCCTGAAGTATTACACACAAAACTGTGCTGTAGAGGAAGTTGCAATGCAAGCCTCCTTTCTCCTTGAGATACGGTGACTTCAGGTATGAGGTCCTAGAAGGACTTGGAAGCAGAGAGTTTTCCTCAGTACAGCTCAGACTAGGGCAACGAGGACGACTTCCATGGTATGCTGAACTTTCTACTACCGTGTTCATGAAACCTTTCGATAGCTGGGGATATCTAGCTCCCCCAAGGAAGAGTGCAGCGTGTTCCCCTTCACTAGGTCTAGCCAGTGGCCCCCTGACGGGCCGACGGGCCTGATGGTGGCCCAGCAAGCCCAGGGAAACCTTGGAGTACTCAGTGTCCTTATACGGAAAGGAGTGCTCCGCGAGGGGTCTAGGAGTCCTGAAAAGCTTCCTAGCGTTCAAGTAAAGCAGAAGAGTGACTAAGGCCTCCTGGAAGCTGTTGCACGCCTAGCCCGCTGCATGGCATATCAGGGTCCTCCTTCGAAGCGAGGGCTCACCTTGAGTTTCCCTTTCGCTATAAAACAGGACAGGATGAGCTCTGACTCAGAAACTGAAATACCCTGTCTCTTCGTGTAACCTCTTTTTCCCTCTCACAACCATGCCTGCAATGAGTATAAGCCTGACAACAGCAGTGTTTTAAAGGGAGCTTCAAGGCGTATAAGAGGAGCTTTCAAGGTGGGAAAACAAGGCCAGTCCCATCAGGCACCATCTCCAGGGTGACACGCAGCGTAAGTGTCTCAGGGTACTGGCAGGTCAAAAGAGACCTAGCTACCTCCCTGGCTCTTCCCTTATTCAACTTTTCCACATAAGGTGCTCTGCGTGTAGCGAACTGCTTAGATGAAAGACTGCCCTAGGACTCCTAGGGTCCTGTGCCTCTCCCAAAAGCCTGAAGTGTTACACACAAAACTGTGCTGTAGTGGAGGTTGCAATGCAAGCTGCCTTTCTCTTGCGATACGGTGACTCCGGGTATGAGGTCCTAGAAGGACTTGGAAGCAGAGAGTTTTTCTCAGCACAGCTCAGACTAGGGTAACGAGGACGACTTCCATGGTATGCTGGACTTTCTAGAACCGTGTTCATGAAACCCTTCTGTAGCTGGGGATATCTAGCTCCCCAAATGAAGCGTGCAGCGTGTTACCCTTCACTCGGCCTACCCAGGGGCCCCCAGACGCGCCTACGGGTCTGACTGTGGCCCAGCAAGCCCAGGGAAGCCTTGGAGTACTCAGGTTCTTTGTACGGAAACGAGTGCTGCCGCGAGGGGTCTAGGAGTCCTGAAAACCTTACTGGCGTTCAACTAAACCAAGAGAACGACTAAGGCCTCATGGAAACTGTTGCACGCCCACCCCGCTACATGGCATATCAGGGCCCACCTTCGAAGTGGGGGCTCACTTTGAGTTTCCCTTTAGCTATAAAACAGGACAGGATGAGCTCTGACTCAGATACTGAAATACCCTGTCTCTTCGTGTAACCTCTTTTTCCCTCTCACAGCCATGCCTGCAATGAGTATAAGCCTGACAACAACAGTGTTTTTAAGGGAGCTTCAAGGCGCCCAAGAGGAGCTTTCAAGGTGGGAAAACAAGGCCAGTCCCATCAGGCACCATCTCCAGGGTGACACGCAGCGTGCCTCTGGGTACTGGCAGGTCAAAAGAGACCTAGCTACCTCCCTGGCTCTTCCCTTACTCCACTTTTCTACATAAGGTGCTCTGCGTGTAGCGAACTGCTTAGATGAAAGACTGCCCTAGGACTCCTAGAGTCCTGTGCCTCTCCCCAAAGCCTGAAGTGTTACACACAAAACTGTGCTGTGGCGGAAGTTGCAACGCAAGCTGCCTTTCTCCTAGAGATACGGTGACTCCAGGTATGAGGTCCTAGAAGGACTGGGAAGCAGAGAGTTTTTCTCAGTACCGCCTAGACTAGGGCAACGAGGACGATTTCCATGGTATGCTGGACTTGCTAGGACCGTGTTCATGAAGCCGTTGGTGAGCTGGGGATATCTAGCTCGCCCAAGGAAGAGTGCAGCGTGTGACTCTTCACTCGACCTCCGCAGGGCCACCCTGAATGGCCTACGGGTCTGAGTGTGGCCCAGCAAGCCCAGCAAGCCCAGGGGAGCCTGGGGGTACTCAGGGTCCCTGTACGGAAACGAGTGCTGCCGCGAGGGGTCTACGAGTCCTGAAAAGCTTACTAGCGTTCAACTAAAGCAGAAGAGTGACTAAGGCCTCCTGGAAGCTGCTGCACGCCTACTCCGCTGCATGGCATATCAGGGCCCTCCTTCGAAGCTAGGCCTCACTTTGAGTTTCCCTTTAGCTAGAGAACAGGACAGGATGAGCGCTGAATCAGAAACTGGACTACGTGTTTCTTCGTGAAACCTCTTTTCCCCTCTCCCAGCCATGCCTGTCGTGAGTATAAGCCCGACACCAACAGTGTTTTTCAGTTAGCTTCTAGGCGCATGAAAGGGGCTTTCATGACGGGACAACAAGGCTAGCCCCATCAGGTCCTGTTTCCAGATTGACACGCAGCAGAAGTATCTGTGGTTTCTAAGAGGTCAAAAGAGACCTAGCTCCTCACTGGGTCCTTGGAGAATCAACTTTTCTATGCAGGGTGCTCTGCGTGTAGCCAACTGCCTAAATGAAAGAATTCCCTAGGTGTCCTGGGCTCCTGGGCATCTTCCGAAAGCCTGCGGCGTTACACCCGAAAGTGTGCTCTAGCTGCACTTGGACCACAAGCCGACTTTCTCCTAGAGGTTGGTTGACTTCAGCTAGGAGCCGGTAGAAGGAATTGTAAGCAAAGAGTTTTTCTCAGTACAGCTCGGACTAGTGTAAGCAGGCAGACTTGCATGGCCTGCTGCACCTACTACAACCGTGTTCCTGAGGCTGTTGGTGAGCTGAGGCAATCGAGCTCCCCCGAGGGAGCGTGCATCATGCTGCCCTTCACTCGGCACAGACACGGGTACTCCGAAGGGTCTACGTGTCTGAATGTTGATCTTCAACTCAGGAGAGCCTGGGGGTACTCAGTGTGCTTGTACGGAAACGGGTGCAGACGCAAGGAAGCAGGCGTCCTGAGAAGATTAGTACCGTTAAACTAATGCAGAAGTGCGACTAAGGCCTCATGGAAGCTGCGCACTCCTACCCTGCTGCATGGCATATCAGGGCCCTCCTTCGAAGCTAGGCCTCACTTTGAGATTCCCTTTAGCTAGAGAACAGGACAGGATGAACTCTGACCGAGAAACTGGGATACCCGGTTTCTTCGTAAAACCATTTTTTCCCTCTCACAGCCATGCCTGCCGTGAGCATAAGTCTGACAACCACAGTGTTTTTAAGGGAGCTTCAAGGCGCATAAGAGGAGCTTTCAAGGTGGGGAAACAAGGCCAGTCCCATCAGGCACCATCTCCAGGGTGACACGCAGTGTAAAAGTCCGTGGATTCTTGCAGCTCAGCAGAGACCTAGCTACCTCCCTGGCTGTTCCCTGATTCAACTTATCTACACAGGGGGCTCTGCTTTAACGAACTGCCTAGACGAAAGAGTGCCCTAGGACTCCTAGGGTCCTGTGCCTCTCCCTAAAGCCTGAAGTATTACACACAAAACTGTGCTGTAGAGGAAGTTGCAATGCAAGCCTCCTTTCTCCTTGAGATACGGTGACTTCAGGTATGAGGTCCTAGAAGGACTTGGAAGCAGAGAGTTTTCCTCAGTACAGCTCAGACTAGGGCAACGAGGACGACTTCCATGGTATGCTGAACTTTCTACTACCGTGTTCATGAAACCTTTCGATAGCTGGGGATATCTAGCTCCCCCAAGGAAGAGTGCAGCGTGTTCCCCTTCACTAGGTCTAGCCAGTGGCCCCCTGACGGGCCGACGGGCCTGATGGTGGCCCAGCAAGCCCAGGGAAACCTTGGAGTACTCAGTGTCCTTATACGGAAAGGAGTGCTCCGCGAGGGGTCTAGGAGTCCTGAAAAGCTTCCTAGCGTTCAAGTAAAGCAGAAGAGTGACTAAGGCCTCCTGGAAGCTGTTGCACGCCTAGCCCGCTGCATGGCATATCAGGGTCCTCCTTCGAAGCGAGGGCTCACCTTGAGTTTCCCTTTCGCTATAAAACAGGACAGGATGAGCTCTGACTCAGAAACTGAAATACCCTGTCTCTTCGTGTAACCTCTTTTTCCCTCTCACAACCATGCCTGCAATGAGTATAAGCCTGACAACAGCAGTGTTTTAAAGGGAGCTTCAAGGCGTATAAGAGGAGCTTTCAAGGTGGGAAAACAAGGCCAGTCCCATCAGGCACCATCTCCAGGGTGACACGCAGCGTAAGTGTCTCAGGGTACTGGCAGGTCAAAAGAGACCTAGCTACCTCCCTGGCTCTTCCCTTATTCAACTTTTCCACATAAGGTGCTCTGCGTGTAGCGAACTGCTTAGATGAAAGACTGCCCTAGGACTCCTAGGGTCCTGTGCCTCTCCCAAAAGCCTGAAGTGTTACACACAAAACTGTGCTGTGGCGGAAGTTGCAACGCAAGCTGCCTTTCTCCTAGAGATACGGTGACTCCAGGTATGAAGTCCTAGAAGGACTGGGAAGCAGAGAGTTTTTCTCAGTACCGCCTAGACTAGGGCAACGAGGACGATTTCCATGGTATGCTGGACTTGCTAGGACCGTGTTCATGAAGCCGTTGGTGAGCTGGGGATATCTAGCTCGCCCAAGGAAGAGTGCAGCGTGTGACTCTTCACTCGACCTCCGCAGGGCCACCCTGAATGGCCTACGGGTCTGAGGGTGGCCCAGCAAGCCCAGCAAGCCCAGGGGAGCCTGGGGGTACTCAGGGTCCCTGTACGGAAACGAGTGCTGCCGCGAGGGGTCTACGAGTCCTGAAAAGCTTACTAGCGTTCAAGTAAAGCAGAAGAGTGACTAAGGCCTCCTGGAAGCTGTTGCACGCCTAGCCCGCTGCATGGCATATCAGGGTACTCCTTCGAAGCGAGGGCTCACATTGAGTTTCCCTTTCGCTATAAAACAGGACAGGATGAGCTCTGACTCAGAAACTGAAATACCCTGTCTCTTCGTGTAACCTCTTTTTCCCTCTCACAACCATGCCTGCAATGAGTATAAGCCTGACAACAGCAGTGTTTTAAAGGGAGCTTCAAGGCGTATAAGAGGAGCTTTCAAGGTGGGAAAACAAGGCCAGTCCCATCAGGCACCATCTCCAGGTTGACACGCAGCGTAAGTGTCTCAGGGTACTGGCAGGTCAAAAGAGACCTAGCTACCTCCCTGGCTCTTCCCTTATTCAACTTTTCCACATAAGGTGCTCTGCGTGTAGTGAACTGCTTAGATGAAAGACTGCCCTAGGACTCCTAGGGTCCTGTGCCTCTCCCAAAAGCCTGAAGTGTTACACACAAAACTGTGCTGTAGTGGAGGTTGCAATGCAAGCTGCCTTTCTCTTGCGATACGGTGACTCCAGGTATGAGGTCCTAGAAGGACTTGGAAGCAGAGAGTTTTTCTCAGTACAGCTCAGACTAGGGTAACGAGGACGACTTCCATGGTATGCTGGACTTTCTAGAACCGTGTTCATGAAACCCTTCTGTAGCTGGGGATATCTAGCTCCCCAAATGAAGCGTGCAGCGTGTTACCCTTCACTCGGCCTACCCAGGGGCCCCCAGACGCGCCTACGGGTCTGACTGTGGCCCAGCAAGCCCAGGGAAGCCTTGGAGTACTCAGGTTCTTTGTACGGAAACGAGTGCTGCCGCGAGGGGTCTAGGAGTCCTGAAAACCTTACTGGCGTTCAACTAAACCAAGAGAACGACTAAGGCCTCATGGAAACTGTTGCACGCCCACCCCGCTACATGGCATATCAGGGCCCACCTTCGAAGTGGGGGCTCACTTTGAGTTTCCCTTTAGCTATAAAACAGGACAGGATGAGCTCTGACTCAGATACTGAAATACCCTGTCTCTTCGTGTAACCTCTTTTTCCCTCTCACAGCCATGCCTGCAATGAGTATAAGCCTGACAACAACAGTGTTTTTAAGGGAGCTTCAAGGCGCCCAAGAGGAGCTTTCAAGGTGGGAAAACAAGGCCAGTCCCATCAGGCACCATCTCCAGGGTGACACGCAGCGTAAGTGTCTCAGGGTACTGGCAGGTCAAAAGAGACCTAGCTACCTCCCTGGCTCTTCCCTTATTCAACTTTTCCACATAAGGTGCTCTGCGTGTAGCGAACTGCTTAGATGAAAGACTGCCCTAGGACTCCTAGAGTCCTGTGCCTCTCCCCAAAGCCTGAAGTGTTACACACAAAACTGTGCTGTGGCGGAAGTTGCAACGCAAGCTGCCTTTCTCCTAGAGATACGGTGACTCCAGGTATGAGGTCCTAGAAGGACTGGGAAGCAGAGAGTTTTTCTCAGTACCGCCTAGACTAGGGCAACGAGGACGATTTCCATGGTATGCTGGACTTGCTAGGACCGTGTTCATGAAGCCGTTGGTGAGCTGGGGATATCTAGCTCGCCCAAGGAAGAGTGCAGCGTGTGACTCTTCACTCGACCTCCGCAGGGCCACCCTGAATGGCCTACGGGTCTGAGTGTGGCCCAGCAAGCCCAGCAAGCCCAGGGGAGCCTGGGGGTACTCAGGGTCCCTGTACGGAAACGAGTGCTGCCGCGAGGGGTCTACGAGTCCTGAAAAGCTTCCTAGCGTTCAAGTAAAGCAGAAGAGTGACTAAGGCCTCCTGGAAGCTGCTGCACGCCTACTCCGCTGCATGGCATATCAGGGCCCTCCTTCGAAGCTAGGCCTCACTTTGAGTTTCCCTTTAGCTAGAGAACAGGACAGGATGAGCGCTGAATCAGAAACTGGACTACGTGTTTCTTCGTGAAACCTCTTTTCCCCTCTCCCAGCCATGCCTGTCGTGAGTATAAGCCCGACACCAACAGTGTTTTTCAGTTAGCTTCTAGGCGCATGAAAGGGGCTTTCATGACGGGACAACAAGGCTAGCCCCATCAGGTCCTGTTTCCAGATTGACACGCAGCAGAAGTATCTGTGGTTTCTAAGAGGTCAAAAGAGACCTAGCTCCTCACTGGGTCCTTGGAGAATCAACTTTTCTATGCAGGGTGCTCTGCGTGTAGCCAACTGCCTAAATGAAAGAATTCCCTAGGTGTCCTGGGCTCCTGGGCATCTTCCGAAAGCCTGCGGCGTTACACCCGAAAGTGTGCTCTAGTTGCACTTGGACCACAAGCCGACTTTCTCCTAGAGGTTGGTTGACTTCAGCTAGGAGCCGGTAGAAGGAATTGTAAGCAAAGTGTTTTTCTCAGTACAGCTCGGACTAGTGTAAGCAGGCAGACTTGCATGGCCTGCTGCACCTACTACAACCGTGTTCCTGAGGCTGTTGGTGAGCTGAGGCAATCGAGCTCCCCCGAGGGAGCGTGCATCATGCTGCCCTTCACTCGGCACAGACACGGGTACTCCGAAGGGTCTACGTGTCTGAATGTTGATCTTCAACTCAGGAGAGCCTGGGGGTACTCAGTGTGCTTGTACGGAAACGGGTGCAGACGCAAGGAAGCAGGCGTCCTGAGAAGATTAGTACCGTTAAACTAATGCAGAAGTGCGACTAAGGCCTCATGGAAGCTGCGCACTCCTACCCTGCTGCATGGCATATCAGGGCCCTCCTTCGAAGCTAGGCCTCACTTTGAGATTCCCTTTAGCTAGAGAACAGGACAGGATGAACTCTGACCGAGAAACTGGGATACCCGGTTTCTTCGTAAAACCATTTTTTCCCTCTCACAGCCATGCCTGCCGTGAGCATAAGTCTGACAACCACAGTGTTTTTAAGGGAGCTTCAAGGCGCATAAGAGGAGCTTTCAAGGTGGGGAAACAAGGCCAGTCCCATCAGGCACCATCTCCAGGGTGACACGCAGTGTAAAAGTCCGTGGATTCTTGCAGCTCAGCAGAGACCTAGCTACCTCCCTGGCTGTTCCCTGATTCAACTTATCTACACAGGGGGCTCTGCTTTAACGAACTGCCTAGACGAAAGAGTGCCCTAGGACTCCTAGGGTCCTGTGCCTCTCCCTAAAGCCTGAAGTATTACACACAAAACTGTGCTGTAGAGGAAGTTGCAATGCAAGCCTCCTTTCTCCTTGAGATACGGTGACTTCAGGTATGAGGTCCTAGAAGGACTTGGAAGCAGAGAGTTTTCCTCAGTACAGCTCAGACTAGGGCAACGAGGACGACTTCCATGGTATGCTGAACTTTCTACTACCGTGTTCATGAAACCTTTCGATAGCTGGGGATATCTAGCTCCCCCAAGGAAGAGTGCAGCGTGTTCCCCTTCACTAGGTCTAGCCAGTGGCCCCCTGACGGGCCGACGGGCCTGATGGTGGCCCAGCAAGCCCAGGGAAACCTTGGAGTACTCAGTGTCCTTATACGGAAAGGAGTGCTCCGCGAGGGGTCTAGGAGTCCTGAAAAGCTTCCTAGCGTTCAAGTAAAGCAGAAGAGTGACTAAGGCCTCCTGGAAGCTGTTGCACGCCTAGCCCGCTGCATGGCATATCAGGGTCCTCCTTCGAAGCGAGGGCTCACCTTGAGTTTCCCTTTCGCTATAAAACAGGACAGGATGAGCTCTGACTCAGAAACTGAAATACCCTGTCTCTTCGTGTAACCTCTTTTTCCCTCTCACAACCATGCCTGCAATGAGTATAAGCCTGACAACAGCAGTGTTCTAAAGGGAGCTTCAAGGCGTATAAGAGGAGCTTTCAAGGTGGGAAAACAAGGCCAGTCCCATCAGGCACCATCTCCAGGGTGACACGCAGCGTAAGTGTCTCAGGGTACTGGCAGGTCAAAAGAGACCTAGCTACCTCCCTGGCTCTTCCCTTATTCAACTTTTCCACATAAGGTGCTCTGCGTGTAGCGAACTGCTTAGATGAAAGACTGCCCTAGGACTCCTAGGGTCCTGTACCTCTCCCAAAAGCCTGAAGTGTTACACACAAAACTGTGCTGTGGCGGAAGTTGCAACGCAAGCTGCCTTTCTCCTAGAGATACGGTGACTCCAGGTATGAAGTCCTAGAAGGACTTGGAAGCAGAGAGTTTTTCTCAGTACCGCCTAGACTAGGGCAACGAGGACGATTTCCATGGTATGCTGGACTTGCTAGGACCGTGTTCATGAAGCCGTTGGTGAGCTGGGGATATCTAGCTCGCCCAAGGAAGAGTGCAGCGTGTGACTCTTCACTCGACCTCCGCAGGGCCACCCTGAATGGCCTACGGGTCTGAGTGTGGCCCAGCAAGCCCAGCAAGCCCAGGGGAGCCTGGGGGTACTCAGTGTCCCTGTACGGAAACGAGTGCTGCCGCGAGGGGTCTACGAGTCCTGAAAAGCTTACTAGCGTTCAAGTAAAGCAGAAGAGTGACTAAGGCCTCCTGGAAGCTGTTGCACGCCTAGCCCGCTGCATGGCATATCAGGGTACTCCTTCGAAGCGAGGGCTCACATTGAGTTTCCCTTTCGCTATAAAACAGGACAGGATGAGCTCTGACTCAGAAACTGAAATACCCTGTCTCTTCGTGTAACCTCTTTTTCCCTCTCACAACCATGCCTGCAATGAGTATAAGCCTGACAACAGCAGTGTTTTAAAGGGAGCTTCAAGGCGTATAAGAGGAGCTTTCAAGTTGGGAAAACAAGGCCAGTCCCATCAGGCACCATCTCCAGGTTGACACGCAGCGTAAGTGTCTCAGGGTACTGGCAGGTCAAAAGAGACCTAGCTACCTCCCTGGCTCTTCCCTTATTCAACTTTTCCACATAAGGTGCTCTGCGTGTAGCGAACTGCTTAGATGAAAGACTGCCCTAGGACTCCTAGGGTCCTGTGCCTCTCCCAAAAGCCTGAAGTGTTACACACAAAACTGTGCTGTAGTGGAGGTTGCAATGCAAGCTGCCTTTCTCTTGCGATACGGTGACTCCAGGTATGAGGTCCTAGAAGGACTTGGAAGCAGAGAGTTTTTCTCAGTACAGCTCAGACTAGGGTAACGAGGACGACTTCCATGGTATGCTGGACTTTCTAGAACCGTGTTCATGAAACCCTTCTGTAGCTGGGGATATCTAGCTCCCCAAATGAAGCGTGCAGCGTGTTACCCTTCACTCGGCCTACCCAGGGGCCCCCAGACGCGCCTACGGGTCTGACTGTGGCCCAGCAAGCCCAGGGAAGCCTTGGAGTACTCAGGTTCTTTGCACGGAAACGAGTGCTGCCGCGAGGGGTCTAGGAGTCCTGAAAACCTTACTGGCGTTCAACTAAACCAAGAGAACGACTAAGGCCTCATGGAAACTGTTGCACGCCCACCCCGCTACATGGCATATCAGGGCCCACCTTCGAAGTGGGGGCTCACTTTGAGTTTCCCTTTAGCTATAAAACAGGACAGGATGAGCTCTGACTCAGATACTGAAATACCCTGTCTCTTCGTGTAACCTCTTTTTCCCTCTCACAGCCATGCCTGCAATGAGTATAAGCCTGACAACAACAGTGTTTTTAAGGGAGCTTCAAGGCGCCCAAGAGGAGCTTTCAAGGTGGGAAAACAAGGCCAGTCCCATCAGGCACCATCTCCAGGGTGACACGCAGCGTGTGTCTGGGTACTGGCAGGTCAAAAGAGACCTAGCTACCTCCCTGGCTCTTCCCTTACTCCACTTTTCTACATAAGGTGCTCTGCGTGTAGCGAACTGCTTAGATGAAAGACTGCCCTAGGACTCCTAGAGTCCTGTGCCTCTCCCCAAAGCCTGAAGTGTTACACACAAAACTGTGCTGTGGCGGAAGTTGCAACGCAAGCTGCCTTTCTCCTAGAGATACGGTGACTCCAGGTATGAGGTCCTAGAAGGACTGGGAAGCAGAGAGTTTTTCTCAGTACCGCCTAGACTAGGGCAACGAGGACGATTTCCATGGTATGCTGGACTTGCTAGGACCGTGTTCATGAAGCCGTTGGTGAGCTGGGGATATCTAGCTCGCCCAAGGAAGAGTGCAGCGTGTGACTCTTCACTCGACCTCCGCAGGGCCACCCTGAATGGCCTACGGGTCTGAGTGTGGCCCAGCAAGCCCAGCAAGCCCAGGGGAGCCTGGGGGTACTCAGGGTCCCTGTACGGAAACGAGTGCTGCCGCGAGGGGTCTACGAGTCCTGAAAAGCTTCCTAGCGTTCAACTAAAGCAGAAGAGTGACTAAGGCCTCCTGGAAGCTGCTGCACGCCTACTCCGCTGCATGGCATATCAGGGCCCTCCTTCGAAGCTAGGCCTCACTTTGAGTTTCCCTTTAGCTAGAGAACAGGACAGGATGAGCGCTGAATCAGAAACTGGACTACGTGTTTCTTCGTGAAACCTCTTTTCCCCTCTCCCAGCCATGCCTGTCGTGAGTATAAGCCCGACACCAACAGTGTTTTTCAGTTAGCTTCTAGGCGCATGAAAGGGGCTTTCATGACGGGACAACAAGGCTAGCCCCATCAGGTCCTGTTTCCAGATTGACACGCAGCAGAAGTATCTGTGGTTTCTAAGAGGTCAAAAGAGACCTAGCTCCTCACTGGGTCCTTGGAGAATCAACTTTTCTATGCAGGGTGCTCTGCGTGTAGCCAACTGCCTAAATGAAAGAATTCCCTAGGTGTCCTGGGCTCCTGGGCATCTTCCGAAAGCCTGCGGCGTTACACCCGAAAGTGTGCTCTAGTTGCACTTGGACCACAAGCCGACTTTCTCCTAGAGGTTGGTTGACTTCAGCTAGGAGCCGGTAGAAGGAATTGTAAGCAAAGAGTTTTTCTCAGTACAGCTCGGACTAGTGTAAGCAGGCAGACTTGCATGGCCTGCTGCACCTACTACAACCGTGTTCCTGAGGCTGTTGGTGAGCTGAGGCAATCGAGCTCCCCCGAGGGAGCGTGCATCATGCTGCCCTTCACTCGGCACAGACACGGGTACTCCGAAGGGTCTACGTGTCTGAATGTTGATCTTCAACTCAGGAGAGCCTGGGGGTACTCAGTGTGCTTGTACGGAAACGGGTGCAGACGCAAGGAAGCAGGCGTCCTGAGAAGATTAGTACCGTTAAACTAATGCAGAAGTGCGACTAAGGCCTCATGGAAGCTGCGCACTCCTACCCTGCTGCATGGCATATCAGGGCCCTCCTTCGAAGCTAGGCCTCACTTTGAGATTCCCTTTAGCTAGAGAACAGGACAGGATGAACTCTGACCGAGAAACTGGGATACCCGGTTTCTTCGTAAAACCATTTTTTCCCTCTCACAGCCATGCCTGCCGTGAGCATAAGTCTGACAACCACAGTGTTTTTAAGGGAGCTTCAAGGCGCATAAGAGGAGCTTTCAAGGTGGGGAAACAAGGCCAGTCCCATCAGGCACCATCTCCAGGGTGACACACAGTGTAAAAGTCCGTGGATTCTTGCAGCTCAGCAGAGACCTAGCTACCTCCCTGGCTGTTCCCTGATTCAACTTATCTACACAGGGGGCTCTGCTTTAACGAACTGCCTAGACGAAAGAGTGCCCTAGGACTCCTAGGGTCCTGTGCCTCTCCCTAAAGCCTGAAGTATTACACACAAAACTGTGCTGTAGAGGAAGTTGCAATGCAAGCCTCCTTTCTCCTTGAGATACGGTGACTTCAGGTATGAGGTCCTAGAAGGACTTGGAAGCAGAGAGTTTTCCTCAGTACAGGTCAGACTAGGGCAACGAGGACGACTTCCATGGTATGCTGAACTTTCTACTACCGTGTTCATGAAACCTTTCGATAGCTGGGGATATCTAGCTCCCCCAAGGAAGAGTGCAGCGTGTTCCCCTTCACTAGGTCTAGCCAGTGGCCCCCTGACGGGCCGACGGGCCTGATTGTGGCCCAGCAAGCCCAGGGAAACCTTGGAGTACTCAGTGTCCTTATACGGAAAGGAGTGCTCCGCGAGGGGTCTAGGAGTCCTGAAAAGCTTCCTAGCGTTCAAGTAAAGCAGAAGAGTGACTAAGGCCTCCTGGAAGCTGTTGCACGCCTAGCCCGCTGCATGGCATATCAGGGTCCTCCTTCGAAGCGAGGGCTCACCTTGAGTTTCCCTTTCGCTATAAAACAGGACAGGATGAGCTCTGACTCAGAAACTGAAATACCCTGTCTCTTCGTGTAACCTCTTTTTCCCTCTCACAACCATGCCTGCAATGAGTATAAGCCTGACAACAGCAGTGTTTTAAAGGGAGCTTCAAGGCGTATAAGAGGAGCTTTCAAGGTGGGAAAACAAGGCCAAACCATCAGGCACCATCTCCAGGTTGACACGCAGCGTAAGTGTCTCAGGGTACTGGCAGGTCAAAAGAGACCTAGCTACCTCCCTGGCTCTTCCCTTATTCAACTTTTCCACATAAGGTGCTCTGCGTGTAGCGAACTGCTTAGATGAAAGACTGCCCTAGGACTCCTAGGGTCCTGTGCCTCTCCCAAAAGCCTGAAGTGTTACACACAAAACTGTGCTGTGGCGGAAGTTGCAACGCAAGCTGCCTTTCTCCTAGAGATACGGTGACTCCAGGTATGAGGTCCTAGAAGGACTTGGAAGCAGAGAGTTTTTCTCAGTACCGCCTAGACTAGGGCAACGAGGACGATTTCCATGGTATGCTGGACTTGCTAGGACCGTGTTCATGAAGCCGTTGGTGAGCTGGGGATATCTAGCTCGCCCAAGGAAGAGTGCAGCGTGTGACTCTTCACTCGACCTCCGCAGGGCCACCCTGAATGGCCTACGGGTCTGAGGGTGGCCCAGCAAGCCCAGCAAGCCCAGGGGAGCCTGGGGGTACTCAGGGTCCCTGTACGGAAACGAGTGCTGCCGCGAGGGGTCTACGAGTCCTGAAAAGCTTACTAGCGTTCAAGTAAAGCAGAAGAGTGACTAAGGCCTCCTGGAAGCTGTTGCACGCCTAGCCCGCTGCATGGCATATCAGGGTACTCCTTCGAAGCGAGGGCTCACATTCAGTTTCCCTTTCGCTATAAAACAGGACAGGATGAGCTCTGACTCAGAAACTGAAATACCCTGTCTCTTCGTGTAACCTCTTTTTCCCTCTCACAACCATACCTGCAATGAGTATAAGCCTGACAACAGCAGTGTTTTAAAGGGAGCTTCAAGGCGTATAAGAGGAGCTTTCAAGGTGGGAAAACAAGGCCAGTCCCATCAGGCACCATCTCCAGGTTGACACGCAGCGTAAGTGTCTCAGGGTACTGGCAGGTCAAAAGAGACCTAGCTACCTCCCTGGCTCTTCCCTTATTCAACTTTTCCACATAAGGTGCTCTGCGTGTAGCGAACTGCTTAGATGAAAGACTGCCCTAGGACTCCTAGGGTCCTGTGCCTCTCCCAAAAGCCTGAAGTGTTACACACAAAACTGTGCTGTAGTGGAGGTTGCAATGCAAGCTGCCTTTCTCTTGCGATACGGTGACTCCGGGTATGAGGTCCTAGAAGGACTTGGAAGCAGAGAGTTTTTCTCAGTACAGCTCAGACTAGGGTAACGAGGACGACTTCCATGGTATGCTGGACTTTCTAGAACCGTGTTCATGAAACCCTTCTGTAGCTGGGGATATCTAGCTCCCCAAATGAAGCGTGCAGCGTGTTACCCTTCACTCGGCCTACCCAGGGGCCCCCAGACGCGCCTACGGGTCTGACTGTGGCCCAGCAAGCCCAGGGAAGCCTTGGAGTACTCAGGTTCTTTGTACGGAAACGAGTGCTGCCGCGAGGGGTCTAGGAGTCCTGAAAACCTTACTGGCGTTCAACTAAACCAAGAGAACGACTAAGGCCTCATGGAAACTGTTGCACGCCCACCCCGCTACATGGCATATCAGGGCCCACCTTCGAAGTGGGGGCTCACTTTGAGTTTCCCTTTAGCTATAAAACAGGACAGGATGAGCTCTGACTCAGATACTGAAATACCCTGTCTCTTCGTGTAACCTCTTTTTCCCTCTCACAGCCATGCCTGCAATGAGTATAAGCCTGACAACAACAGTGTTTTTAAGGGAGCTTCAAGGCGCCCAAGAGGAGCTTTCAAGGTGGGAAAACAAGGCCAGTCCCATCAGGCACCATCTCCAGGGTGACACGCAGCGTGTCTCTGGGTACTGGCAGGTCAAAAGAGACCTAGCTACCTCCCTGGCTCTTCCCTTACTCCACTTTTCTACATAAGGTGCTCTGCGTGTAGCGAACTGCTTAGATGAAAGACTGCCCTAGGACTCCTAGAGTCCTGTGCCTCTCCCCAAAGCCTGAAGTGTTACACACAAAACTGTGCTGTGGCGGAAGTTGCAACGCAAGCTGCCTTTCTCCTAGAGATACGGTGACTCCAGGTATGAGGTCCTAGAAGGACTGGGAAGCAGAGAGTTTTTCTCAGTACCGCCTAGACTAGGGCAACGAGGACGATTTCCATGGTATGCTGGACTTGCTAGGACCGTGTTCATGAAGCCGTTGGTGAGCTGGGGATATCTAGCTCGCCCAAGGAAGAGTGCAGCGTGTGACTCTTCACTCGACCTCCGCAGGGCCACCCTGAATGGCCTACGGGTCTGAGTGTGGCCCAGCAAGCCCAGCAAGCCCAGGGGAGCCTGGGGGTACTCAGGGTCCCTGTACGGAAACGAGTGCTGCCGCGAGGGGTCTACGAGTCCTGAAAAGCTTCCTAGCGTTCAACTAAAGCAGAAGAGTGACTAAGGCCTCCTGGAAGCTGCTGCACGCCTACTCCGCTGCATGGCATATCAGGGCCCTCCTTCGAAGCTAGGCCTCACTTTGAGTTTCCCTTTAGCTAGAGAACAGGACAGGATGAGCGCTGAATCAGAAACTGGACTACGTGTTTCTTCGTGAAACCTCTTTTCCCCTCTCCCAGCCATGCCTGTCGTGAGTATAAGCCCGACACCAACAGTGTTTTTCAGTTAGCTTCTAGGCGCATGAAAGGGGCTTTCATGACGGGACAACAAGGCTAGCCCCATCAGGTCCTGTTTCCAGATTGACACGCAGCAGAAGTATCTGTGGTTTCTAAGAGGTCAAAAGAGACCTAGCTCCTCACTGGGTCCTTGGAGAATCAACTTTTCTATGCAGGGTGCTCTGCGTGTAGCCAACTGCCTAAATGAAAGAATTCCCTAGGTGTCCTGGGCTCCTGGGCATCTTCCGAAAGCCTGCGGCGTTACACCCGAAAGTGTGCTCTAGTTGCACTTGGACCACAAGCCGACTTTCTCCTAGAGGTTGGTTGACTTCAGCTAGGAGCCGGTAGAAGGAATTGTAAGCAAAGAGTTTTTCTCAGTACAGCTCGGACTAGTGTAAGCAGGCAGACTTGCATGGCCTGCTGCACCTACTACAACCGTGTTCCTGAGGCTGTTGGTGAGCTGAGGCAATCGAGCTCCCCCGAGGGAGCGTGCATCATGCTGCCCTTCACTCGGCACAGACACGGGTACTCCGAAGGGTCTACGTGTCTGAATGTTGATCTTCAACTCAGGAGAGCCTGGGGGTACTCAGTGTGCTTGTACGGAAACGGGTGCAGACGCAAGGAAGCAGGCGTCCTGAGAAGATTAGTACCGTTAAACTAATGCAGAAGTGCGACTAAGGCCTCATGGAAGCTGCGCACTCCTACCCTGCTGCATGGCATATCAGGGCCCTCCTTCGAAGCTAGGCCTCACTTTGAGATTCCCTTTAGCTAGAGAACAGGACAGGATGAACTCTGACCGAGAAACTGGGATACCCGGTTTCTTCGTAAAACCATTTTTTCCCTCTCACAGCCATGCCTGCCGTGAGCATAAGTCTGACAACCACAGTGTTTTTAAGGGAGCTTCAAGGCGCATAAGAGGAGCTTTCAAGGTGGGGAAACAAGGCCAGTCCCATCAGGCACCATCTCCAGGGTGACACGCAGTGTAAAAGTCCGTGGATTCTTGCAGCTCAGCAGAGACCTAGCTACCTCCCTGGCTGTTCCCTGATTCAACTTATCTACACAGGGGGCTCTGCTTTAACGAACTGCCTAGACGAAAGAGTGCCCTAGGACTCCTAGGGTCCTGTGCCTCTCCCTAAAGCCTGAAGTATTACACACAAAACTGTGCTGTAGAGGAAGTTGCAATGCAAGCCTCCTTTCTCCTTGAGATACGGTGACTTCAGGTATGAGGTCCTAGAAGGACTTGGAAGCAGAGAGTTTTCCTCAGTACAGCTCAGACTAGGGCAACGAGGACGACTTCCATGGTATGCTGAACTTTCTACTACCGTGTTCATGAAACCTTTCGATAGCTGGGGATATCTAGCTCCCCCAAGGAAGAGTGCAGCGTGTTCCCCTTCACTAGGTCTAGCCAGTGGCCCCCTGACGGGCCGACGGGCCTGATGGTGGCCCAGCAAGCCCAGGGAAACCTTGGAGTACTCAGTGTCCTTATACGGAAAGGAGTGCTCCGCGAGGGGTCTAGGAGTCCTGAAAAGCTTCCTAGCGTTCAAGTAAAGCAGAAGAGTGACTAAGGCCTCCTGGAAGCTGTTGCACGCCTAGCCCGCTGCATGGCATATCAGGGTCCTCCTTCGAAGCGAGGGCTCACCTTGAGTTTCCCTTTCGCTATAAAACAGGACAGGATGAGCTCTGACTCAGAAACTGAAATACCCTGTCTCTTCGTGTAACCTCTTTTTCCCTCTCACAACCATGCCTGCAATGAGTATAAGCCTGACAACAGCAGTGTTTTAAAGGGAGCTTCAAGGCGTATAAGAGGAGCTTTCAAGGTGGGAAAACAAGGCCAGTCCCATCAGGCACCATCTCCAGGGTGACACGCAGTGTAAGTGTCTCAGGGTACTGGCAGGTCAAAAGAGACCTAGCTACCTCTCTGGCTCTTCCCTTATTCAACTTTTCCACATAAGGTGCTCTGCGTGTAGCGAACTGCTTAGATGAAAGACTGCCCTAGGACTCCTAGGGTCCTGTGCCTCTCCCAAAAGCCTGAAGTGTTACACACAAAACTGTGCTGTAGTGGAGGTTGCAATGCAAGCTGCCTTTCTCTTGCGATACGGTGACTCCGGGTATGAGGTCCTAGAAGGACTTGGAAGCAGAGAGTTTTTCTCAGTACAGCTCAGACTAGGGTAACGAGGACGACTTCCATGGTATGCTGGACTTTCTAGAACCGTGTTCATGAAACCCTTCTGTAGCTGGGGATATCTAGCTCCCCAAATGAAGCGTGCAGCGTGTTACCCTTCACTCGGCCTACCCAGGGGCCCCCAGACGCGCCTACGGGTCTGACTGTGGCCCAGCAAGCCCAGGGAAGCCTTGGAGTACTCAGGTTCTTTGCACGGAAACGAGTGCTGCCGCGAGGGGTCTAGGAGTCCTGAAAACCTTACTGGCGTTCAACTAAACCAAGAGAACGACTAAGGCCTCATGGAAACTGTTGCACGCCCACCCCGCTACATGGCATATCAGGGCCCACCTTCGAAGTGGGGGCTCACTTTGAGTTTCCCTTTAGCTATAAAACAGGACAGGATGAGCTCTGACTCAGATACTGAAATACCCTGTCTCTTCGTGTAACCTCTTTTTCCCTCTCACAGCCATGCCTGCAATGAGTATAAGCCTGACAACAACAGTGTTTTTAAGGGAGCTTCAAGGCGCCCAAGAGGAGCTTTCAAGGTGGGAAAACAAGGCCAGTCCCATCAGGCACCATCTCCAGGGTGACACGCAGCGTGCCTCTGGGTACTGGCAGGTCAAAAGAGACCTAGCTACCTCCCTGGCTCTTCCCTTACTCCACTTTTCTACATAAGGTGCTCTGCGTGTAGCGAACTGCTTAGATGAAAGACTGCCCTAGGACTCCTAGAGTCCTGTGCCTCTCCCCAAAGCCTGAAGTGTTACACACAAAACTGTGCTGTGGCGGAAGTTGCAACGCAAGCTGCCTTTCTCCTAGAGATACGGTGACTCCAGGTATGAGGTCCTAGAAGGACTGGGAAGCAGAGAGTTTTTCTCAGTACCGCCTAGACTAGGGCAACGAGGACGATTTCCATGGTATGCTGGACTTGCTAGGACCGTGTTCATGAAGCCGTTGGTGAGCTGGGGATATCTAGCTCGCCCAAGGAAGAGTGCAGCGTGTGACTCTTCACTCGACCTCCGCAGGGCCACCCTGAATGGCCTACGGGTCTGAGTGTGGCCCAGCAAGCCCAGCAAGCCCAGGGGAGCCTGGGGGTACTCAGGGTCCCTGTACGGAAACGAGTGCTGCCGCGAGGGGTCTACGAGTCCTGAAAAGCTTACTAGCGTTCAACTAAAGCAGAAGAGTGACTAAGGCCTCCTGGAAGCTGCTGCACGCCTACTCCGCTGCATGGCATATCAGGGCCCTCCTTCGAAGCTAGGCCTCACTTTGAGTTTCCCTTTAGCTAGAGAACAGGACAGGATGAGCGCTGAATCAGAAACTGGACTACGTGTTTCTTCGTGAAACCTCTTTTCCCCTCTCCCAGCCATGCCTGTCGTGAGTATAAGCCCGACACCAACAGTGTTTTTCAGTTAGCTTCTAGGCGCATGAAAGGGGCTTTCATGACGGGACAACAAGGCTAGCCCCATCAGGTCCTGTTTCCAGATTGACACGCAGCAGAAGTATCTGTGGTTTCTAAGAGGTCAAAAGAGACCTAGCTCCTCACTGGGTCCTTGGAGAATCAACTTTTCTATGCAGGGTGCTCTGCGTGTAGCCAACTGCCTAAATGAAAGAATTCCCTAGGTGTCCTGGGCTCCTGGGCATCTTCCGAAAGCCTGCGGCGTTACACCCGAAAGTGTGCTCTAGTTGCACTTGGACCACAAGCCGACTTTCTCCTAGAGGTTGGTTGACTTCAGCTAGGAGCCGGTAGAAGGAATTGTAAGCAAAGAGTTTTTCTCAGTACAGCTCGGACTAGTGTAAGCAGGCAGACTTGCATGGCCTGCTGCACCTACTACAACCGTGTTCCTGAGGCTGTTGGTGAGCTGAGGCAATCGAGCTCCCCCGAGGGAGCGTGCATCATGCTGCCCTTCACTCGGCACAGACACGGGTACTCCGAAGGGTCTACGTGTCTGAATGTTGATCTTCAACTCAGGAGAGCCTGGGGGTACTCAGTGTGCTTGTACGGAAACGGGTGCAGACGCAAGGAAGCAGGCGTCCTGAGAAGATTAGTACCGTTAAACTAATGCAGAAGTGCGACTAAGGCCTCATGGAAGCTGCGCACTCCTACCCTGCTGCATGGCATATCAGGGCCCTCCTTCGAAGCTAGGCCTCACTTTGAGATTCCCTTTAGCTAGAGAACAGGACAGGATGAACTCTGACCGAGAAACTGGGATACCCGGTTTCTTCGTAAAACCATTTTTTCCCTCTCACAGCCATGCCTGCCGTGAGCATAAGTCTGACAACCACAGTGTTTTTAAGGGAGCTTCAAGGCGCATAAGAGGAGCTTTCAAGGTGGGGAAACAAGGCCAGTCCCATCAGGCACCATCTCCAGGGTGACACGCAGTGTAAAAGTCCGTGGATTCTTGCAGCTCAGCAGAGACCTAGCTACCTCCCTGGCTGTTCCCTGATTCAACTTATCTACACAGGGGGCTCTGCTTTAACGAACTGCCTAGACGAAAGAGTGCCCTAGGACTCCTAGGGTCCTGTGCCTCTCCCTAAAGCCTGAAGTATTACACACAAAACTGTGCTGTAGAGGAAGTTGCAATGCAAGCCTCCTTTCTCCTTGAGATACGGTGACTTCAGGTATGAGGTCCTAGAAGGACTTGGAAGCAGAGAGTTTTCCTCAGTACAGCTCAGACTAGGGCAACGAGGACGACTTCCATGGTATGCTGAACTTTCTACTACCGTGTTCATGAAACCTTTCGATAGCTGGGGATATCTAGCTCCCCCAAGGAAGAGTGCAGCGTGTTCCCCTTCACTAGGTCTAGCCAGTGGCCCCCTGACGGGCCGACGGGCCTGATGGTGGCCCAGCAAGCCCAGGGAAACCTTGGAGTACTCAGTGTCCTTATACGGAAAGGAGTGCTCCGCGAGGGGTCTAGGAGTCCTGAAAAGCTTCCTAGCGTTCAAGTAAAGCAGAAGAGTGACTAAGGCCTCCTGGAAGCTGTTGCACGCCTAGCCCGCTGCATGGCATATCAGGGTCCTCCTTCGAAGCGAGGGCTCACCTTGAGTTTCCCTTTCGCTATAAAACAGGACAGGATGAGCTCTGACTCAGAAACTGAAATACCCTGTCTCTTCGTGTAACCTCTTTTTCCCTCTCACAACCATGCCTGCAATGAGTATAAGCCTGACAACAGCAGTGTTTTAAAGGGAGCTTCAAGGCGTATAAGAGGAGCTTTCAAGGTGGGAAAACAAGGCCAGTCCCATCAGGCACCATCTCCAGGTTGACACGCAGCGTAAGTGTCTCAGGGTACTGGCAGGTCAAAAGAGACCTAGCTACCTCCCTGGCTCTTCCCTTATTCAACTTTTCCACATAAGGTGCTCTGCGTGTAGCGAACTGCTTAGATGAAAGACTGCCCTAGGACTCCTAGGGTCCTGTGCCTCTCCCAAAAGCCTGAAGTGTTACACACAAAACTGTGCTGTGGCGGAAGTTGCAACGCAAGCTGCCTTTCTCCTAGAGATACGGTGACTCCAGGTATGAGGTCCTAGAAGGACTTGGAAGCAGAGCGTTTTTCTCAGTACCGCCTAGACTAGGGCAACGAGGACGATTTCCATGGTATGCTGGACTTGCTAGGACCGTGTTCATGAAGCCGTTGGTGAGCTGGGGATATCTAGCCCGCCCAAGGAAGAGTGCAGCGTGTGACTCTTCACTCGACCTCCGCAGGGCCACCCTGAATGGCCTACGGGTCTGAGGGTGGCCCAGCAAGCCCAGCAAGCCCAGGGGAGCCTGGGGGTACTCAGGGTCCCTGTACGGAAACGAGTGCTGCCGCGAGGGGTCTACGAGTCCTGAAAAGCTTACTAGCGTTCAAGTAAAGCAGAAGAGTGACTAAGGCCTCCTGGAAGCTGTTGCACGCCTAGCCCCCTGCATGGCATATCAGGGTACTCCTTCGAAGCGAGGGCTCACATTGAGTTTCCCTTTCGCTATAAAACAGGACAGGATGAGCTCTGACTCAGAAACTGAAATACCCTGTCTCTTCGTGTAACCTCTTTTTCCCTCTCACAACCATGCCTGCAATGAGTATAAGCCTGACAACAGCAGTGTTTTAAAGGGAGCTTCAAGGCGTATAAGAGGAGCTTTCAAGGTGGGAAAACAAGGCCAGTCCCATCAGGCACCATCTCCAGGTTGACACGCAGCGTAAGTGTCTCAGGGTACTGGCAGGTCAAAAGAGACCTAGCTACCTCCCTGGCTCTTCCCTTATTCAACTTTTCCACATAAGGTGCTCTGCGTGTAGCGAACTGCTTAGATGAAAGACTGCCCTAGGACTCCTAGGGTCCTGTGCCTCTCCCAAAAGCCTGAAGTGTTACACACAAAACTGTGCTGTAGTGGAGGTTGCAATGCAAGCTGCCTTTCTCTTGCGATACGGTGACTCCGGGTATGAGGTCCTAGAAGGACTTGGAAGCAGAGAGTTTTTCTCAGTACAGCTCAGACTAGGGTAACGAGGACGACTTCCATGGTATGCTGGACTTTCTAGAACCGTGTTCATGAAACCCTTCTGTAGCTGGGGATATCTAGCTCCCCAAATGAAGCGTGCAGCGTGTTACCCTTCACTCGGCCTACCCAGGGGCCCCCAGACGCGCCTACGGGTCTGACTGTGGCCCAGCAAGCCCAGGGAAGCCTTGGAGTACTCAGGTTCTTTGCACGGAAACGAGTGCTGCCGCGAGGGGTCTAGGAGTCCTGAAAACCTTACTGGCGTTCAACTAAACCAAGAGAACGACTAAGGCCTCATGGAAACTGTTGCACGCCCACCCCGCTACATGGCATATCAGGGCCCACCTTCGAAGTGGGGGCTCACTTTGAGTTTCCCTTTAGCTATAAAACAGGACAGGATGAGCTCTGACTCAGATACTGAAATACCCTGTCTCTTCGTGTAACCTCTTTTTCCCTCTCACAGCCATGCCTGCAATGAGTATAAGCCTGACAACAACAGTGTTTTTAAGGGAGCTTCAAGGCGCCCAAGAGGAGCTTTCAAGGTGGGAAAACAAGGCCAGTCCCATCAGGCACCATCTCCAGGGTGACACGCAGCGTGCCTCTGGGTACTGGCAGGTCAAAAGAGACCTAGCTACCTCCCTGGCTCTTCCCTTACTCCACTTTTCTACATAAGGTGCTCTGCGTGTAGCGAACTGCTTAGATGAAAGACTGCCCTAGGACTCCTAGAGTCCTGTGCCTCTCCCCAAAGCCTGAAGTGTTACACACAAAACTGTGCTGTGGCGGAAGTTGCAACGCAAGCTGCCTTTCTCCTAGAGATACGGTGACTCCAGGTATGAGGTCCTAGAAGGACTGGGAAGCAGAGAGTTTTTCTCAGTACCGCCTAGACTAGGGCAACGAGGACGATTTCCATGGTATGCTGGACTTGCTAGGACCGTGTTCATGAAGCCGTTGGTGAGCTGGGGATATCTAGCTCGCCCAAGGAAGAGTGCAGCGTGTGACTCTTCACTCGACCTCCGCAGGGCCACCCTGAATGGCCTACGGGTCTGAGTGTGGCCCAGCAAGCCCAGCAAGCCCAGGGGAGCCTGGGGGTACTCAGGGTCCCTGTACGGAAACGAGTGCTGCCGCGAGGGGTCTACGAGTCCTGAAAAGCTTCCTAGCGTTCAACTAAAGCAGAAGAGTGACTAAGGCCTCCTGGAAGCTGCTGCACGCCTACTCCGCTGCATGGCATATCAGGGCCCTCCTTCGAAGCTAGGCCTCACTTTGAGTTTCCCTTTAGCTAGAGAACAGGACAGGATGAGCGCTGAATCAGAAACTGGACTACGTGTTTCTTCGTGAAACCTCTTTTCCCCTCTCCCAGCCATGCCTGTCGTGAGTATAAGCCCGACACCAACAGTGTTTTTCAGTTAGCTTCTAGGCGCATGAAAGGGGCTTTCATGACGGGACAACAAGGCTAGCCCCATCAGGTCCTGTTTCCAGATTGACACGCAGCAGAAGTATCTGTGGTTTCTAAGAGGTCAAAAGAGACCTAGCTCCTCACTGGGTCCTTGGAGAATCAACTTTTCTATGCAGGGTGCTCTGCGTGTAGCCAACTGCCTAAATGAAAGAATTCCCTAGGTGTCCTGGGCTCCTGGGCATCTTCCGAAAGCCTGCGGCGTTACACCCGAAAGTGTGCTCTAGTTGCACTTGGACCACAAGCCGACTTTCTCCTAGAGGTTGGTTGACTTCAGCTAGGAGCCGGTAGAAGGAATTGTAAGCAAAGAGTTTTTCTCAGTACAGCTCGGACTAGTGTAAGCAGGCAGACTTGCATGGCCTGCTGCACCTACTACAACCGTGTTCCTGAGGCTGTTGGTGAGCTGAGGCAATCGAGCTCCCCCGAGGGAGCGTGCATCATGCTGCCCTTCACTCGGCACAGACACGGGTACTCCGAAGGGTCTACGTGTCTGAATGTTGATCTTCAACTCAGGAGAGCCTGGGGGTACTCAGTGTGCTTGTACGGAAACGGGTGCAGACGCAAGGAAGCAGGCGTCCTGAGAAGATTAGTACCGTTAAACTAATGCAGAAGTGCGACTAAGGCCTCATGGAAGCTGCGCACTCCTACCCTGCTGCATGGCATATCAGGGCCCTCCTTCGAAGCTAGGCCTCACTTTGAGATTCCCTTTAGCTAGAGAACAGGACAGGATGAACTCTGACCGAGAAACTGGGATACCCGGTTTCTTCGTAAAACCATTTTTTCCCTCTCACAGCCATGCCTGCCGTGAGCATAAGTCTGACAACCACAGTGTTTTTAAGGGAGCTTCAAGGCGCATAAGAGGAGCTTTCAAGGTGGGGAAACAAGGCCAGTCCCATCAGGCACCATCTCCAGGGTGACACGCAGTGTAAAAGTCCGTGGATTCTTGCAGCTCAGCAGAGACCTAGCTACCTCCCTGGCTGTTCCCTGATTCAACTTATCTACACAGGGGGCTCTGCTTTAACGAACTGCCTAGACGAAAGAGTGCCCTAGGACTCCTAGGGTCCTGTGCCTCTCCCTAAAGCCTGAAGTATTACACACAAAACTGTGCTGTAGAGGAAGTTGCAATGCAAGCCTCCTTTCTCCTTGAGATACGGTGACTTCAGGTATGAGGTCCTAGAAGGACTTGGAAGCAGAGAGTTTTCCTCAGTACAGCTCAGACTAGGGCAACGAGGACGACTTCCATGGTATGCTGAACTTTCTACTACCGTGTTCATGAAACCTTTCGATAGCTGGGGATATCTAGCTCCCCCAAGGAAGAGTGCAGCGTGTTCCCCTTCACTAGGTCTAGCCAGTGGCCCCCTGACGGGCCGACGGGCCTGATGGTGGCCCAGCAAGCCCAGGGAAACCTTGGAGTACTCAGTGTCCTTATACGGAAAGGAGTGCTCCGCGAGGGGTCTAGGAGTCCTGAAAAGCTTCCTAGCGTTCAAGTAAAGCAGAAGAGTGACTAAGGCCTCCTGGAAGCTGTTGCACGCCTAGCCCGCTGCATGGCATATCAGGGTCCTCCTTCGAAGCGAGGGCTCACCTTGAGTTTCCCTTTCGCTATAAAACAGGACAGGATGAGCTCTGACTCAGAAACTGAAATACCCTGTCTCTTCGTGTAACCTCTTTTTCCCTCTCACAACCATGCCTGCAATGAGTATAAGCCTGACAACAGCAGTGTTTTAAAGGGAGCTTCAAGGCGTATAAGAGGAGCTTTCAAGGTGGGAAAACAAGGCCAGTCCCATCAGGCACCATCTCCAGGTTGACACGCAGCGTAAGTGTCTCAGGGTACTGGCAGGTCAAAAGAGACCTAGCTACCTCCCTGGCTCTTCCCTTATTCAACTTTTCCACATAAGGTGCTCTGCGTGTAGCGAACTGCTTAGATGAAAGACTGCCCTAGGACTCCTAGGGTCCTGTGCCTCTCCCAAAAGCCTGAAGTGTTACACACAAAACTGTGCTGTGGCGGAAGTTGCAACGCAAGCTGCCTTTCTCCTAGAGATACGGTGACTCCAGGTATGAGGTCCTAGAAGGACTTGGAAGCAGAGCGTTTTTCTCAGTACCGCCTAGACTAGGGCAACGAGGACGATTTCCATGGTATGCTGGACTTGCTAGGACCGTGTTCATGAAGCCGTTGGTGAGCTGGGGATATCTAGCTCGCCCAAGGAAGAGTGCAGCGTGTGACTCTTCACTCGACCTCCGCAGGGCCACCCTGAATGGCCTACGTGTCTGAGGGTGGCCCAGCAAGCCCAGCAAGCCCAGGGGAGCCTGGGGGTACTCAGGGTCCCTGTACGGAAACGAGTGCTGCCGCGAGGGGTCTACGAGTCCTGAAAAGCTTCCTAGCGTTCAAGTAAAGCAGAAGAGTGACTAAGGCCTCCTGGAAGCTGTTGCACGCCTAGCCCGCTGCATGGCATATCAGGGTACTCCTTCGAAGCGAGGGCTCACATTGAGTTTCCCTTTCGCTATAAAACAGGACAGGATGAGCTCTGACTCAGTAACTGAAATACCCTGTCTCTTCGTGTAACCTCTTTTTCCCTCTCACAACCATGCCTGCAATGAGTATAAGCCTGACAACAGCAGTGTTTTAAAGGGAGCTTCAAGGCGTATAAGAGGAGCTTTCAAGGTGGGAAAACAAGGCCAGTCCCATCAGGCACCATCTCCAGGTTGACACGCAGCGTAAGTGTCTCAGGGTACTGGCAGGTCAAAAGAGACCTAGCTACCTCCCTGGCTCTTCCCTTATTCAACTTTTCCACATAAGGTGCTCTGCGTGTAGCGAACTGCTTAGATGAAAGACTGCCCTAGGACTCCTAGGGTCCTGTGCCTCTCCCAAAAGCCTGAAGTGTTACACACAAAACTGTGCTGTAGTGGAGGTTGCAATGCAAGCTGCCTTTCTCTTGCGATACGGTGACTCCGGGTATGAGGTCCTAGAAGGACTTGGAAGCAGAGAGTTTTTCTCAGTACAGCTCAGACTAGGGTAACGAGGACGACTTCCATGGTATGCTGGACTTTCTAGAACCGTGTTCATGAAACCCTTCTGTAGCTGGGGATATCTAGCTCCCCAAATGAAGCGTGCAGCGTGTTACCCTTCACTCGGCCTACCCAGGGGCCCCCAGACGCGCCTACGGGTCTGACTGTGGCCCAGCAAGCCCAGGGAAGCCTTGGAGTACTCAGGTTCTTTGTACGGAAACGAGTGCTGCCGCGAGGGGTCTAGGAGTCCTGAAAACCTTACTGGCGTTCAACTAAACCAAGAGAACGACTAAGGCCTCATGGAAACTGTTGCACGCCCACCCCGCTACATGGCATATCAGGGCCCACCTTCGAAGTGGGGGCTCACTTTGAGTTTCCCTTTAGCTATAAAACAGGACAGGATGAGCTCTGACTCAGATACTGAAATACCCTGTCTCTTCGTGTAACCTCTTTTTCCCTCTCACAGCCATGCCTGCAATGAGTATAAGCCTGACAACAACAGTGTTTTTAAGGGAGCTTCAAGGCGCCCAAGAGGAGCTTTCAAGGTGGGAAAACAAGGCCAGTCCCATCAGGCACCATCTCCAGGGTGACACGCAGCGTGCCTCTGGGTACTGGCAGGTCAAAAGAGACCTAGCTACCTCCCTGGCTCTTCCCTTACTCCACTTTTCTACATAAGGTGCTCTGCGTGTAGCGAACTGCTTAGATGAAAGACTGCCCTAGGACTCCTAGAGTCCTGTGCCTCTCCCCAAAGCCTGAAGTGTTACACACAAAACTGTGCTGTGGCGGAAGTTGCAACGCAAGCTGCCTTTCTCCTAGAGATACGGTGACTCCAGGTATGAGGTCCTAGAAGGACTGGGAAGCAGAGAGTTTTTCTCAGTACCGCCTAGACTAGGGCAACGAGGACGATTTCCATGGTATGCTGGACTTGCTAGGACCGTGTTCATGAAGCCGTTGGTGAGCTGGGGATATCTAGCTCGCCCAAGGAAGAGTGCAGCGTGTGACTCTTCACTCGACCTCCGCAGGGCCACCCTGAATGGCCTACGGGTCTGAGTGTGGCCCAGCAAGCCCAGCAAGCCCAGGGGAGCCTGGGGGTACTCAGGGTCCCTGTACGGAAACGAGTGCTGCCGCGAGGGGTCTACGAGTCCTGAAAAGCTTCCTAGCGTTCAACTAAAGCAGAAGAGTGACTAAGGCCTCCTGGAAGCTGCTGCACGCCTACTCCGCTGCATGGCATATCAGGGCCCTCCTTCGAAGCTAGGCCTCACTTTGAGTTTCCCTTTAGCTAGAGAACAGGACAGGATGAGCGCTGAATCAGAAACTGGACTACGTGTTTCTTCGTGAAACCTCTTTTCCCCTCTCCCAGCCATGCCTGTCGTGAGTATAAGCCCGACACCAACAGTGTTTTTCAGTTAGCTTCTAGGCGCATGAAAGGGGCTTTCATGACGGGACAACAAGGCTAGCCCCATCAGGTCCTGTTTCCAGATTGACACGCAGCAGAAGTATCTGTGGTTTCTAAGAGGTCAAAAGAGACCTAGCTCCTCACTGGGTCCTTGGAGAATCAACTTTTCTATGCAGGGTGCTCTGCGTGTAGCCAACTGCCTAAATGAAAGAATTCCCTAGGTGTCCTGGGCTCCTGGGCATCTTCCGAAAGCCTGCGGCGTTACACCCGAAAGTGTGCTCTAGTTGCACTTGGACCACAAGCCGACTTTCTCCTAGAGGTTGGTTGACTTCAGCTAGGAGCCGGTAGAAGGAATTGTAAGCAAAGAGTTTTTCTCAGTACAGCTCGGACTAGTGTAAGCAGGCAGACTTGCATGGCCTGCTGCACCTACTACAACCGTGTTCCTGAGGCTGTTGGTGAGCTGAGGCAATCGAGCTCCCCCGAGGGAGCGTGCATCATGCTGCCCTTCACTCGGCACAGACACGGGTACTCCGAAGGGTCTACGTGTCTGAATGTTGATCTTCAACTCAGGAGAGCCTGGGGGTACTCAGTGTGCTTGTACGGAAACGGGTGCAGACGCAAGGAAGCAGGCGTCCTGAGAAGATTAGTACCGTTAAACTAATGCAGAAGTGCGACTAAGGCCTCATGGAAGCTGCGCACTCCTACCCTGCTGCATGGCATATCAGGGCCCTCCTTCGAAGCTAGGCCTCACTTTGAGATTCCCTTTAGCTAGAGAACAGGACAGGATGAACTCTGACCGAGAAACTGGGATACCCGGTTTCTTCGTAAAACCATTTTTTCCCTCTCACAGCCATGCCTGCCGTGAGCATAAGTCTGACAACCACAGTGTTTTTAAGGGAGCTTCAAGGCGCATAAGAGGAGCTTTCAAGGTGGGGAAACAAGGCCAGTCCCATCAGGCACCATCTCCAGGGTGACACGCAGTGTAAAAGTCCGTGGATTCTTGCAGCTCAGCAGAGACCTAGCTACCTCCCTGGCTGTTCCCTGATTCAACTTATCTACACAGGGGGCTCTGCTTTAACGAACTGCCTAGACGAAAGAGTGCCCTAGGACTCCTAGGGTCCTGTGCCTCTCCCTAAAGCCTGAAGTATTACACACAAAACTGTGCTGTAGAGGAAGTTGCAATGCAAGCCTCCTTTCTCCTTGAGATACGGTGACTTCAGGTATGAGGTCCTAGAAGGACTTGGAAGCAGAGAGTTTTCCTCAGTACAGCTCAGACTAGGGCAACGAGGACGACTTCCATGGTATGCTGAACTTTCTACTACCGTGTTCATGAAACCTTTCGATAGCTGGGGATATCTAGCTCCCCCAAGGAAGAGTGCAGCGTGTTCCCCTTCACTAGGTCTAGCCAGTGGCCCCCTGACGGGCCGACGGGCCTGATTGTGGCCCAGCAAGCCCAGGGAAACCTTGGAGTACTCAGTGTCCTTATACGGAAAGGAGTGCTCCGCGAGGGGTCTAGGAGTCCTGAAAAGCTTCCTAGCGTTCAAGTAAAGCAGAAGAGTGACTAAGGCCTCCTGGAAGCTGTTGCACGCCTAGCCCGCTGCATGGCATATCAGGGTCCTCCTTCGAAGCGAGGGCTCACCTTGAGTTTCCCTTTCGCTATAAAACAGGACAGGATGAGCTCTGACTCAGAAACTGAAATACCCTGTCTCTTCGTGTAACCTCTTTTTCCCTCTCACAACCATGCCTGCAATGAGTATAAGCCTGACAACAGCAGTGTTTTAAAGGGAGCTTCAAGGCGTATAAGAGGAGCTTTCAAGGTGGGAAAACAAGGCCAGTCCCATCAGGCACCATCTCCAGGTTGACACGCAGCGTAAGTGTCTCAGGGTACTGGCAGGTCAAAAGAGACCTAGCTACCTCCCTGGCTCTTCCCTTATTCAACTTTTCCACATAAGGTGCTCTGCGTGTAGCGAACTGCTTAGATGAAAGACTGCCCTAGGACTCCTAGGGTCCTGTGCCTCTCCCAAAAGCCTGAAGTGTTACACACAAAACTCTGCTGTGGCGGAAGTTGCAACGCAAGCTGCCTTTCTCCTAGAGATACGGTGACTCCAGGTATGAGGTCCTAGAAGGACTTGGAAGCAGAGAGTTTTTCTCAGTACCGCCTAGACTAGGGCAACGAGGACGATTTCCATGGTAGGCTGGACTTGCTAGGACCGTGTTCATGAAGCCGTTGGTGAGCTGGGGATATCTAGCTCGCCCAAGGAAGAGTGCAGCGTGTGACTCTTCACTCGACCTCCGCAGGGCCACCCTGAATGGCCTACGGGTCTGAGGGTGGCCCAGCAAGCCCAGCAAGCCCAGGGGAGCCTGGGGGTACTCAGGGTCCCTGTACGGAAACGAGTGCTGCCGCGAGGGGTCTACGAGTCCTGAAAAGCTTACTAGCGTTCAAGTAAAGCAGAAGAGTGACTAAGGCCTCCTGGAAGCTGTTGCACGCCTAGCCCGCTGCATGGCATATCAGGGTACTCCTTCGAAGCGAGGGCTCACATTGAGTTTCCCTTTCGCTATAAAACAGGACAGGATGAGCTCTGACTCAGAAACTGAAATACCCTGTCTCTTCGTGTAACCTCTTTTTCCCTCTCACAACCATGCCTGCAATGAGTATAAGCCTGACAACAGCAGTGTTTTAAAGGGAGCTTCAAGGCGTATAAGAGGAGCTTTCAAGGTGGGAAAACAAGGCCAGTCCCATCAGGCACCATCTCCAGGTTGACACGCAGCGTAAGTGTCTCAGGGTACTGGCAGGTCAAAAGAGACCTAGCTACCTCCCTGGCTCTTCCCTTATTCAACTTTTCCACATAAGGTGCTCTGCGTGTAGCGAACTGCTTAGATGAAAGACTGCCCTAGGACTCCTAGGGTCCTGTGCCTCTCCCAAAAGCCTGAAGTGTTACACACAAAACTGTGCTGTAGTGGAGGTTGCAATGCAAGCTGCCTTTCTCTTGCGATACGGTGACTCCAGGTATGAGGTCCTAGAAGGACTTGGAAGCAGAGAGTTTTTCTCAGTACAGCTCAGACTAGGGTAACGAGGACGACTTCCATGGTATGCTGGACTTTCTAGAACCGTGTTCATGAAACCCTTCTGTAGCTGGGGATATCTAGCTCCCCAAATGAAGCGTGCAGCGTGTTACCCTTCACTCGGCCTACCCAGGGGCCCCCAGACGCGCCTACGGGTCTGACTGTGGCCCAGCAAGCCCAGGGAAGCCTTGGAGTACTCAGGTTCTTTGTACGGAAACGAGTGCTGCCGCGAGGGGTCTAGGAGTCCTGAAAACCTTACTGGCGTTCAACTAAACCAAGAGAACGACTAAGGCCTCATGGAAACTGTTGCACGCCCACCCCGCTACATGGCATATCAGGGCCCACCTTCGAAGTGGGGGCTCACTTTGAGTTTCCCTTTAGCTATAAAACAGGACAGGATGAGCTCTGACTCAGATACTGAAATACCCTGTCTCTTCGTGTAACCTCTTTTTCCCTCTCACAGCCATGCCTGCAATGAGTATAAGCCTGACAACAACAGTGTTTTTAAGGGAGCTTCAAGGCGCCCAAGAGGAGCTTTCAAGGTGGGAAAACAAGGCCAGTCCCATCAGGCACCATCTCCAGGGTGACACGCAGCGTGTCTCTGGGTACTGGCAGGTCAAAAGAGACCTAGCTACCTCCCTGGCTCTTCCCTTACTCCACTTTTCTACATAAGGTGCTCTGCGTGTAGCGAACTGCTTAGATGAAAGACTGCCCTAGGACTCCTAGAGTCCTGTGCCTCTCCCCAAAGCCTGAAGTGTTACACACAAAACTGTGCTGTGGCGGAAGTTGCAACGCAAGCTGCCTTTCTCCTAGAGATACGGTGACTCCAGGTATGAGGTCCTAGAAGGACTGGGAAGCAGAGAGTTTTTCTCAGTACCGCCTAGACTAGGGCAACGAGGACGATTTCCATGGTATGCTGGACTTGCTAGGACCGTGTTCATGAAGCCGTTGGTGAGCTGGGGATATCTAGCTCGCCCAAGGAAGAGTGCAGCGTGTGACTCTTCACTCGACCTCCGCAGGGCCACCCTGAATGGCCTACGGGTCTGAGTGTGGCCCAGCAAGCCCAGCAAGCCCAGGGGAGCCTGGGGGTACTCAGGGTCCCTGTACGGAAACGAGTGCTGCCGCGAGGGGTCTAGAGTCCTGAAAAGCTTCCTAGCGTTCAACTAAAGCAGAAGAGTGACTAAGGCCTCCTGGAAGCTGCTGCACGCCTACTCCGCTGCATGGCATATCAGGGCCCTCCTTCGAAGCTAGGCCTCACTTTGAGTTTCCCTTTAGCTAGAGAACAGGACAGGATGAGCGCTGAATCAGAAACTGGACTACGTGTTTCTTCGTGAAACCTCTTTTCCCCTCTCCCAGCCATGCCTGTCGTGAGTATAAGCCCGACACCAACAGTGTTTTTCAGTTAGCTTCTAGGCGCATGAAAGGGGCTTTCATGACGGGACAACAAGGCTAGCCCCATCAGGTCCTGTTTCCAGATTGACACGCAGCAGAAGTATCTGTGGTTTCTAAGAGGTCAAAAGAGACCTAGCTCCTCACTGGGTCCTTGGAGAATCAACTTTTCTATGCAGGGTGCTCTGCGTGTAGCCAACTGCCTAAATGAAAGAATTCCCTAGGTGTCCTGGGCTCCTGGGCATCTTCCGAAAGCCTGCGGCGTTACACCCGAAAGTGTGCTCTAGTTGCACTTGGACCACAAGCCGACTTTCTCCTAGAGGTTGGTTGACTTCAGCTAGGAGCCGGTAGAAGGAATTGTAAGCAAAGAGTTTTTCTCAGTACAGCTCGGACTAGTGTAAGCAGGCAGACTTGCATGGCCTGCTGCACCTACTACAACCGTGTTCCTGAGGCTGTTGGTGAGCTGAGGCAATCGAGCTCCCCCGAGGGAGCGTGCATCATGCTGCCCTTCACTCGGCACAGACACGGGTACTCCGAAGGGTCTACGTGTCTGAATGTTGATCTTCAACTCAGGAGAGCCTGGGGGTACTCAGTGTGCTTGTACGGAAACGGGTGCAGACGCAAGGAAGCAGGCGTCCTGAGAAGATTAGTACCGTTAAACTAATGCAGAAGTGTGACTAAGGCCTCATGGAAGCTGCGCACTCCTACCCTGCTGCATGGCATATCAGGGCCCTCCTTCGAAGCTAGGCCTCACTTTGAGATTCCCTTTAGCTAGAGAACAGGACAGGATGAACTCTGACCGAGAAACTGGGATACCCGGTTTCTTCGTAAAACCATTTTTTCCCTCTCACAGCCATGCCTGCCGTGAGCATAAGTCTGACAACCACAGTGTTTTTAAGGGAGCTTCAAGGCGCATAAGAGGAGCTTTCAAGGTGGGGAAACAAGGCCAGTCCCATCAGGCACCATCTCCAGGGTGACACGCAGTGTAAAAGTCCGTGGATTCTTGCAGCTCAGCAGAGACCTAGCTACCTCCCTGGCTGTTCCCTGATTCAACTTATCTACACAGGGGGCTCTGCTTTAACGAACTGCCTAGACGAAAGAGTGCCCTAGGACTCCTAGGGTCCTGTGCCTCTCCCTAAAGCCTGAAGTATTACACACAAAACTGTGCTGTAGAGGAAGTTGCAATGCAAGCCTCCTTTCTCCTTGAGATACGGTGACTTCAGGTATGAGGTCCTAGAAGGACTTGGAAGCAGAGAGTTTTCCTCAGTACAGCTCAGACTAGGGCAACGAGGACGACTTCCATGGTATGCTGAACTTTCTACTACCGTGTTCATGAAACCTTTCGATAGCTGGGGATATCTAGCTCCCCCAAGGAAGAGTGCAGCGTGTTCCCCTTCACTAGGTCTAGCCAGTGGCCCCCTGACGGGCCGACGGGCCTGATGGTGGCCCAGCAAGCCCAGGGAAACCTTGGAGTACTCAGTGTCCTTATACGGAAAGGAGTGCTCCGCGAGGGGTCTAGGAGTCCTGAAAAGCTTCCTACCGTTCAAGTAAAGCAGAAGAGTGACTAAGGCCTCCTGGAAGCTGTTGCACGCCTAGCCCGCTGCATGGCATATCAGGGTCCTCCTTCGAAGCGAGGGCTCACCTTGAGTTTCCCTTTCGCTATAAAACAGGACAGGATGAGCTCTGACTCAGAAACTGAAATACCCTGTCTCTTCGTGTAACCTCTTTTTCCCTCTCACAACCATGCCTGCAATGAGTATAAGCCTGACAACAGCAGTGTTTTAAAGGGAGCTTCAAGGCGTATAAGAGGAGCTTTCAAGGTGGGAAAACAAGGCCAGTCCCATCAGGCACCATCTCCAGGTTGACACGCAGCGTAAGTGTCTCAGGGTACTGGCAGGTCAAAAGAGACCTAGCTACCTCCCTGGCTCTTCCCTTATTCAACTTTTCCACATAAGGTGCTCTGCGTGTAGCGAACTGCTTAGATGAAAGACTGCCCTAGGACTCCTAGGGTCCTGTGCCTCTCCCAAAAGCCTGAAGTGTTACACACAAAACTGTGCTGTGGCGGAAGTTGCAACGCAAGCTGCCTTTCTCCTAGAGATACGGTGACTCCAGGTATGAGGTCCTAGAAGGACTGGGAAGCAGAGAGTTTTTCTCAGTACCGCCTAGACTAGGGCAACGAGGACGATTTCCATGGTATGCTGGACTTGCTAGGACCGTGTTCATGAAGCCGTTGGTGAGCTGGGGATATCTAGCTCGCCCAAGGAAGAGTGCAGCGTGTGACTCTTCACTCGACCTCCGCAGGGCCACCCTGAATGGCCTACGGGTCTGAGGGTGGCCCAGCAAGCCCAGCAAGCCCAGGGGAGCCTGGGGGTACTCAGGGTCCCTGTACGGAAACGAGTGCTGCCGCGAGGGGTCTACGAGTCCTGAAAAGCTTACTAGCGTTCAAGTAAAGCAGAAGAGTGACTAAGGCCTCCTGGAAGCTGTTGCACGCCTAGCCCGCTGCATGGCATATCAGGGTCCTCCTTCGAAGCGAGGGCTCACCTTGAGTTTCCCTTTCGCTATAAAACAGGACAGGATGAGCTCTGACTCAGAAACTGAAATACCCTGTCTCTTCGTGTAACCTCTTTTTCCCTCTCACAACCATGCCTGCAATGAGTATAAGCCTGACAACAGCAGTGTTTTAAAGGGAGCTTCAAGGCGTATAAGAGGAGCTTTCAAGGTGGGAAAACAAGGCCAGTCCCATCAGGCACCATCTCCAGGTTGACACGCAGCGTAAGTGTCTCAGGGTACTGGCAGGTCAAAAGAGACCTAGCTACCTCCCTGGCTCTTCCCTTATTCAACTTTTCCACATAAGGTGCTCTGCGTGTAGCGAACTGCTTAGATGAAAGACTGCCCTAGGACTCCTAGGGTCCTGTGCCTCTCCCAAAAGCCTGAAGTGTTACACACAAAACTGTGCTGTGGCGGAAGTTGCAACGCAAGCTGCCTTTCTCCTAGAGATACGGTGACTCCAGGTATGAGGTCCTAGAAGGACTGGGAAGCAGAGAGTTTTTCTCAGTACCGCCTAGACTAGGGCAACGAGGACGATTTCCATGGTATGCTGGACTTGCTAGGACCGTGTTCATGAAGCCGTTGGTGAGCTGGGGATATCTAGCTCGCCCAAGGAAGAGTGCAGCGTGTGACTCTTCACTCGACCTCCGCAGGGCCACCCTGAATGGCCTACGGGTCTGAGGGTGGCCCAGCAAGCCCAGCAAGCCCAGGGGAGCCTGGGGGTACTCAGGGTCCCTGTACGGAAACGAGTGCTGCCGCGAGGGGTCTACGAGTCCTGAAAAGCTTACTAGCGTTCAAGTAAAGCAGAAGAGTGACTAAGGCCTCCTGGAAGCTGTTGCACGCCTAGTCCGCTGCATGGCATATCAGGGTACTCCTTCGAAGCGAGGGCTCACATTGAGTTTCCCTTTCGCTATAAAACAGGACAGGATGAGCTCTGACTCAGAAACTGAAATACCCTGTCTCTTCGTGTAACCTCTTTTTCCCTCTCACAACCATGCCTGCAATGAGTATAAGCCTGACAACAGCAGTGTTTTAAAGGGAGCTTCAAGGCGTATAAGAGGAGCTTTCAAGGTGGGAAAACAAGGCCAGTCCCATCAGGCACCATCTCCAGGTTGACACGCAGCGTAAGTGTCTCAGGGTACTGGCAGGTCAAAAGAGACCTAGCTACCTCCCTGGCTCTTCCCTTATTCAACTTTTCCACATAAGGTGCTCTGCGTGTAGCGAACTGCTTAGATGAAAGACTGACCTAGGACTCCTAGGGTCCTGTGCCTCTCCCAAAAGCCTGAAGTGTTACACACAAAACTGTGCTGTAGTGGAGGTTGCAATGCAAGCTGCCTTTCTCTTGCGATACGGTGACTCCAGGTATGAGGTCCTAGAAGGACTTGGAAGCAGAGAGTTTTTCTCAGTACAGCTCAGACTAGGGTAACGAGGACGACTTCCATGGTATGCTGGACTTTCTAGAACCGTGTTCATGAAACCCTTCTGTAGCTGGGGATATCTAGCTCCCCAAATGAAGCGTGCAGCGTGTTACCCTTCACTCGGCCTACCCAGGGGCCCCCAGACGCGCCTACGGGTCTGACTGTGGCCCAGCAAGCCCAGGGAAGCCTTGGAGTACTCAGGTTCTTTGTACGGAAACGAGTGCTGCCGCGAGGGGTCTAGGAGTCCTGAAAACCTTACTGGCATTCAACTAAACCAAGAGAACGACTAAGGCCTCATGGAAACTGTTGCACGCCCACCCCGCTACATGGCATATCAGGGCCCACCTTCGAAGTGGGGGCTCACTTTGAGTTTCCCTTTAGCTATAAAACAGGACAGGATGAGCTCTGACTCAGATACTGAAATACCCTGTCTCTTCGTGTAACCTCTTTTTCCCTCTCACAGCCATGCCTGCAATGAGTATAAGCCTGACAACAACAGTGTTTTTAAGGGAGCTTCAAGGCGCCCAAGAGGAGCTTTCAAGGTGGGAAAACAAGGCCAGTCCCATCAGGCACCATCTCCAGGGTGACACGCAGCGTGTCTCTGGGTACTGGCAGGTCAAAAGAGACCTAGCTACCTCCCTGGCTCTTCCCTTACTCCACTTTTCTACATAAGGTGCTCTGCGTGTAGCGAACTGCTTAGATGAAAGACTGCCCTAGGACTCCTAGAGTCCTGTGCCTCTCCCCAAAGCCTGAAGTGTTACACACAAAACTGTGCTGTGGCGGAAGTTGCAACGCAAGCTGCCTTTCTCCTAGAGATACGGTGACTCCAGGTATGAGGTCCTAGAAGGACTGGGAAGCAGAGAGTTTTTCTCAGTACCGCCTAGACTAGGGCAACGAGGACGATTTCCATGGTATGCTGGACTTGCTAGGACCGTGTTCATGAAGCCGTTGGTGAGCTGGGGATATCTAGCTCGCCCAAGGAAGAGTGCAGCGTGTGACTCTTCACTCGACCTCCGCAGGGCCACCCTGAATGGCCTACGGGTCTGAGTGTGGCCCAGCAAGCCCAGCAAGCCCAGGGGAGCCTGGGGGTACTCAGGGTCCCTGTACGGAAACGAGTGCTGCCGCGAGGGGTCTAGAGTCCTGAAAAGCTTACTAGCGTTCAACTAAAGCAGAAGAGTGACTAAGGCCTCCTGGAAGCTGCTGCACGCCTACTCCGCTGCATGGCATATCAGGGCCCTCCTTCGAAGCTAGGCCTCACTTTGAGTTTCCCTTTAGCTAGAGAACAGGACAGGATGAGCGCTGAATCAGAAACTGGACTACGTGTTTCTTCGTGAAACCTCTTTTCCCCTCTCCCAGCCATGCCTGTCGTGAGTATAAGCCCGACACCAACAGTGTTTTTCAGTTAGCTTCTAGGCGCATGAAAGGGGCTTTCATGACGGGACAACAAGGCTAGCCCCATCAGGTCCTGTTTCCAGATTGACACGCAGCAGAAGTATCTGTGGTTTCTAAGAGGTCAAAAGAGACCTAGCTCCTCACTGGGTCCTTGGAGAATCAACTTTTCTATGCAGGGTGCTCTGCGTGTAGCCAACTGCCTAAATGAAAGAATTCCCTAGGTGTCCTGGGCTCCTGGGCATCTTCCGAAAGCCTGCGGCGTTACACCCGAAAGTGTGCTCTAGTTGCACTTGGACCACAAGCCGACTTTCTCCTAGAGGTTGGTTGACTTCAGCTAGGAGCCGGTAGAAGGAATTGTAAGCAAAGAGTTTTTCTCAGTACAGCTCGGACTAGTGTAAGCAGGCAGACTTGCATGGCCTGCTGCACCTACTACAACCGTGTTCCTGAGGCTGTTGGTGAGCTGAGGCAATCGAGCTCCCCCGAGGGAGCGTGCATCATGCTGCCCTTCACTCGGCACAGACACGGGTACTCCGAAGGGTCTACGTGTCTGAATGTTGATCTTCAACTCAGGAGAGCCTGGGGGTACTCAGTGTGCTTGTACGGAAACGGGTGCAGACGCAAGGAAGCAGGCGTCCTGAGAAGATTAGTACCGTTAAACTAATGCAGAAGTGTGACTAAGGCCTCATGGAAGCTGCGCACTCCTACCCTGCTGCATGGCATATCAGGGCCCTCCTTCGAAGCTAGGCCTCACTTTGAGATTCCCTTTAGCTAGAGAACAGGACAGGATGAACTCTGACCGAGAAACTGGGATACCCGGTTTCTTCGTAAAACCATTTTTTCCCTCTCACAGCCATGCCTGCCGTGAGCATAAGTCTGACAACCACAGTGTTTTTAAGGGAGCTTCAAGGCGCATAAGAGGAGCTTTCAAGGTGGGGAAACAAGGCCAGTCCCATCAGGCACCATCTCCAGGGTGACACGCAGTGTAAAAGTCCGTGGATTCTTGCAGCTCAGCAGAGACCTAGCTACCTCCCTGGCTGTTCCCTGATTCAACTTATCTACACAGGGGGCTCTGCTTTAACGAACTGCCTAGACGAAAGAGTGCCCTAGGACTCCTAGGGTCCTGTGCCTCTCCCTAAAGCCTGAAGTATTACACACAAAACTGTGCTGTAGAGGAAGTTGCAATGCAAGCCTCCTTTCTCCTTGAGATACGGTGACTTCAGGTATGAGGTCCTAGAAGGACTTGGAAGCAGAGAGTTTTCCTCAGTACAGCTCAGACTAGGGCAACGAGGACGACTTCCATGGTATGCTGAACTTTCTACTACCGTGTTCATGAAACCTTTCGATAGCTGGGGATATCTAGCTCCCCCAAGGAAGAGTGCAGCGTGTTCCCCTTCACTAGGTCTAGCCAGTGGCCCCCTGACGGGCCGACGGGCCTGATGGTGGCCCAGCAAGCCCAGGGAAACCTTGGAGTACTCAGTGTCCTTATACGGAAAGGAGTGCTCCGCGAGGGGTCTAGGAGTCCTGAAAAGCTTCCTAGCGTTCAAGTAAAGCAGAAGAGTGACTAAGGCCTCCTGGAAGCTGTTGCACGCCTAGCCCGCTGCATGGCATATCAGGGTCCTCCTTCGAAGCGAGGGCTCACCTTGAGTTTCCCTTTCGCTATAAAACAGGACAGGATGAGCTCTGACTCAGAAACTGAAATACCCTGTCTCTTCGTGTAACCTCTTTTTCCCTCTCACAACCATGCCTGCAATGAGTATAAGCCTGACAACAGCAGTGTTTTAAAGGGAGCTTCAAGGCGTATAAGAGGAGCTTTCAAGGTGGGAAAACAAGGCCAGTCCCATCAGGCACCATCTCCAGGTTGACACGCAGCGTAAGTGTCTCAGGGTACTGGCAGGTCAAAAGAGACCTAGCTACCTCCCTGGCTCTTCCCTTATTCAACTTTTCCACATAAGGTGCTCTGCGTGTAGCGAACTGCTTAGATGAAAGACTGCCCTAGGACTCCTAGGGTCCTGTGCCTCTCCCAAAAGCCTGAAGTGTTACACACAAAACTGTGCTGTAGTGGAGGTTGCAATGCAAGCTGCCTTTCTCTTGCGATACGGTGACTCCGGGTATGAGGTCCTAGAAGGACTTGGAAGCAGAGAGTTTTTCTCAGTACAGCTCAGACTAGGGTAACGAGGACGACTTCCATGGTATGCTGGACTTTCTAGAACCGTGTTCATGAAACCCTTCTGTAGCTGGGGATATCTAGCTCCCCAAATGAAGCGTGCAGCGTGTTACCCTTCACTCGGCCTACCCAGGGGCCCCCAGACGCGCCTACGGGTCTGACTGTGGCCCAGCAAGCCCAGGGAAGCCTTGGAGTACTCAGGTTCTTTGTACGGAAACGAGTGCTGCCGCGAGGGGTCTAGGAGTCCTGAAAACCTTACTGGCATTCAACTAAACCAAGAGAACGACTAAGGCCTCATGGAAACTGTTGCACGCCCACCCCGCTACATGGCATATCAGGGCCCACCTTCGAAGTGGGGGCTCACTTTGAGTTTCCCTTTAGCTATAAAACAGGACAGGATGAGCTCTGACTCAGATACTGAAATACCCTGTCTCTTCGTGTAACCTCTTTTTCCCTCTCACAGCCATGCCTGCAATGAGTATAAGCCTGACAACAACAGTGTTTTTAAGGGAGCTTCAAGGCGCCCAAGAGGAGCTTTCAAGGTGGGAAAACAAGGCCAGTCCCATCAGGCACCATCTCCAGGGTGACACGCAGCGTGTCTCTGGGTACTGGCAGGTCAAAAGAGACCTAGCTACCTCCCTGGCTCTTCCCTTACTCCACTTTTCTACATAAGGTGCTCTGCGTGTAGCGAACTGCTTAGATGAAAGACTGCCCTAGGACTCCTAGAGTCCTGTGCCTCTCCCCAAAGCCTGAAGTGTTACACACAAAACTGTGCTGTGGCGGAAGTTGCAACGCAAGCTGCCTTTCTCCTAGAGATACGGTGACTCCAGGTATGAGGTCCTAGAAGGACTGGGAAGCAGAGAGTTTTTCTCAGTACCGCCTAGACTAGGGCAACGAGGACGATTTCCATGGTATGCTGGACTTGCTAGGACCGTGTTCATGAAGCCGTTGGTGAGCTGGGGATATCTAGCTCGCCCAAGGAAGAGTGCAGCGTGTGACTCTTCACTCGACCTCCGCAGGGCCACCCTGAATGGCCTACGGGTCTGAGTGTGGCCCAGCAAGCCCAGCAAGCCCAGGGGAGCCTGGGGGTACTCAGGGTCCCTGTACGGAAACGAGTGCTGCCGCGAGGGGTCTACGAGTCCTGAAAAGCTTCCTAGCGTTCAAGTAAAGCAGAAGAGTGACTAAGGCCTCCTGGAAGCTGCTGCACGCCTACTCCGCTGCATGGCATATCAGGGCCCTCCTTCGAAGCTAGGCCTCACTTTGAGTTTCCCTTTAGCTAGAGAACAGGACAGGATGAGCGCTGAATCAGAAACTGGACTACGTGTTTCTTCGTGAAACCTCTTTTCCCCTCTCCCAGCCATGCCTGTCGTGAGTATAAGCCCGACACCAACAGTGTTTTTCAGTTAGCTTCTAGGCGCATGAAAGGGGCTTTCATGACGGGACAACAAGGCTAGCCCCATCAGGTCCTGTTTCCAGATTGACACGCAGCAGAAGTATCTGTGGTTTCTAAGAGGTCAAAAGAGACCTAGCTCCTCACTGGGTCCTTGGAGAATCAACTTTTCTATGCAGGGTGCTCTGCGTGTAGCCAACTGCCTAAATGAAAGAATTCCCTAGGTGTCCTGGGCTCCTGGGCATCTTCCGAAAGCCTGCGGCGTTACACCCGAAAGTGTGCTCTAGTTGCACTTGGACCACAAGCCGACTTTCTCCTAGAGGTTGGTTGACTTCAGCTAGGAGCCGGTAGAAGGAATTGTAAGCAAAGAGTTTTTCTCAGTACAGCTCGGACTAGTGTAAGCAGGCAGACTTGCATGGCCTGCTGCACCTACTACAACCGTGTTCCTGAGGCTGTTGGTGAGCTGAGGCAATCGAGCTCCCCCGAGGGAGCGTGCATCATGCTGCCCTTCACTCGGCACAGACACGGGTACTCCGAAGGGTCTACGTGTCTGAATGTTGATCTTCAACTCAGGAGAGCCTGGGGGTACTCAGTGTGCTTGTACGGAAACGGGTGCAGACGCAAGGAAGCAGGCGTCCTGAGAAGATTAGTACCGTTAAACTAATGCAGAAGTGTGACTAAGGCCTCATGGAAGCTGCGCACTCCTACCCTGCTGCATGGCATATCAGGGCCCTCCTTCGAAGCTAGGCCTCACTTTGAGATTCCCTTTAGCTAGAGAACAGGACAGGATGAACTCTGACCGAGAAACTGGGATACCCGGTTTCTTCGTAAAACCATTTTTTCCCTCTCACAGCCATGCCTGCCGTGAGCATAAGTCTGACAACCACAGTGTTTTTAAGGGAGCTTCAAGGCGCATAAGAGGAGCTTTCAAGGTGGGGAAACAAGGCCAGTCCCATCAGGCACCATCTCCAGGGTGACACGCAGTGTAAAAGTCCGTGGATTCTTGCAGCTCAGCAGAGACCTAGCTACCTCCCTGGCTGTTCCCTGATTCAACTTATCTACACAGGGGGCTCTGCTTTAACGAACTGCCTAGACGAAAGAGTGCCCTAGGACTCCTAGGGTCCTGTGCCTCTCCCTAAAGCCTGAAGTATTACACACAAAACTGTGCTGTAGAGGAAGTTGCAATGCAAGCCTCCTTTCTCCTTGAGATACGGTGACTTCAGGTATGAGGTCCTAGAAGGACTTGGAAGCAGAGAGTTTTCCTCAGTACAGCTCAGACTAGGGCAACGAGGACGACTTCCATGGTATGCTGAACTTTCTACTACCGTGTTCATGAAACCTTTCGATAGCTGGGGATATCTAGCTCCCCCAAGGAAGAGTGCAGCGTGTTCCCCTTCACTAGGTCTAGCCAGTGGCCCCCTGACGGGCCGACGGGCCTGATGGTGGCCCAGCAAGCCCAGGGAAACCTTGGAGTACTCAGTGTCCTTATACGGAAAGGAGTGCTCCGCGAGGGGTCTAGGAGTCCTGAAAAGCTTCCTAGCGTTCAAGTAAAGCAGAAGAGTGACTAAGGCCTCCTGGAAGCTGTTGCACGCCTAGCCCGCTGCATGGCATATCAGGGTCCTCCTTCGAAGCGAGGGCTCACCTTGAGTTTCCCTTTCGCTATAAAACAGGACAGGATGAGCTCTGACTCAGAAACTGAAATACCCTGTCTCTTCGTGTAACCTCTTTTTCCCTCTCACAACCATGCCTGCAATGAGTATAAGCCTGACAACAGCAGTGTTTTAAAGGGAGCTTCAAGGCGTATAAGAGGAGCTTTCAAGGTGGGAAAACAAGGCCAGTCCCATCAGGCACCATCTCCAGGTTGACACGCAGCGTAAGTGTCTCAGGGTACTGGCAGGTCAAAAGAGACCTAGCTACCTCCCTGGCTCTTCCCTTATTCAACTTTTCCACATAAGGTGCTCTGCGTGTAGCGAACTGCTTAGATGAAAGACTGCCCTAGGACTCCTAGGGTCCTGTGCCTCTCCCAAAAGCCTGAAGTGTTACACACAAAACTGTGCTGTGGCGGAAGTTGCAACGCAAGCTGCCTTTCTCCTAGAGATACGGTGACTCCAGGTATGAGGTCCTAGAAGGACTTGGAAGCAGAGCGTTTTTCTCAGTACCGCCTAGACTAGGGCAACGAGGACGATTTCCATGGTATGCTGGACTTGCTAGGACCGTGTTCATGAAGCCGTTGGTGAGCTGGGGATATCTAGCTCGCCCAAGGAAGAGTGCAGCGTGTGACTCTTCACTCGACCTCCGCAGGGCCACCCTGAATGGCCTACGGGTCTGAGGGTGGCCCAGCAAGCCCAGCAAGCCCAGGGGAGCCTGGGGGTACTCAGGGTCCCTGTACGGAAACGAGTGCTGCCGCGAGGGGTCTACGAGTCCTGAAAAGCTTCCTAGCGTTCAAGTAAAGCAGAAGAGTGACTAAGGCCTCCTGGAAGCTGTTGCACGCCTAGCCCGCTGCATGGCATATCAGGGTACTCCTTCGAAGCGAGGGCTCACATTGAGTTTCCCTTTCGCTATAAAACAGGACAGGATGAGCTCTGACTCAGAAACTGAAATACCCTGTCTCTTCGTGTAACCTCTTTTTCCCTCTCACAACCATGCCTGCAATGAGTATAAGCCTGACAACAGCAGTGTTTTAAAGGGAGCTTCAAGGCGTATAAGAGGAGCTTTCAAGGTGGGAAAACAAGGCCAGTCCCATCAGGCACCATCTCCAGGTTGACACGCAGCGTAAGTGTCTCAGGGTACTGGCAGGTCAAAAGAGACCTAGCTACCTCCCTGGCTCTTCCCTTATTCAACTTTTCCACATAAGGTGCTCTGCGTGTAGCGAACTGCTTAGATGAAAGACTGCCCTAGGACTCCTAGGGTCCTGTGCCTCTCCCAAAAGCCTGAAGTGTTACACACAAAACTGTGCTGTAGTGGAGGTTGCAATGCAAGCTGCCTTTCTCTTGCGATACGGTGACTCCAGGTATGAGGTCCTAGAAGGACTTGGAAGCAGAGAGTTTTTCTCAGTACAGCTCAGACTAGGGTAACGAGGACGACTTCCATGGTATGCTGGACTTTCTAGAACCGTGTTCATGAAACCCTTCTGTAGCTGGGGATATCTAGCTCCCCAAATGAAGCGTGCAGCGTGTTACCCTTCACTCGGCCTACCCAGGGGCCCCCAGACGCGCCTACGGGTCTGACTGTGGCCCAGCAAGCCCAGGGAAGCCTTGGAGTACTCAGGTTCTTTGTACGGAAACGAGTGCTGCCGCGAGGGGTCTAGGAGTCCTGAAAACCTTACTGGCGTTCAACTAAACCAAGAGAACGACTAAGGCCTCATGGAAACTGTTGCACGCCCACCCCGCTACATGGCATATCAGGGCCCACCTTCGAAGTGGGGGCTCACTTTGAGTTTCCCTTTAGCTATAAAACAGGACAGGATGAGCTCTGACTCAGATACTGAAATACCCTGTCTCTTCGTGTAACCTCTTTTTCCCTCTCACAGCCATGCCTGCAATGAGTATAAGCCTGACAACAACAGTGTTTTTAAGGGAGCTTCAAGGCGCCCAAGAGGAGCTTTCAAGGTGGGAAAACAAGGCCAGTCCCATCAGGCACCATCTCCAGGGTGACACGCAGCGTGCCTCTGGGTACTGGCAGGTCAAAAGAGACCTAGCTACCTCCCTGGCTCTTCCCTTACTCCACTTTTCTACATAAGGTGCTCTGCGTGTAGCGAACTGCTTAGATGAAAGACTGCCCTAGGACTCCTAGAGTCCTGTGCCTCTCCCCAAAGCCTGAAGTGTTACACACAAAACTGTGCTGTGGCGGAAGTTGCAACGCAAGCTGCCTTTCTCCTAGAGATACGGTGACTCCAGGTATGAGGTCCTAGAAGGACTGGGAAGCAGAGAGTTTTTCTCAGTACCGCCTAGACTAGGGCAACGAGGACGATTTCCATGGTATGCTGGACTTGCTAGGACCGTGTTCATGAAGCCGTTGGTGAGCTGGGGATATCTAGCTCGCCCAAGGAAGAGTGCAGCGTGTGACTCTTCACTCGACCTCCGCAGGGCCACCCTGAATGGCCTACGGGTCTGAGTGTGGCCCAGCAAGCCCAGCAAGCCCAGGGGAGCCTGGGGGTACTCAGGGTCCCTGTACGGAAACGAGTGCTGCCGCGAGGGGTCTACGAGTCCTGAAAAGCTTACTAGCGTTCAACTAAAGCAGAAGAGTGACTAAGGCCTCCTGGAAGCTGCTGCACGCCTACTCCGCTGCATGGCATATCAGGGCCCTCCTTCGAAGCTAGGCCTCACTTTGAGTTTCCCTTTAGCTAGAGAACAGGACAGGATGAGCGCTGAATCAGAAACTGGACTACGTGTTTCTTCGTGAAACCTCTTTTCCCCTCTCCCAGCCATGCCTGTCGTGAGTATAAGCCCGACACCAACAGTGTTTTTCAGTTAGCTTCTAGGCGCATGAAAGGGGCTTTCATGACGGGACAACAAGGCTAGCCCCATCAGGTCCTGTTTCCAGATTGACACGCAGCAGAAGTATCTGTGGTTTCTAAGAGGTCAAAAGAGACCTAGCTCCTCACTGGGTCCTTGGAGAATCAACTTTTCTATGCAGGGTGCTCTGCGTGTAGCCAACTGCCTAAATGAAAGAATTCCCTAGGTGTCCTGGGCTCCTGGGCATCTTCCGAAAGCCTGCGGCGTTACACCCGAAAGTGTGCTCTAGTTGCACTTGGACCACAAGCCGACTTTCTCCTAGAGGTTGGTTGACTTCAGCTAGGAGCCGGTAGAAGGAATTGTAAGCAAAGAGTTTTTCTCAGTACAGCTCGGACTAGTGTAAGCAGGCAGACTTGCATGGCCTGCTGCACCTACTACAACCGTGTTCCTGAGGCTGTTGGTGAGCTGAGGCAATCGAGCTCCCCCGAGGGAGCGTGCATCATGCTGCCCTTCACTCGGCACAGACACGGGTACTCCGAAGGGTCTACGTGTCTGAATGTTGATCTTCAACTCAGGAGAGCCTGGGGGTACTCAGTGTGCTTGTACGGAAACGGGTGCAGACGCAAGGAAGCAGGCGTCCTGAGAAGATTAGTACCGTTAAACTAATGCAGAAGTGCGACTAAGGCCTCATGGAAGCTGCGCACTCCTACCCTGCTGCATGGCATATCAGGGCCCTCCTTCGAAGCTAGGCCTCACTTTGAGATTCCCTTTAGCTAGAGAACAGGACAGGATGAACTCTGACCGAGAAACTGGGATACCCGGTTTCTTCGTAAAACCATTTTTTCCCTCTCACAGCCATGCCTGCCGTGAGCATAAGTTTGACAACCACAGTGTTTTTAAGGGAGCTTCAAGGCGCATAAGAGGAGCTTTCAAGGTGGGGAAACAAGGCCAGTCCCATCAGGCACCATCTCCAGGGTGACACGCAGTGTAAAAGTCCGTGGATTCTTGCAGCTCAGCAGAGACCTAGCTACCTCCCTGGCTGTTCCCTGATTCAACTTATCTACACAGGGGGCTCTGCTTTAACGAACTGCCTAGACGAAAGAGTGCCCTAGGACTCCTAGGGTCCTGTGCCTCTCCCTAAAGCCTGAAGTATTACACACAAAACTGTGCTGTAGAGGAAGTTGCAATGCAAGCCTCCTTTCTCCTTGAGATACGGTGACTTCAGGTATGAGGTCCTAGAAGGACTTGGAAGCAGAGAGTTTTCCTCAGTACAGCTCAGACTAGGGCAACGAGGACGACTTCCATGGTATGCTGAACTTTCTACTACCGTGTTCATGAAACCTTTCGATAGCTGGGGATATCTAGCTCCCCCAAGGAAGAGTGCAGCGTGTTCCCCTTCACTAGGTCTAGCCAGTGGCCCCCTGACGGGCCGACGGGCCTGATGGTGGCCCAGCAAGCCCAGGGAAACCTTGGAGTACTCAGTGTCCTTATACGGAAAGGAGTGCTCCGCGAGGGGTCTAGGAGTCCTGAAAAGCTTCCTAGCGTTCAAGTAAAGCAGAAGAGTGACTAAGGCCTCCTGGAAGCTGTTGCACGCCTAGCCCGCTGCATGGCATATCAGGGTCCTCCTTCGAAGCGAGGGCTCACCTTGAGTTTCCCTTTCGCTATAAAACAGGACAGGATGAGCTCTGACTCAGAAACTGAAATACCCTGTCTCTTCGTGTAACCTCTTTTTCCCTCTCACAACCATGCCTGCAATGAGTATAAGCCTGACAACAGCAGTGTTTTAAAGGGAGCTTCAAGGCGTATAAGAGGAGCTTTCAAGGTGGGAAAACAAGGCCAGTCCCATCAGGCACCATCTCCAGGGTGACACGCAGCGTAAGTGTCTCAGGGTACTGGCAGGTCAAAAGAGACCTAGCTACCTCCCTGGCTCTTCCCTTATTCAACTTTTCCACATAAGGTGCTCTGCGTGTAGCGAACTGCTTAGATGAAAGACTGCCCTAGGACTCCTAGGGTCCTGTGCCTCTCCCAAAAGCCTGAAGTGTTACACACAAAACTGTGCTGTGGCGGAAGTTGCAACGCAAGCTGCCTTTCTCCTAGAGATACGGTGACTCCAGGTATGAAGTCCTAGAAGGACTGGGAAGCAGAGAGTTTTTCTCAGTACCGCCTAGACTAGGGCAACGAGGACGATTTCCATGGTATGCTGGACTTGCTAGGACCGTGTTCATGAAGCCGTTGGTGAGCTGGGGATATCTAGCTCGCCCAAGGAAGAGTGCAGCGTGTGACTCTTCACTCGACCTCCGCAGGGCCACCCTGAATGGCCTACGGGTCTGAGGGTGGCCCAGCAAGCCCAGCAAGCCCAGGGGAGCCTGGGGGTACTCAGGGTCCCTGTACGGAAACGAGTGCTGCCGCGAGGGGTCTACGAGTCCTGAAAAGCTTACTAGCGTTCAAGTAAAGCAGAAGAGTGACTAAGGCCTCCTGGAAGCTGTTGCACGCCTAGCCCGCTGCATGGCATATCAGGGTACTCCTTCGAAGCGAGGGCTCACATTGAGTTTCCCTTTCGCTATAAAACAGGACAGGATGAGCTCTGACTCAGAAACTGAAATACCCTGTCTCTTCGTGTAACCTCTTTTTCCCTCTCACAACCATGCCTGCAATGAGTATAAGCCTGACAACAGCAGTGTTTTAAAGGGAGCTTCAAGGCGTATAAGAGGAGCTTTCAAGGTGGGAAAACAAGGCCAGTCCCATCAGGCACCATCTCCAGGTTGACACGCAGCGTAAGTGTCTCAGGGTACTGGCAGGTCAAAAGAGACCTAGCTACCTCCCTGGCTCTTCCCTTATTCAACTTTTCCACATAAGGTGCTCTGCGTGTAGTGAACTGCTTAGATGAAAGACTGCCCTAGGACTCCTAGGGTCCTGTGCCTCTCCCAAAAGCCTGAAGTGTTACACACAAAACTGTGCTGTAGTGGAGGTTGCAATGCAAGCTGCCTTTCTCTTGCGATACGGTGACTCCAGGTATGAGGTCCTAGAAGGACTTGGAAGCAGAGAGTTTTTCTCAGTACAGCTCAGACTAGGGTAACGAGGACGACTTCCATGGTATGCTGGACTTTCTAGAACCGTGTTCATGAAACCCTTCTGTAGCTGGGGATATCTAGCTCCCCAAATGAAGCGTGCAGCGTGTTACCCTTCACTCGGCCTACCCAGGGGCCCCCAGACGCGCCTACGGGTCTGACTGTGGCCCAGCAAGCCCAGGGAAGCCTTGGAGTACTCAGGTTCTTTGTACGGAAACGAGTGCTGCCGCGAGGGGTCTAGGAGTCCTGAAAACCTTACTGGCGTTCAACTAAACCAAGAGAACGACTAAGGCCTCATGGAAACTGTTGCACGCCCACCCCGCTACATGGCATATCAGGGCCCACCTTCGAAGTGGGGGCTCACTTTGAGTTTCCCTTTAGCTATAAAACAGGACAGGATGAGCTCTGACTCAGATACTGAAATACCCTGTCTCTTCGTGTAACCTCTTTTTCCCTCTCACAGCCATGCCTGCAATGAGTATAAGCCTGACAACAACAGTGTTTTTAAGGGAGCTTCAAGGCGCCCAAGAGGAGCTTTCAAGGTGGGAAAACAAGGCCAGTCCCATCAGGCACCATCTCCAGGGTGACACGCAGCGTAAGTGTCTCAGGGTACTGGCAGGTCAAAAGAGACCTAGCTACCTCCCTGGCTCTTCCCTTATTCAACTTTTCCACATAAGGTGCTCTGCGTGTAGCGAACTGCTTAGATGAAAGACTGCCCTAGGACTCCTAGAGTCCTGTGCCTCTCCCCAAAGCCTGAAGTGTTACACACAAAACTGTGCTGTGGCGGAAGTTGCAACGCAAGCTGCCTTTCTCCTAGAGATACGGTGACTCCAGGTATGAGGTCCTAGAAGGACTGGGAAGCAGAGAGTTTTTCTCAGTACCGCCTAGACTAGGGCAACGAGGACGATTTCCATGGTATGCTGGACTTGCTAGGACCGTGTTCATGAAGCCGTTGGTGAGCTGGGGATATCTAGCTCGCCCAAGGAAGAGTGCAGCGTGTGACTCTTCACTCGACCTCCGCAGGGCCACCCTGAATGGCCTACGGGTCTGAGTGTGGCCCAGCAAGCCCAGCAAGCCCAGGGGAGCCTGGGGGTACTCAGGGTCCCTGTACGGAAACGAGTGCTGCCGCGAGGGGTCTACGAGTCCTGAAAAGCTTCCTAGCGTTCAAGTAAAGCAGAAGAGTGACTAAGGCCTCCTGGAAGCTGCTGCACGCCTACTCCGCTGCATGGCATATCAGGGCCCTCCTTCGAAGCTAGGCCTCACTTTGAGTTTCCCTTTAGCTAGAGAACAGGACAGGATGAGCGCTGAATCAGAAACTGGACTACGTGTTTCTTCGTGAAACCTCTTTTCCCCTCTCCCAGCCATGCCTGTCGTGAGTATAAGCCCGACACCAACAGTGTTTTTCAGTTAGCTTCTAGGCGCATGAAAGGGGCTTTCATGACGGGACAACAAGGCTAGCCCCATCAGGTCCTGTTTCCAGATTGACACGCAGCAGAAGTATCTGTGGTTTCTAAGAGGTCAAAAGAGACCTAGCTCCTCACTGGGTCCTTGGAGAATCAACTTTTCTATGCAGGGTGCTCTGCGTGTAGCCAACTGCCTAAATGAAAGAATTCCCTAGGTGTCCTGGGCTCCTGGGCATCTTCCGAAAGCCTGCGGCGTTACACCCGAAAGTGTGCTCTAGTTGCACTTGGACCACAAGCCGACTTTCTCCTAGAGGTTGGTTGACTTCAGCTAGGAGCCGGTAGAAGGAATTGTAAGCAAAGAGTTTTTCTCAGTACAGCTCGGACTAGTGTAAGCAGGCAGACTTGCATGGCCTGCTGCACCTACTACAACCGTGTTCCTGAGGCTGTTGGTGAGCTGAGGCAATCGAGCTCCCCCGAGGGAGCGTGCATCATGCTGCCCTTCACTCGGCACAGACACGGGTACTCCGAAGGGTCTACGTGTCTGAATGTTGATCTTCAACTCAGGAGAGCCTGGGGGTACTCAGTGTGCTTGTACGGAAACGGGTGCAGACGCAAGGAAGCAGGCGTCCTGAGAAGATTAGTACCGTTAAACTAATGCAGAAGTGCGACTAAGGCCTCATGGAAGCTGCGCACTCCTACCCTGCTGCATGGCATATCAGGGCCCTCCTTCGAAGCTAGGCCTCACTTTGAGATTCCCTTTAGCTAGAGAACAGGACAGGATGAACTCTGACCGAGAAACTGGGATACCCGGTTTCTTCGTAAAACCATTTTTTCCCTCTCACAGCCATGCCTGCCGTGAGCATAAGTCTGACAACCACAGTGTTTTTAAGGGAGCTTCAAGGCGCATAAGAGGAGCTTTCAAGGTGGGGAAACAAGGCCAGTCCCATCAGGCACCATCTCCAGGGTGACACGCAGTGTAAAAGTCCGTGGATTCTTGCAGCTCAGCAGAGACCTAGCTACCTCCCTGGCTGTTCCCTGATTCAACTTATCTACACAGGGGGCTCTGCTTTAACGAACTGCCTAGACGAAAGAGTGCCCTAGGACTCCTAGGGTCCTGTGCCTCTCCCTAAAGCCTGAAGTATTACACACAAAACTGTGCTGTAGAGGAAGTTGCAATGCAAGCCTCCTTTCTCCTTGAGATACGGTGACTTCAGGTATGAGGTCCTAGAAGGACTTGGAAGCAGAGAGTTTTCCTCAGTACAGCTCAGACTAGGGCAACGAGGACGACTTCCATGGTATGCTGAACTTTCTACTACCGTGTTCATGAAACCTTTCGATAGCTGGGGATATCTAGCTCCCCCAAGGAAGAGTGCAGCGTGTTCCCCTTCACTAGGTCTAGCCAGTGGCCCCCTGACGGGCCGACGGGCCTGATGGTGGCCCAGCAAGCCCAGGGAAACCTTGGAGTACTCAGTGTCCTTATACGGAAAGGAGTGCTCCGCGAGGGGTCTAGGAGTCCTGAAAAGCTTCCTAGCGTTCAAGTAAAGCAGAAGAGTGACTAAGGCCTCCTGGAAGCTGTTGCACGCCTAGCCCGCTGCATGGCATATCAGGGTCCTCCTTCGAAGCGAGGGCTCACCTTGAGTTTCCCTTTCGCTATAAAACAGGACAGGATGAGCTCTGACTCAGAAACTGAAATACCCTGTCTCTTCGTGTAACCTCTTTTTCCCTCTCACAACCATGCCTGCAATGAGTATAAGCCTGACAACAGCAGTGTTCTAAAGGGAGCTTCAAGGCGTATAAGAGGAGCTTTCAAGGTGGGAAAACAAGGCCAGTCCCATCAGGCACCATCTCCAGGGTGACACGCAGCGTAAGTGTCTCAGGGTACTGGCAGGTCAAAAGAGACCTAGCTACCTCCCTGGCTCTTCCCTTATTCAACTTTTCCACATAAGGTGCTCTGCGTGTAGCGAACTGCTTAGATGAAAGACTGCCCTAGGACTCCTAGGGTCCTGTACCTCTCCCAAAAGCCTGAAGTGTTACACACAAAACTGTGCTGTGGCGGAAGTTGCAACGCAAGCTGCCTTTCTCCTAGAGATACGGTGACTCCAGGTATGAAGTCCTAGAAGGACTTGGAAGCAGAGAGTTTTTCTCAGTACCGCCTAGACTAGGGCAACGAGGACGATTTCCATGGTATGCTGGACTTGCTAGGACCGTGTTCATGAAGCCGTTGGTGAGCTGGGGATATCTAGCTCGCCCAAGGAAGAGTGCAGCGTGTGACTCTTCACTCGACCTCCGCAGGGCCACCCTGAATGGCCTACGGGTCTGAGTGTGGCCCAGCAAGCCCAGCAAGCCCAGGGGAGCCTGGGGGTACTCAGTGTCCCTGTACGGAAACGAGTGCTGCCGCGAGGGGTCTACGAGTCCTGAAAAGCTTACTAGCGTTCAAGTAAAGCAGAAGAGTGACTAAGGCCTCCTGGAAGCTGTTGCACGCCTAGCCCGCTGCATGGCATATCAGGGTACTCCTTCGAAGCGAGGGCTCACATTGAGTTTCCCTTTCGCTATAAAACAGGACAGGATGAGCTCTGACTCAGAAACTGAAATACCCTGTCTCTTCGTGTAACCTCTTTTTCCCTCTCACAACCATGCCTGCAATGAGTATAAGCCTGACAACAGCAGTGTTTTAAAGGGAGCTTCAAGGCGTATAAGAGGAGCTTTCAAGGTGGGAAAACAAGGCCAGTCCCATCAGGCACCATCTCCAGGTTGACACGCAGCGTAAGTGTCTCAGGGTACTGGCAGGTCAAAAGAGACCTAGCTACCTCCCTGGCTCTTCCCTTATTCAACTTTTCCACATAAGGTGCTCTGCGTGTAGCGAACTGCTTAGATGAAAGACTGCCCTAGGACTCCTAGGGTCCTGTGCCTCTCCCAAAAGCCTGAAGTGTTACACACAAAACTGTGCTGTAGTGGAGGTTGCAATGCAAGCTGCCTTTCTCTTGCGATACGGTGACTCCAGGTATGAGGTCCTAGAAGGACTTGGAAGCAGAGAGTTTTTCTCAGTACAGCTCAGACTAGGGTAACGAGGACGACTTCCATGGTATGCTGGACTTTCTAGAACCGTGTTCATGAAACCCTTCTGTAGCTGGGGATATCTAGCTCCCCAAATGAAGCGTGCAGCGTGTTACCCTTCACTCGGCCTACCCAGGGGCCCCCAGACGCGCCTACGGGTCTGACTGTGGCCCAGCAAGCCCAGGGAAGCCTTGGAGTACTCAGGTTCTTTGCACGGAAACGAGTGCTGCCGCGAGGGGTCTAGGAGTCCTGAAAACCTTACTGGCGTTCAACTAAACCAAGAGAACGACTAAGGCCTCATGGAAACTGTTGCACGCCCACCCCGCTACATGGCATATCAGGGCCCACCTTCGAAGTGGGGGCTCACTTTGAGTTTCCCTTTAGCTATAAAACAGGACAGGATGAGCTCTGACTCAGATACTGAAATACCCTGTCTCTTCGTGTAACCTCTTTTTCCCTCTCACAGCCATGCCTGCAATGAGTATAAGCCTGACAACAACAGTGTTTTTAAGGGAGCTTCAAGGCGCCCAAGAGGAGCTTTCAAGGTGGGAAAACAAGGCCAGTCCCATCAGGCACCATCTCCAGGGTGACACGCAGCGTGTGTCTGGGTACTGGCAGGTCAAAAGAGACCTAGCTACCTCCCTGGCTCTTCCCTTACTCCACTTTTCTACATAAGGTGCTCTGCGTGTAGCGAACTGCTTAGATGAAAGACTGCCCTAGGACTCCTAGAGTCCTGTGCCTCTCCCCAAAGCCTGAAGTGTTACACACAAAACTGTGCTGTGGCGGAAGTTGCAACGCAAGCTGCCTTTCTCCTAGAGATACGGTGACTCCAGGTATGAGGTCCTAGAAGGACTGGGAAGCAGAGAGTTTTTCTCAGTACCGCCTAGACTAGGGCAACGAGGACGATTTCCATGGTATGCTGGACTTGCTAGGACCGTGTTCATGAAGCCGTTGGTGAGCTGGGGATATCTAGCTCGCCCAAGGAAGAGTGCAGCGTGTGACTCTTCACTCGACCTCCGCAGGGCCACCCTGAATGGCCTACGGGTCTGAGTGTGGCCCAGCAAGCCCAGCAAGCCCAGGGGAGCCTGGGGGTACTCAGGGTCCCTGTACGGAAACGAGTGCTGCCGCGAGGGGTCTACGAGTCCTGAAAAGCTTCCTAGCGTTCAACTAAAGCAGAAGAGTGACTAAGGCCTCCTGGAAGCTGCTGCACGCCTACTCCGCTGCATGGCATATCAGGGCCCTCCTTCGAAGCTAGGCCTCACTTTGAGTTTCCCTTTAGCTAGAGAACAGGACAGGATGAGCGCTGAATCAGAAACTGGACTACGTGTTTCTTCGTGAAACCTCTTTTCCCCTCTCCCAGCCATGCCTGTCGTGAGTATAAGCCCGACACCAACAGTGTTTTTCAGTTAGCTTCTAGGCGCATGAAAGGGGCTTTCATGACGGGACAACAAGGCTAGCCCCATCAGGTCCTGTTTCCAGATTGACACGCAGCAGAAGTATCTGTGGTTTCTAAGAGGTCAAAAGAGACCTAGCTCCTCACTGGGTCCTTGGAGAATCAACTTTTCTATGCAGGGTGCTCTGCGTGTAGCCAACTGCCTAAATGAAAGAATTCCCTAGGTGTCCTGGGCTCCTGGGCATCTTCCGAAAGCCTGCGGCGTTACACCCGAAAGTGTGCTCTAGTTGCACTTGGACCACAAGCCGACTTTCTCCTAGAGGTTGGTTGACTTCAGCTAGGAGCCGGTAGAAGGAATTGTAAGCAAAGAGTTTTTCTCAGTACAGCTCGGACTAGTGTAAGCAGGCAGACTTGCATGGCCTGCTGCACCTACTACAACCGTGTTCCTGAGGCTGTTGGTGAGCTGAGGCAATCGAGCTCCCCCGAGGGAGCGTGCATCATGCTGCCCTTCACTCGGCACAGACACGGGTACTCCGAAGGGTCTACGTGTCTGAATGTTGATCTTCAACTCAGGAGAGCCTGGGGGTACTCAGTGTGCTTGTACGGAAACGGGTGCAGACGCAAGGAAGCAGGCGTCCTGAGAAGATTAGTACCGTTAAACTAATGCAGAAGTGCGACTAAGGCCTCATGGAAGCTGCGCACTCCTACCCTGCTGCATGGCATATCAGGGCCCTCCTTCGAAGCTAGGCCTCACTTTGAGATTCCCTTTAGCTAGAGAACAGGACAGGATGAACTCTGACCGAGAAACTGGGATACCCGGTTTCTTCGTAAAACCATTTTTTCCCTCTCACAGCCATGCCTGCCGTGAGCATAAGTCTGACAACCACAGTGTTTTTAAGGGAGCTTCAAGGCGCATAAGAGGAGCTTTCAAGGTGGGGAAACAAGGCCAGTCCCATCAGGCACCATCTCCAGGGTGACACACAGTGTAAAAGTCCGTGGATTCTTGCAGCTCAGCAGAGACCTAGCTACCTCCCTGGCTGTTCCCTGATTCAACTTATCTACACAGGGGGCTCTGCTTTAACGAACTGCCTAGACGAAAGAGTGCCCTAGGACTCCTAGGGTCCTGTGCCTCTCCCTAAAGCCTGAAGTATTACACACAAAACTGTGCTGTAGAGGAAGTTGCAATGCAAGCCTCCTTTCTCCTTGAGATACGGTGACTTCAGGTATGAGGTCCTAGAAGGACTTGGAAGCAGAGAGTTTTCCTCAGTACAGCTCAGACTAGGGCAACGAGGACGACTTCCATGGTATGCTGAACTTTCTACTACCGTGTTCATGAAACCTTTCGATAGCTGGGGATATCTAGCTCCCCCAAGGAAGAGTGCAGCGTGTTCCCCTTCACTAGGTCTAGCCAGTGGCCCCCTGACGGGCCGACGGGCCTGATTGTGGCCCAGCAAGCCCAGGGAAACCTTGGAGTACTCAGTGTCCTTATACGGAAAGGAGTGCTCCGCGAGGGGTCTAGGAGTCCTGAAAAGCTTCCTAGCGTTCAAGTAAAGCAGAAGAGTGACTAAGGCCTCCTGGAAGCTGTTGCACGCCTAGCCCGCTGCATGGCATATCAGGGTCCTCCTTCGAAGCGAGGGCTCACCTTGAGTTTCCCTTTCGCTATAAAACAGGACAGGATGAGCTCTGACTCAGAAACTGAAATACCCTGTCTCTTCGTGTAACCTCTTTTTCCCTCTCACAACCATGCCTGCAATGAGTATAAGCCTGACAACAGCAGTGTTTTAAAGGGAGCTTCAAGGCGTATAAGAGGAGCTTTCAAGGTGGGAAAACAAGGCCAAACCATCAGGCACCATCTCCAGGTTGACACGCAGCGTAAGTGTCTCAGGGTACTGGCAGGTCAAAAGAGACCTAGCTACCTCCCTGGCTCTTCCCTTATTCAACTTTTCCACATAAGGTGCTCTGCGTGTAGCGAACTGCTTAGATGAAAGACTGCCCTAGGACTCCTAGGGTCCTGTGCCTCTCCCAAAAGCCTGAAGTGTTACACACAAAACTGTGCTGTGGCGGAAGTTGCAACGCAAGCTGCCTTTCTCCTAGAGATACGGTGACTCCAGGTATGAGGTCCTAGAAGGACTTGGAAGCAGACAGTTTTTCTCAGTACCGCCTAGACTAGGGCAACGAGGACGATTTCCATGGTATGCTGGACTTGCTAGGACCGTGTTCATGAAGCCGTTGGTGAGCTGGGGATATCTAGCTCGCCCAAGGAAGAGTGCAGCGTGTGACTCTTCACTCGACCTCCGCAGGGCCACCCTGAATGGCCTACGGGTCTGAGGGTGGCCCAGCAAGCCCAGCAAGCCCAGGGGAGCCTGGGGGTACTCAGGGTCCCTGTACGGAAACGAGTGCTGCCGCGAGGGGTCTACGAGTCCTGAAAAGCTTACTAGCGTTCAAGTAAAGCAGAAGAGTGACTAAGGCCTCCTGGAAGCTGTTGCACGCCTAGCCCGCTGCATGGCATATCAGGGTACTCCTTCGAAGCGAGGGCTCACATTGAGTTTCCCTTTCGCTATAAAACAGGACAGGATGAGCTCTGACTCAGAAACTGAAATACCCTGTCTCTTCGTGTAACCTCTTTTTCCCTCTCACAACCATACCTGCAATGAGTATAAGCCTGACAACAGCAGTGTTTTAAAGGGAGCTTCAAGGCGTATAAGAGGAGCTTTCAAGGTGGGAAAACAAGGCCAGTCCCATCAGGCACCATCTCCAGGTTGACACGCAGCGTAAGTGTCTCAGGGTACTGGCAGGTCAAAAGAGACCTAGCTACCTCCCTGGCTCTTCCCTTATTCAACTTTTCCACATAAGGTGCTCTGCGTGTAGCGAACTGCTTAGATGAAAGACTGTCCTAGGACTCCTAGGGTCCTGTGCCTCTCCCAAAAGCCTGAAGTGTTACACACAAAACTGTGCTGTAGTGGAGGTTGCAATGCAAGCTGCCTTTCTCTTGCGATACGGTGACTCCGGGTATGAGGTCCTAGAAGGACTTGGAAGCAGAGAGTTTTTCTCAGTACAGCTCAGACTAGGGTAACGAGGACGACTTCCATGGTATGCTGGACTTTCTAGAACCGTGTTCATGAAACCCTTCTGTAGCTGGGGATATCTAGCTCCCCAAATGAAGCGTGCAGCGTGTTACCCTTCACTCGGCCTACCCAGGGGCCCCCAGACGCGCCTACGGGTCTGACTGTGGCCCAGCAAGCCCAGGGAAGCCTTGGAGTACTCAGGTTCTTTGTACGGAAACGAGTGCTGCCGCGAGGGGTCTAGGAGTCCTGAAAACCTTACTGGCGTTCAACTAAACCAAGAGAACGACTAAGGCCTCATGGAAACTGTTGCACGCCCACCCCGCTACATGGCATATCAGGGCCCACCTTCGAAGTGGGGGCTCACTTTGAGTTTCCCTTTAGCTATAAAACAGGACAGGATGAGCTCTGACTCAGATACTGAAATACCCTGTCTCTTCGTGTAACCTCTTTTTCCCTCTCACAGCCATGCCTGCAATGAGTATAAGCCTGACAACAACAGTGTTTTTAAGGGAGCTTCAAGGCGCCCAAGAGGAGCTTTCAAGGTGGGAAAACAAGGCCAGTCCCATCAGGCACCATCTCCAGGGTGACACGCAGCGTGTCTCTGGGTACTGGCAGGTCAAAAGAGACCTAGCTACCTCCCTGGCTCTTCCCTTACTCCACTTTTCTACATAAGGTGCTCTGCGTGTAGCGAACTGCTTAGATGAAAGACTGCCCTAGGACTCCTAGAGTCCTGTGCCTCTCCCCAAAGCCTGAAGTGTTACACACAAAACTGTGCTGTGGCGGAAGTTGCAACGCAAGCTGCCTTTCTCCTAGAGATACGGTGACTCCAGGTATGAGGTCCTAGAAGGACTGGGAAGCAGAGAGTTTTTCTCAGTACCGCCTAGACTAGGGCAACGAGGACGATTTCCATGGTATGCTGGACTTGCTAGGACCGTGTTCATGAAGCCGTTGGTGAGCTGGGGATATCTAGCTCGCCCAAGGAAGAGTGCAGCGTGTGACTCTTCACTCGACCTCCGCAGGGCCACCCTGAATGGCCTACGGGTCTGAGTGTGGCCCAGCAAGCCCAGCAAGCCCAGGGGAGCCTGGGGGTACTCAGGGTCCCTGTACGGAAACGAGTGCTGCCGCGAGGGGTCTACGAGTCCTGAAAAGCTTCCTAGCGTTCAACTAAAGCAGAAGAGTGACTAAGGCCTCCTGGAAGCTGCTGCACGCCTACTCCGCTGCATGGCATATCAGGGCCCTCCTTCGAAGCTAGGCCTCACTTTGAGTTTCCCTTTAGCTAGAGAACAGGACAGGATGAGCGCTGAATCAGAAACTGGACTACGTGTTTCTTCGTGAAACCTCTTTTCCCCTCTCCCAGCCATGCCTGTCGTGAGTATAAGCCCGACACCAACAGTGTTTTTCAGTTAGCTTCTAGGCGCATGAAAGGGGCTTTCATGACGGGACAACAAGGCTAGCCCCATCAGGTCCTGTTTCCAGATTGACACGCAGCAGAAGTATCTGTGGTTTCTAAGAGGTCAAAAGAGACCTAGCTCCTCACTGGGTCCTTGGAGAATCAACTTTTCTATGCAGGGTGCTCTGCGTGTAGCCAACTGCCTAAATGAAAGAATTCCCTAGGTGTCCTGGGCTCCTGGGCATCTTCCGAAAGCCTGCGGCGTTACACCCGAAAGTGTGCTCTAGTTGCACTTGGACCACAAGCCGACTTTCTCCTAGAGGTTGGTTGACTTCAGCTAGGAGCCGGTAGAAGGAATTGTAAGCAAAGAGTTTTTCTCAGTACAGCTCGGACTAGTGTAAGCAGGCAGACTTGCATGGCCTGCTGCACCTACTACAACCGTGTTCCTGAGGCTGTTGGTGAGCTGAGGCAATCGAGCTCCCCCGAGGGAGCGTGCATCATGCTGCCCTTCACTCGGCACAGACACGGGTACTCCGAAGGGTCTACGTGTCTGAATGTTGATCTTCAACTCAGGAGAGCCTGGGGGTACTCAGTGTGCTTGTACGGAAACGGGTGCAGACGCAAGGAAGCAGGCGTCCTGAGAAGATTAGTACCGTTAAACTAATGCAGAAGTGCGACTAAGGCCTCATGGAAGCTGCGCACTCCTACCCTGCTGCATGGCATATCAGGGCCCTCCTTCGAAGCTAGGCCTCACTTTGAGATTCCCTTTAGCTAGAGAACAGGACAGGATGAACTCTGACCGAGAAACTGGGATACCCGGTTTCTTCGTAAAACCATTTTTTCCCTCTCACAGCCATGCCTGCCGTGAGCATAAGTCTGACAACCACAGTGTTTTTAAGGGAGCTTCAAGGCGCATAAGAGGAGCTTTCAAGGTGGGGAAACAAGGCCAGTCCCATCAGGCACCATCTCCAGGGTGACACACAGTGTAAAAGTCCGTGGATTCTTGCAGCTCAGCAGAGACCTAGCTACCTCCCTGGCTGTTCCCTGATTCAACTTATCTACACAGGGGGCTCTGCTTTAACGAACTGCCTAGACGAAAGAGTGCCCTAGGACTCCTAGGGTCCTGTGCCTCTCCCTAAAGCCTGAAGTATTACACACAAAACTGTGCTGTAGAGGAAGTTGCAATGCAAGCCTCCTTTCTCCTTGAGATACGGTGACTTCAGGTATGAGGTCCTAGAAGGACTTGGAAGCAGAGAGTTTTCCTCAGTACAGCTCAGACTAGGGCAACGAGGACGACTTCCATGGTATGCTGAACTTTCTACTACCGTGTTCATGAAACCTTTCGATAGCTGGGGATATCTAGCTCCCCCAAGGAAGAGTGCAGCGTGTTCCCCTTCACTAGGTCTAGCCAGTGGCCCCCTGACGGGCCGACGGGCCTGATTGTGGCCCAGCAAGCCCAGGGAAACCTTGGAGTACTCAGTGTCCTTATACGGAAAGGAGTGCTCCGCGAGGGGTCTAGGAGTCCTGAAAAGCTTCCTAGCGTTCAAGTAAAGCAGAAGAGTGACTAAGGCCTCCTGGAAGCTGTTGCACGCCTAGCCCGCTGCATGGCATATCAGGGTCCTCCTTCGAAGCGAGGGCTCACCTTGAGTTTCCCTTTCGCTATAAAACAGGACAGGATGAGCTCTGACTCAGAAACTGAAATACCCTGTCTCTTCGTGTAACCTCTTTTTCCCTCTCACAACCATGCCTGCAATGAGTATAAGCCTGACAACAGCAGTGTTTTAAAGGGAGCTTCAAGGCGTATAAGAGGAGCTTTCAAGGTGGGAAAACAAGGCCAAACCATCAGGCACCATCTCCAGGTTGACACGCAGCGTAAGTGTCTCAGGGTACTGGCAGGTCAAAAGAGACCTAGCTACCTCCCTGGCTCTTCCCTTATTCAACTTTTCCACATAAGGTGCTCTGCGTGTAGCGAACTGCTTAGATGAAAGACTGCCCTAGGACTCCTAGGGTCCTGTGCCTCTCCCAAAAGCCTGAAGTGTTACACACAAAACTGTGCTGTGGCGGAAGTTGCAACGCAAGCTGCCTTTCTCCTAGAGATACGGTGACTCCAGGTATGAGGTCCTAGAAGGACTTGGAAGCAGACAGTTTTTCTCAGTACCGCCTAGACTAGGGCAACGAGGACGATTTCCATGGTATGCTGGACTTGCTAGGACCGTGTTCATGAAGCCGTTGGTGAGCTGGGGATATCTAGCTCGCCCAAGGAAGAGTGCAGCGTGTGACTCTTCACTCGACCTCCGCAGGGCCACCCTGAATGGCCTACGGGTCTGAGGGTGGCCCAGCAAGCCCAGCAAGCCCAGGGGAGCCTGGGGGTACTCAGGGTCCCTGTACGGAAACGAGTGCTGCCGCGAGGGGTCTACGAGTCCTGAAAAGCTTACTAGCGTTCAAGTAAAGCAGAAGAGTGACTAAGGCCTCCTGGAAGCTGTTGCACGCCTAGCCCGCTGCATGGCATATCAGGGTACTCCTTCGAAGCGAGGGCTCACATTGAGTTTCCCTTTCGCTATAAAACAGGACAGGATGAGCTCTGACTCAGAAACTGAAATACCCTGTCTCTTCGTGTAACCTCTTTTTCCCTCTCACAACCATACCTGCAATGAGTATAAGCCTGACAACAGCAGTGTTTTAAAGGGAGCTTCAAGGCGTATAAGAGGAGCTTTCAAGGTGGGAAAACAAGGCCAGTCCCATCAGGCACCATCTCCAGGTTGACACGCAGCGTAAGTGTCTCAGGGTACTGGCAGGTCAAAAGAGACCTAGCTACCTCCCTGGCTCTTCCCTTATTCAACTTTTCCACATAAGGTGCTCTGCGTGTAGCGAACTGCTTAGATGAAAGACTGCCCTAGGACTCCTAGGGTCCTGTGCCTCTCCCAAAAGCCTGAAGTGTTACACACAAAACTGTGCTGTAGTGGAGGTTGCAATGCAAGCTGCCTTTCTCTTGCGATACGGTGACTCCGGGTATGAGGTCCTAGAAGGACTTGGAAGCAGAGAGTTTTTCTCAGTACAGCTCAGACTAGGGTAACGAGGACGACTTCCATGGTATGCTGGACTTTCTAGAACCGTGTTCATGAAACCCTTCTGTAGCTGGGGATATCTAGCTCCCCAAATGAAGCGTGCAGCGTGTTACCCTTCACTCGGCCTACCCAGGGGCCCCCAGACGCGCCTACGGGTCTGACTGTGGCCCAGCAAGCCCAGGGAAGCCTTGGAGTACTCAGGTTCTTTGTACGGAAACGAGTGCTGCCGCGAGGGGTCTAGGAGTCCTGAAAACCTTACTGGCGTTCAACTAAACCAAGAGAACGACTAAGGCCTCATGGAAACTGTTGCACGCCCACCCCGCTACATGGCATATCAGGGCCCACCTTCGAAGTGGGGGCTCACTTTGAGTTTCCCTTTAGCTATAAAACAGGACAGGATGAGCTCTGACTCAGATACTGAAATACCCTGTCTCTTCGTGTAACCTCTTTTTCCCTCTCACAGCCATGCCTGCAATGAGTATAAGCCTGACAACAACAGTGTTTTTAAGGGAGCTTCAAGGCGCCCAAGAGGAGCTTTCAAGGTGGGAAAACAAGGCCAGTCCCATCAGGCACCATCTCCAGGGTGACACGCAGCGTGTCTCTGGGTACTGGCAGGTCAAAAGAGACCTAGCTACCTCCCTGGCTCTTCCCTTACTCCACTTTTCTACATAAGGTGCTCTGCGTGTAGCGAACTGCTTAGATGAAAGACTGCCCTAGGACTCCTAGAGTCCTGTGCCTCTCCCCAAAGCCTGAAGTGTTACACACAAAACTGTGCTGTGGCGGAAGTTGCAACGCAAGCTGCCTTTCTCCTAGAGATACGGTGACTCCAGGTATGAGGTCCTAGAAGGACTGGGAAGCAGAGAGTTTTTCTCAGTACCGCCTAGACTAGGGCAACGAGGACGATTTCCATGGTATGCTGGACTTGCTAGGACCGTGTTCATGAAGCCGTTGGTGAGCTGGGGATATCTAGCTCGCCCAAGGAAGAGTGCAGCGTGTGACTCTTCACTCGACCTCCGCAGGGCCACCCTGAATGGCCTACGGGTCTGAGTGTGGCCCAGCAAGCCCAGCAAGCCCAGGGGAGCCTGGGGGTACTCAGGGTCCCTGTACGGAAACGAGTGCTGCCGCGAGGGGTCTACGAGTCCTGAAAAGCTTCCTAGCGTTCAACTAAAGCAGAAGAGTGACTAAGGCCTCCTGGAAGCTGCTGCACGCCTACTCCGCTGCATGGCATATCAGGGCCCTCCTTCGAAGCTAGGCCTCACTTTGAGTTTCCCTTTAGCTAGAGAACAGGACAGGATGAGCGCTGAATCAGAAACTGGACTACGTGTTTCTTCGTGAAACCTCTTTTCCCCTCTCCCAGCCATGCCTGTCGTGAGTATAAGCCCGACACCAACAGTGTTTTTCAGTTAGCTTCTAGGCGCATGAAAGGGGCTTTCATGACGGGACAACAAGGCTAGCCCCATCAGGTCCTGTTTCCAGATTGACACGCAGCAGAAGTATCTGTGGTTTCTAAGAGGTCAAAAGAGACCTAGCTCCTCACTGGGTCCTTGGAGAATCAACTTTTCTATGCAGGGTGCTCTGCGTGTAGCCAACTGCCTAAATGAAAGAATTCCCTAGGTGTCCTGGGCTCCTGGGCATCTTCCGAAAGCCTGCGGCGTTACACCCGAAAGTGTGCTCTAGTTGCACTTGGACCACAAGCCGACTTTCTCCTAGAGGTTGGTTGACTTCAGCTAGGAGCCGGTAGAAGGAATTGTAAGCAAAGAGTTTTTCTCAGTACAGCTCGGACTAGTGTAAGCAGGCAGACTTGCATGGCCTGCTGCACCTACTACAACCGTGTTCCTGAGGCTGTTGGTGAGCTGAGGCAATCGAGCTCCCCCGAGGGAGCGTGCATCATGCTGCCCTTCACTCGGCACAGACACGGGTACTCCGAAGGGTCTACGTGTCTGAATGTTGATCTTCAACTCAGGAGAGCCTGGGGGTACTCAGTGTGCTTGTACGGAAACGGGTGCAGACGCAAGGAAGCAGGCGTCCTGAGAAGATTAGTACCGTTAAACTAATGCAGAAGTGCGACTAAGGCCTCATGGAAGCTGCGCACTCCTACCCTGCTGCATGGCATATCAGGGCCCTCCTTCGAAGCTAGGCCTCACTTTGAGATTCCCTTTAGCTAGAGAACAGGACAGGATGAACTCTGACCGAGAAACTGGGATACCCGGTTTCTTCGTAAAACCATTTTTTCCCTCTCACAGCCATGCCTGCCGTGAGCATAAGTCTGACAACCACAGTGTTTTTAAGGGAGCTTCAAGGCGCATAAGAGGAGCTTTCAAGGTGGGGAAACAAGGCCAGTCCCATCAGGCACCATCTCCAGGGTGACACGCAGTGTAAAAGTCCGTGGATTCTTGCAGCTCAGCAGAGACCTAGCTACCTCCCTGGCTGTTCCCTGATTCAACTTATCTACACAGGGGGCTCTGCTTTAACGAACTGCCTAGACGAAAGAGTGCCCTAGGACTCCTAGGGTCCTGTGCCTCTCCCTAAAGCCTGAAGTATTACACACAAAACTGTGCTGTAGAGGAAGTTGCAATGCAAGCCTCCTTTCTCCTTGAGATACGGTGACTTCAGGTATGAGGTCCTAGAAGGACTTGGAAGCAGAGAGTTTTCCTCAGTACAGCTCAGACTAGGGCAACGAGGACGACTTCCATGGTATGCTGAACTTTCTACTACCGTGTTCATGAAACCTTTCGATAGCTGGGGATATCTAGCTCCCCCAAGGAAGAGTGCAGCGTGTTCCCCTTCACTAGGTCTAGCCAGTGGCCCCCTGACGGGCCGACGGGCCTGATGGTGGCCCAGCAAGCCCAGGGAAACCTTGGAGTACTCAGTGTCCTTATACGGAAAGGAGTGCTCCGCGAGGGGTCTAGGAGTCCTGAAAAGCTTCCTAGCGTTCAAGTAAAGCAGAAGAGTGACTAAGGCCTCCTGGAAGCTGTTGCACGCCTAGCCCGCTGCATGGCATATCAGGGTCCTCCTTCGAAGCGAGGGCTCACCTTGAGTTTCCCTTTCGCTATAAAACAGGACAGGATGAGCTCTGACTCAGAAACTGAAATACCCTGTCTCTTCGTGTAACCTCTTTTTCCCTCTCACAACCATGCCTGCAATGAGTATAAGCCTGACAACAGCAGTGTTTTAAAGGGAGCTTCAAGGCGTATAAGAGGAGCTTTCAAGGTGGGAAAACAAGGCCAGTCCCATCAGGCACCATCTCCAGGGTGACACGCAGTGTAAGTGTCTCAGGGTACTGGCAGGTCAAAAGAGACCTAGCTACCTCTCTGGCTCTTCCCTTATTCAACTTTTCCACATAAGGTGCTCTGCGTGTAGCGAACTGCTTAGATGAAAGACTGCCCTAGGACTCCTAGGGTCCTGTGCCTCTCCCAAAAGCCTGAAGTGTTACACACAAAACTGTGCTGTAGTGGAGGTTGCAATGCAAGCTGCCTTTCTCTTGCGATACGGTGACTCCGGGTATGAGGTCCTAGAAGGACTTGGAAGCAGAGAGTTTTTCTCAGTACAGCTCAGACTAGGGTAACGAGGACGACTTCCATGGTATGCTGGACTTTCTAGAACCGTGTTCATGAAACCCTTCTGTAGCTGGGGATATCTAGCTCCCCAAATGAAGCGTGCAGCGTGTTACCCTTCACTCGGCCTACCCAGGGGCCCCCAGACGCGCCTACGGGTCTGACTGTGGCCCAGCAAGCCCAGGGAAGCCTTGGAGTACTCAGGTTCTTTGCACGGAAACGAGTGCTGCCGCGAGGGGTCTAGGAGTCCTGAAAACCTTACTGGCGTTCAACTAAACCAAGAGAACGACTAAGGCCTCATGGAAACTGTTGCACGCCCACCCCGCTACATGGCATATCAGGGCCCACCTTCGAAGTGGGGGCTCACTTTGAGTTTCCCTTTAGCTATAAAACAGGACAGGATGAGCTCTGACTCAGATACTGAAATACCCTGTCTCTTCGTGTAACCTCTTTTTCCCTCTCACAGCCATGCCTGCAATGAGTATAAGCCTGACAACAACAGTGTTTTTAAGGGAGCTTCAAGGCGCCCAAGAGGAGCTTTCAAGGTGGGAAAACAAGGCCAGTCCTATCAGGCACCATCTCCAGGGTGACACGCAGCGTGTCTCTGGGTACTGGCAGGTCAAAAGAGACCTAGCTACCTCCCTGGCTCTTCCCTTACTCCACTTTTCTACATAAGGTGCTCTGCGTGTAGCGAACTGCTTAGATGAAAGACTGCCCTAGGACTCCTAGAGTCCTGTGCCTCTCCCCAAAGCCTGAAGTGTTACACACAAAACTGTGCTGTGGCGGAAGTTGCAACGCAAGCTGCCTTTCTCCTAGAGATACGGTGACTCCAGGTATGAGGTCCTAGAAGGACTGGGAAGCAGAGAGTTTTTCTCAGTACCGCCTAGACTAGGGCAACGAGGACGATTTCCATGGTATGCTGGACTTGCTAGGACCGTGTTCATGAAGCCGTTGGTGAGCTGGGGATATCTAGCTCGCCCAAGGAAGAGTGCAGCGTGTGACTCTTCACTCGACCTCCGCAGGGCCACCCTGAATGGCCTACGGGTCTGAGTGTGGCCCAGCAAGCCCAGCAAGCCCAGGGGAGCCTGGGGGTACTCAGGGTCCCTGTACGGAAACGAGTGCTGCCGCGAGGGGTCTACGAGTCCTGAAAAGCTTCCTAGCGTTCAACTAAAGCAGAAGAGTGACTAAGGCCTCCTGGAAGCTGCTGCACGCCTACTCCGCTGCATGGCATATCAGGGCCCTCCTTCGAAGCTAGGCCTCACTTTGAGTTTCCCTTTAGCTAGAGAACAGGACAGGATGAGCGCTGAATCAGAAACTGGACTACGTGTTTCTTCGTGAAACCTCTTTTCCCCTCTCCCAGCCATGCCTGTCGTGAGTATAAGCCCGACACCAACAGTGTTTTTCAGTTAGCTTCTAGGCGCATGAAAGGGGCTTTCATGACGGGACAACAAGGCTAGCCCCATCAGGTCCTGTTTCCAGATTGACACGCAGCAGAAGTATCTGTGGTTTCTAAGAGGTCAAAAGAGACCTAGCTCCTCACTGGGTCCTTGGAGAATCAACTTTTCTATGCAGGGTGCTCTGCGTGTAGCCAACTGCCTAAATGAAAGAATTCCCTAGGTGTCCTGGGCTCCTGGGCATCTTCCGAAAGCCTGCGGCGTTACACCCGAAAGTGTGCTCTAGTTGCACTTGGACCACAAGCCGACTTTCTCCTAGAGGTTGGTTGACTTCAGCTAGGAGCCGGTAGAAGGAATTGTAAGCAAAGAGTTTTTCTCAGTACAGCTCGGACTAGTGTAAGCAGGCAGACTTGCATGGCCTGCTGCACCTACTACAACCGTGTTCCTGAGGCTGTTGGTGAGCTGAGGCAATCGAGCTCCCCCGAGGGAGCGTGCATCATGCTGCCCTTCACTCGGCACAGACACGGGTACTCCGAAGGGTCTACGTGTCTGAATGTTGATCTTCAACTCAGGAGAGCCTGGGGGTACTCAGTGTGCTTGTACGGAAACGGGTGCAGACGCAAGGAAGCAGGCGTCCTGAGAAGATTAGTACCGTTAAACTAATGCAGAAGTGCGACTAAGGCCTCATGGAAGCTGCGCACTCCTACCCTGCTGCATGGCATATCAGGGCCCTCCTTCGAAGCTAGGCCTCACTTTGAGATTCCCTTTAGCTAGAGAACAGGACAGGATGAACTCTGACCGAGAAACTGGGATACCCGGTTTCTTCGTAAAACCATTTTTTCCCTCTCACAGCCATGCCTGCCGTGAGCATAAGTCTGACAACCACAGTGTTTTTAAGGGAGCTTCAAGGCGCATAAGAGGAGCTTTCAAGGTGGGGAAACAAGGCCAGTCCCATCAGGCACCATCTCCAGGGTGACACGCAGTGTAAAAGTCCGTGGATTCTTGCAGCTCAGCAGAGACCTAGCTACCTCCCTGGCTGTTCCCTGATTCAACTTATCTACACAGGGGGCTCTGCTTTAACGAACTGCCTAGACGAAAGAGTGCCCTAGGACTCCTAGGGTCCTGTGCCTCTCCCTAAAGCCTGAAGTATTACACACAAAACTGTGCTGTAGAGGAAGTTGCAATGCAAGCCTCCTTTCTCCTTGAGATACGGTGACTTCAGGTATGAGGTCCTAGAAGGACTTGGAAGCAGAGAGTTTTCCTCAGTACAGCTCAGACTAGGGCAACGAGGACGACTTCCATGGTATGCTGAACTTTCTACTACCGTGTTCATGAAACCTTTCGATAGCTGGGGATATCTAGCTCCCCCAAGGAAGAGTGCAGCGTGTTCCCCTTCACTAGGTCTAGCCAGTGGCCCCCTGACGGGCCGACGGGCCTGATTGTGGCCCAGCAAGCCCAGGGAAACCTTGGAGTACTCAGTGTCCTTATACGGAAAGGAGTGCTCCGCGAGGGGTCTAGGAGTCCTGAAAAGCTTCCTAGCGTTCAAGTAAAGCAGAAGAGTGACTAAGGCCTCCTGGAAGCTGTTGCACGCCTAGCCCGCTGCATGGCATATCAGGGTCCTCCTTCGAAGCGAGGGCTCACCTTGAGTTTCCCTTTCGCTATAAAACAGGACAGGATGAGCTCTGACTCAGAAACTGAAATACCCTGTCTCTTCGTGTAACCTCTTTTTCCCTCTCACAACCATGCCTGCAATGAGTAGAAGCCTGACAACAGCAGTGTTTTAAAGGGAGCTTCAAGGCGTATAAGAGGAGCTTTCAAGGTGGGAAAACAAGGCCAGTCCCATCAGGCACCATCTCCAGGTTGACACGCAGCGTAAGTGTCTCAGGGTACTGGCAGGTCAAAAGAGACCTAGCTACCTCCCTGGCTCTTCCCTTATTCAACTTTTCCACATAAGGTGCTCTGCGTGTAGCGAACTGCTTAGATGAAAGACTGCCCTAGGACTCCTAGGGTCCTGTGCCTCTCCCAAAAGCCTGAAGTGTTACACACAAAACTCTGCTGTGGCGGAAGTTGCAACGCAAGCTGCCTTTCTCCTAGAGATACGGTGACTCCAGGTATGAGGTCCTAGAAGGACTTGGAAGCAGAGAGTTTTTCTCAGTACCGCCTAGACTAGGGCAACGAGGACGATTTCCATGGTAGGCTGGACTTGCTAGGACCGTGTTCATGAAGCCGTTGGTGAGCTGGGGATATCTAGCTCGCCCAAGGAAGAGTGCAGCGTGTGACTCTTCACTCGACCTCCGCAGGGCCACCCTGAATGGCCTACGGGTCTGAGGGTGGCCCAGCAAGCCCAGCAAGCCCAGGGGAGCCTGGGGGTACTCAGGGTCCCTGTACGGAAACGAGTGCTGCCGCGAGGGGTCTACGAGTCCTGAAAAGCTTACTAGCGTTCAAGTAAAGCAGAAGAGTGACTAAGGCCTCCTGGAAGCTGTTGCACGCCTAGCCCGCTGCATGGCATATCAGGGTACTCCTTCGAAGCGAGGGCTCACATTGAGTTTCCCTTTCGCTATAAAACAGGACAGGATGAGCTCTGACTCAGAAACTGAAATACCCTGTCTCTTCGTGTAACCTCTTTTTCCCTCTCACAACCATGCCTGCAATGAGTATAAGCCTGACAACAGCAGTGTTTTAAAGGGAGCTTCAAGGCGTATAAGAGGAGCTTTCAAGGTGGGAAAACAAGGCCAGTCCCATCAGGCACCATCTCCAGGTTGACACGCAGCGTAAGTGTCTCAGGGTACTGGCAGGTCAAAAGAGACCTAGCTACCTCCCTGGCTCTTCCCTTATTCAACTTTTCCACATAAGGTGCTCTGCGTGTAGCGAACTGCTTAGATGAAAGACTGCCCTAGGACTCCTAGGGTCCTGTGCCTCTCCCAAAAGCCTGAAGTGTTACACACAAAACTGTGCTGTAGTGGAGGTTGCAATGCAAGCTGCCTTTCTCTTGCGATACGGTGACTCCAGGTATGAGGTCCTAGAAGGACTTGGAAGCAGAGAGTTTTTCTCAGTACAGCTCAGACTAGGGTAACGAGGACGACTTCCATGGTATGCTGGACTTTCTAGAACCGTGTTCATGAAACCCTTCTGTAGCTGGGGATATCTAGCTCCCCAAATGAAGCGTGCAGCGTGTTACCCTTCACTCGGCCTACCCAGGGGCCCCCAGACGCGCCTACGGGTCTGACTGTGGCCCAGCAAGCCCAGGGAAGCCTTGGAGTACTCAGGTTCTTTGTACGGAAACGAGTGCTGCCGCGAGGGGTCTAGGAGTCCTGAAAACCTTACTGGCGTTCAACTAAACCAAGAGAACGACTAAGGCCTCATGGAAACTGTTGCACGCCCACCCCGCTACATGGCATATCAGGGCCCACCTTCGAAGTGGGGGCTCACTTTGAGTTTCCCTTTAGCTATAAAACAGGACAGGATGAGCTCTGACTCAGATACTGAAATACCCTGTCTCTTCGTGTAACCTCTTTTTCCCTCTCACAGCCATGCCTGCAATGAGTATAAGCCTGACAACAACAGTGTTTTTAAGGGAGCTTCAAGGCGCCCAAGAGGAGCTTTCAAGGTGGGAAAACAAGGCCAGTCCCATCAGGCACCATCTCCAGGGTGACACGCAGCGTGTCTCTGGGTACTGGCAGGTCAAAAGAGACCTAGCTACCTCCCTGGCTCTTCCCTTACTCCACTTTTCTACATAAGGTGCTCTGCGTGTAGCGAACTGCTTAGATGAAAGACTGCCCTAGGACTCCTAGAGTCCTGTGCCTCTCCCCAAAGCCTGAAGTGTTACACACAAAACTGTGCTGTGGCGGAAGTTGCAACGCAAGCTGCCTTTCTCCTAGAGATACGGTGACTCCAGGTATGAGGTCCTAGAAGGACTGGGAAGCAGAGAGTTTTTCTCAGTACCGCCTAGACTAGGGCAACGAGGACGATTTCCATGGTATGCTGGACTTGCTAGGACCGTGTTCATGAAGCCGTTGGTGAGCTGGGGATATCTAGCTCGCCCAAGGAAGAGTGCAGCGTGTGACTCTTCACTCGACCTCCGCAGGGCCACCCTGAATGGCCTACGGGTCTGAGTGTGGCCCAGCAAGCCCAGCAAGCCCAGGGGAGCCTGGGGGTACTCAGGGTCCCTGTACGGAAACGAGTGCTGCCGCGAGGGGTCTAGAGTCCTGAAAAGCTTCCTAGCGTTCAACTAAAGCAGAAGAGTGACTAAGGCCTCCTGGAAGCTGCTGCACGCCTACTCCGCTGCATGGCATATCAGGGCCCTCCTTCGAAGCTAGGCCTCACTTTGAGTTTCCCTTTAGCTAGAGAACAGGACAGGATGAGCGCTGAATCAGAAACTGGACTACGTGTTTCTTCGTGAAACCTCTTTTCCCCTCTCCCAGCCATGCCTGTCGTGAGTATAAGCCCGACACCAACAGTGTTTTTCAGTTAGCTTCTAGGCGCATGAAAGGGGCTTTCATGACGGGACAACAAGGCTAGCCCCATCAGGTCCTGTTTCCAGATTGACACGCAGCAGAAGTATCTGTGGTTTCTAAGAGGTCAAAAGAGACCTAGCTCCTCACTGGGTCCTTGGAGAATCAACTTTTCTATGCAGGGTGCTCTGCGTGTAGCCAACTGCCTAAATGAAAGAATTCCCTAGGTGTCCTGGGCTCCTGGGCATCTTCCGAAAGCCTGCGGCGTTACACCCGAAAGTGTGCTCTAGTTGCACTTGGACCACAAGCCGACTTTCTCCTAG